>NC_138203.1:106596020-106926020 GCF_964194415.1 Vipera berus
AACTACATTTGGATGGAACCAAAATCTGCCTGAAATTCTTGTCAACAATAGGCCTGACATGTACCATCTGCAAAAAGAAAGAAGCATTTAAATTTTTTTTTCAATACATCATATATCATGAAAAGTGTTTGCTAATAAACAATCATTCCTTTCAATTATTTGTTCTGTTTCATTGCAATCATGTATGAATAACACATGGCTTTGAACTATTTAATGCTTTCTATCTTTCAATAAATATTGTATCTTTCCTTTTTAAAAAAATTGGAACACTTCATTGTGCTTAAATGTTCCCCTGAATGCCATTCCAGACAATCAACAGTATATGTTAACACTCAAATATCAACAGATTTCTTAAGTTGTTGCTTGTTGACATTATTATTTCTATTAAGTGAAGATGAAAATATAGGTTTCCCCCCCTTTCTTAGCAGGAACACACTTAACATTATGATTTCTAGAAGCAGAAGTTGCAATGGATTTCATAAACCCAATGCATTTACCTTTGAGCCTCTTACCATAAATTGTTTAAAGTCTGCCCTTAATACATCAGGAGAAGCAATTGTTTCCTTGGCAAGTGTCTTTAGGCTTTAATAGTGATTAATCTTTCTTTTTTGATATTGGTGAATTAGCAAAGAATCTGAATAATAATAATAATAATAATAATAATAATAATAATAATAATAATAATAATAATAAATTCACCATTAGTCAATTGCAAAAGGCAGCCTTACTAGGAACTGCTTCCATCCTGCGACGATATCTGTAATACCATCAAACATCCACATCTGCCTATCCCAGGTCCTTGGTAAGGACTCGATAGGTAGACAAAAATGCCAAATCCAGTCTGATTATTATAATTATAATTATAATATTATTATATTATATTACAATATATAATAATAATAATAATAATAATAATAATAATAATAATAATAATAATAATAATAATAATAATAATAATAATGATGATGATGATGATGATGATGATGTTGGAAGGGACCTTGGAAGTCACCTAGTCCAATCCCCTGCTCAGGCAGGAAACCCTATACCATTTCAGACAAATGGCTGTCCAGTCTCTTCTTAAAAACTTCCAGTGTTGGAGCATTCACCACCTCTAGAGGCAGGTTGTTCCACTGATTAATTGTTCTAACTGTCAGAAAATTTCTCCTTAGTTCTAGGTTGCTTCTCTCCTTGACTAGTTTCCATCCGTTGCTTCTTGTCCTGCCTTCAGGTGCTTTGGAGAATAGCTTGACTCCCTCTTCTTTGTGGCAGCCCCTGAGATATTGGAACACTGCTATCATGTCACCCCTCATCCTTCTTTTCATTAAATTAGACATACCCAATTCCAGCAACCATTCCTTACATGTTTTAGCCTCCAGTCCCCTGATCATCTTTGTTGCTCTTCTCTGTACTCTTTCTAGAGTCTCAACATCTTTTTTACATCATGGTGACCAAAACTGGATGCAGTATTCCAAGTGTGGCCTTACTAAGGCATTGTAAAGTGGTACTAACACGTCACGTGATCTTGATTCTATCCCTCTGTTAATGCAGCCTAGCACTGGGTTGGCTTTTTTGGCAGCTGCTGGCTCATATTTGTCCACTAGGACTCCAAAATCCCTCTCACAGTTGCTACTATTGAGCAAGGTACCACCTATACCAGGGGTAGGCAACCTCTGCTCTTTTATGACTCATGGACTTCAGCTGGCTCAGGAATTCTGGGAGTTGAAGTCCATGAGTCATAAAAGAGCCGAGGTTGCCTACCCCTGTCCTATACTATACCTGTGCATTTGGTTTTTTGTTACCTAAATGTAGAACCTTACTTTTTTCACCATTGAATTTCATTTTATTAGATAGCGCCCAATGTTCAAGTCTGTAAAGATCCTTCTGTATCTTAAGCCTATCTTCTGAAGTGTTGGCTATTCCTGCCTTTTGGCACATATAAAAGTGAGCAGCTGCCGGGCCAAACAGGCATTCATACTACCACTTATCTGCTGTCTGCTGAGGAAATACATTTACCAGCAGCTCCATAACATTTGAGAAATTCCACTGCCAACTGCGAGCAGGAAGGATGCCATTTTGTGTGGACAGAAACTCTCCTGGAGCATAGTAAATTAGTGTTTCAGGGCTGACAGGTGCATGAAACAGCCACCATATTGAGCTGCAAAACTCCAGACAATCAGAAATATTACTGACATGAATATGATGAAGCTACAAGGGCAGAGTTCACATGATTTAAAACTATTTATATTAAGTGTATATTTTAAAAATCAGATGAAACCCCATGATAGGTCTGCATGCTCTATAAGCCACGTTCTTGAAATTTGCAGCATTTTGTGTGTATGCCAGTTTTCTTTTAAAAACAAAAAACAAAATGAAAAGACCTGCTCGTTTTCTGCCAGTTTATTTCACTAAAAAACTTGATTTTATTCAGTTGGAATTGCAATTTATTTGGCCTGCTTGGCTGTTCTGGGCTAACGTGTGCAGAGGGCTTTTGTTGGTGTTGAACAAAATAGACCATATGTGTGAAAAACTCCATGTAGCCCTGGCATTTGTGATATAAAACATAGCAACATTAATAAGCTAGTAGGGGAATATGTTGTTCACCATTCTTGAACAGAAAAATATATAGAAGTTTATCTAGATATTTCCTGAAGTACATTTTATCAACAGATACAATTGTTCATGCAACTCTTAATTAATGCTATGTAGAGAAGTTCCCCAGCTTTTGATTTGCAAGCCCCAGGAGAACACATATTTTCCTATGGAAATTTTGAAGTAATGACTACAATGATTTGCATTTTACATTTCTATTTTACAGAAAGCACAACCAAACAATTAATTTCCCATTTGGGATGTACAAAATACAAACAAATTTGTGCCCCATCTTTAGAAAATCCCAAATCAGTAGTCTTTCAATTACACAATTCACAATTATTAATATAAATTGGTGGAGAAAGCACCTACCTAGAAGATTATATTTTTTCCAGTATAGTACAGACAACTCTAAATATGTCTATGCTAAAATTATTGATGATATTGGAAGTGGCGTTATATTTAGAAAGGATTAACATTTTGGCTGGAGAAAAACACTTGGGTAGTGGTTGTTTTTTTTTTTAAAGTATGCAGTTTAGTTGAGGTACAGTTTGCTTCAGGCTGCGCTCTCAAATTATGCAGTTGTCTTTGCGAGAGTTAGGATAGATGGCAATGAAGGAGAATATCTCCGGGCAAAGCAGATTAGGAATGTAAAAGAAATGCATCATGGATTTTTTTTTTGAAATGCCATGATTCACTCAAATGGAATCTGTCACAGAATGGCCACTTAATTCTCAGAGCTGAGTAGCATCCAGCTCAAAATGTTTCTTGACTCAAAAATTTAATCTGACAGAGATTTGCTTGCAAAAGGGTGTACTTCATGGAAGAAATTCACGCAAGGATCCCTGAAGGGAGAGGGAGGAAGAAGTAGGACAAGTATCTGAACCCAGACCAAGGAAGGAATATGAATGAATCTTTATATGAATGTTCAGACAAGCCTCTTCTAGTTCCCATGAAGATAAAGGGAGGGAGAGGGAAGAACATTCAGACTTGCAAGCTTACTACTGCTTTACAATAAAAGTAATTCTGACCTGCTAGCATTTATTTCCAAATCTGGTCAGTCTTGAAGGACTGACATCAAATGGATTACTCCTTCCTGCTGCTTCCCAGGCTATTACCAGTTTAGGAGTCTCTTTGTTGTTAAATAATATTATTATATTTTTACTTGTAATTGTTTATGGTTACACAAAAGGTGGCACATAAATAATTCCAACCATTGAATATGAGCAGGAACTAATTGTGGATTTTTGTGGGTTTTTAAAAATTTTTTTTTATAGAAAATTGAAGAAAACCTGTTGGTATTTATACACACACCAAATAATCATTGCTTCCAGTCTGAGCTGCATATGGATTGAGGGATCACATTATAAATGATTTATTTATTGCAATTTATTTAATATTTGCATCTTGCTTTTCAATCAATGTTTAAATCAGGTTAAAGGAAAATTGAATATCATAACACTGTCAAAAATTAAATTGAAATGTACTCATATAATCAACAAAAATAGGACCAGTATCTAACTTTCTCCTAGGCCTTTAAAGGTTAATACCGTGAAGATTAGAAACAAGATGTTAATCAATGTAATTGGTATAGGATTTGTGTAATAGATTTCAACTGTCTTACTTCTCCGGCTTCTGCTGATCTCGTTTATATCAATTATAATTAATTAATTAAGATATATAATTTATATCTCTCATTATTGCTGTTTTTCAACAAGAAAATAGAGTTACCCAGAATTGCCAGTATGGAGGACAGGGGGTGAAACTCAGCCTGGTTGCAGCTGTGAACAAATGAATAACTGCAGCTTCATCAACTATGTATCAAGCTGTGTGCTTTCTTATGGTTTTACGGTGGGTTTGTGTTTGCTTTGTTGTTTACTGCCTAGAGTTTTAATTGATTGGGGCAGTTTACAAATAATGTAAAACAAACTAATAAAAACTGGGAAAAGGTTCTTCTAATTTGTGGAGCATCCAAGGACAGGATTTGATATAACAGCATCCCAAACTTAGTTTTGTGTTTCAGGATAATGCAACTCTATCTAAAGCAGGCTGTGTGCTTTCAATATCCCTCCAATAACACCTTTACTCTTGCCAAATCATAATTACCTCCCAATATTGATTCAGAGTTTCCTGCGTGCCTAGTATAGGATGATGGAAATGAGAGAGCCATGTTTCATCCTTATCTTTATGCCATTTCAGCCAAAACTGTCAGGTTTTTGTAAATGTTACAGAGCAAGAGGAACAAGAAAGATGGATCCTTAAGGCATCCATAAATCAAAGGCTGTGGAACAAAATGGTTAATCCCCTCCACTGTCTTCTTAGAACAATCCCTAGCTTGTTATAAAATGGAACTTCCTGAAGCATTGCAGAAGGCTTATATGGTATCCTTACCATCAGAAAGGTAGCATAATTTATGGTGTTGAAAACCATTGAGATATCCAGGAGAATCGTTATTTCCTGGCCTGTTTCTGAATGCAAAGAATTGATTGGTAGCTAAGCAAGTTTTAAACTGCAAGCAACTTTGGGCAGCTTTGTGTACAAATGGAAAGATGATAGAAAACAATTTTTTTCTATCAATTTTTGGAGCTTTTCTTCTGTTCCCCACCCAAAGCCTGCTTTTCATTGTTTTTTTTTAAAAAAGGTGCTTGTTAGATTTATATTCAACTTTTCCTCCAAGAACTCCAGCCTATTTACAGCACATTTCCTTTCATTTTATGCCCGTAACAAGAACTCTTGGAGACAGGAAAGTGACAGGGCCTGTAATGATAGGGTTCTTGTTTTGGGTGTAAAACGATTCACGGTTGAAGTTGGATGCCTAAAATTTTCTGTCCTGCTTTGATTTTTTTGGTGCTATTTTGGATCTGCTTGTAGGTTTCATTCATTTTGCTCACACTGGGGATTTTTTTAAATTAAAAAGCACCATATAAATATAACAGAGAATCTATTACTTTATTGCAGTTAAAGCAGCATTTCAGGAGAGAGCGGGTGAAATCTCACACTAGTTTCTTTGAGGCTGCAACTGTAGAGAATATGTTAATTGGTTCTACAACAGTGTTGGATGCTATGGGAGACTGAGATTACCAAAATGGAAGGCCACAAATTAATATGAAAAATATCATTCTTTGCCACAAATTAATATGAAAAATATCCAGTGCAGTGTAAACAGCCAGAGTGATTTGAAAATTACTGGTGTGATAAAGTCATCACAACTCTGAGAGCCTTAATATAAGAGAAAGTGAGTTAAAACCCAGCTTTTCATCTGTAGGAGCCAGTGGGAAGCCAATGTGGTTTTCTGATGCAGAGACCAAAGACAGGCTGCTCTTTCCCAGATATTTTAGCACCAGAGACGGTAACAGTTGCTGGCTCGCTCCCAGCGATCATCATTAATACCCGATGAGTTGCTCTTGCCAAATGGACTTTAGGAAATAGTCTAATAAAGAGGAATCATATACTTGCAAGTAAAAATAACCATTAGTCCACTGATTTCTTTTTAAAAGGGCTTCCCTCTTAGCATTCTAGAATGCATTCCTGATGATGGAATATCAAAATGCACACAAGGCATGAGTATTCATGGACAATGAACTAGGATTCCCCCCCCAATGTTCTATGCATATAGTTCTGTACATTTTCAGAGCAAAGTTCATTGCTATAGAGGCAGTGAAAACATAAAATTAAGTATGTGAGAGTTAATCACTTTATGTGCTTAAAAACTCCCATTGTTTATTACTTATTAATTTATTGTAACATCTATATCAAGCAGTTAAAACAATGAAACAAAAACCCCCGAAGTTGCATTAAAAAAGCATTTACTCAATATTTCAAAATTGTGTTGAATTAGGAGTGTTCTTGTCTTTAGAAACCAGCATTGCTACCAACCAGGCCTTTGGGAATGGAAGGGCAGTTGGTGCAGTAATTGGAAGGGACAGTTGAGATGAACTTCTTCCAAACTTCCACAAGATACATTGCTTCTATTACTTCTCTTGCTAGAACTTAAAACTGTGGGCAAGCAAATATGTATTAATCAAGGAGAAGCGATTCCTTTTACTATGATATAAATATCTCCCAAATCAATAGGTTCCTTCTGATAACCATATACAGTGGTGCCTTGGTACTCATCTGCTTTAACACACATCGAATTTGGTACTCAACACATTTTGATGTAAACATTTTGTCCCAGTTCTCATTGTTTATTTGGTACTAAAGTTAGCACAAGGTAGAACTTGTCGGTGTTGGCTGCCTTGTAACTCACTACATTATTCCTTATGGGGAAAATTTGTTTGGTACTCATCATTTTTGGTGGTCATCATGCCTCCTGGAACCAATTAATAATGAGTACCAAGGTACCACTGTATGCTGATTTTTGTTAGGATTCCTGCATTGATCCACATTTGTGCTCCTTTAGTATGTAAGAATCTGTTATTGAATATAAGGTGATATGACATGGATTAGTACCACTCTATTCAATGGGGTTGGGGAGCAAGTAAAATCCTTCTAATATTGATCAAGAGGAAACAATTATCTTGGTCAGTTAACTTTTTGCAATCTTAAACACTCCATCTTATTTTTTATAAGTAAATATGGACCAATACAGTTTGCCTATCTTGATCCAATAACCTGCAATAAGAAAATAGAAGATAAGAATAGTGAGAATAATAAAAACTTTGTTAGTTGTCCTTCTCGCGATAACATTAACTTGATTTGTTTACTTGCAAAACTTCTGATCATCTCACTGATCAAAGCTCCCTAGGAGAATGGCAAAGTTAAAATATTTTTTAAAAGTTCTGAAATAATGTTCAAGAATGATTTAAAGAAACTGAAATAATATCAGAGAAGGGCAATGATCAGGGGGTTAGAAATAAAGAGGTATAGGAGGAACTGAAAGTGCCTACTGAGGAGTAATATGAAGGTGTGAAGAATCAGGATCACATGTAAATTCCAGTTCAGAAGATTTATTGCTCAAGCCTATGCACAAGAATCTGATCAATTAACAGTCAGCATAAATTTGCCTGTGATAAAAGTTAATAGATTTCCAGGGGGGCTGGGCTTGGAGTGTTTGTGAATATGTAACAATTCTAGGCTGAGTCATCTCTTGACTCCGCTCCAGGCTCTGCCTGATCTTCTCCTGCAGTAGCCACCTCAAGAGACGTTACATAGAAGAGGACCAAGATCTCTGTCATCCTAGAGTGCAGGGCAAGGGATAATGGTCTTCAATTACAGGAAAGGAAATTCTTTATTGAGTAAAGCAGGGGTGTCAAATTCAATTTCATTGAGGGCTGCGTCAGCATTGCGGTTGCCGTTGGAGGGCCAGGTGGGTGTGGCCAGGGAGGGCATGGCCTACTGGGTGGGCATGGCTGGAGTGGGTGCGGCCTACTGGGTGGGCATGGCCAGCTCTACATTGTTTGCATCAAGGGTGCTTGTGGGGGCCTGGGCAGGAGTGGGACACATCTGAGGGTCTCTGGCAGAAGGAGATGGGACCGGGGCAAATGCCAAGGCATGGTCTACTGGAGGAGCCTCACTGTTCCTCTCAGGCCATTTGGGGGAGGGGTGGGATGGTGCCATGGGCTGCCCTAGGCAGCAGAGGTCAAATGCCCAGCCTGGCTCTCAAGCACCCGTGGCACCAAGCCCAGCCCCACTTCCCCAAGGGGGCACCCAGCTGCACTTACCTCCTCCTCAAGGCTGCTGCTGCTGTGCTTGCTCTCCTTAGCCAGGTTGCTCATGATGGGTACGAGGGCAAAGTCAGAGCGAGGCCCACTCCCTCTCCATGGCATGAGACCCGGCTTTGTATCCAAAGCTTCCTTAGCAATAGGATAGGCCAGAGGAGGGGCAAGGGGATGGTAAAAGGACAGCAGGGCAGGACTAAGGCAGGACTTCCCTCAGACCCTCCCTCTCCTTCCTTCCTTCCTTCCTTCCTTCCTTCCTTCCTTCCTTCCTTCCTTCCTTCCTTCCTTCCTTCCTTCCTTCCTAAGAACAGAGTGGTGGGAGAAAAACAGGCAAGAAACACAGCTGGGGAGGTGTCACCCTTCGTAGGAATGAAGAAATGCACCATCGCCTGGAAGTGGCCAGCACATGGCCCTCACCTTCTTCACATATCTGGCTTGGTGGGCTCTGGGAGAGGGGATGCCATGAGCAGTGGGAGAGTCAATGTTACCTGCGCAATGCTGCCCAGCCCCCAGCCTGCCCGATTTCAGCAGGCAGTGAGGCGTTCTCCTCATAGTGCCGAGAGGCTGAGCCAAGCAGCGCGAATCCAAAGAGAAGCGTGATGCCGCCCAGCCCCCAGCCTGCCCAGTTTCAGCAGGCAGCGGGGCACTCTCATCACAGCGCTGAGAAGCTGAGCCGGGCAGTGTGAAGCTCACCAGCTTTGTACCTTGCTGCCTGCTGAAACTGGGCAGGCTGGGGGCTAGGCAGCATTGCACTTCTTTTTGGATTCGCACCACCCGGCTCAGCCTCTCGGCACTGTGAGGACAGTGCCCCGCTGCCTGCCGAAACCCCTCCCCCGGAGCCCATCAAGCCGGATATGTGAAGTAGGCAAGGGCCATTTGCTGGCCACTTCCAGGCAATGGTGGATTTCTTCATTCCTCACAAAGGGTGACACCTCCCCAGCGCACCCAGAGGGTGGGGCTGACATGGCAGGGGCCGGTCCCTCACTGTTTCCAGACGGCCTTGTGGAGCTAAGACTGAATGCGTTTCAGCATAAATGGCCACCACGAAATTGTACATTGGCTCCCGGCCGGCCTGGGCCAGGGCCAAGGCAGCGGGGGCCGTTCCCCCACTGTTTCCAGGATGGCTTGGCAGGCCACATGAAACCACTTCATGGGCCAGATCCGGCCCCCGGGCTTTGTGTTTGACATGTCTGGAGTAAAGGAAGGGAAAAATCAGCAATGCTACTAATTACTTGGGGATTCTCTTCACTGGGTATGTCAATGCATTTCACACGTATATTCATTAACCTGTGTTTCTGGGTTGCTTTAATTTGGATTCCTGCACTGAGCATAAGACTGACCTTCATGACCTTTCAACTCTGAGAGCATCCCTTTTGATGATCATTGCATAGTCATCAAGTAGACATCAAAGACTCTTCATGTATAGCAAAATTGAACAATATATGAACTAGTTTCTGAAAAAAAGATTTTCTTTTCTTTCTTACAATTGACCTGTTAACAGCAGGTTAACAGAAGAAACAACATTCTGCAAAAACTATGCGGAACAACTTGGGGAGCTTCAGCTCCAACTCTTCGATGCGCAGCCCTTGGGCTTTGCTACTCTGTAGTGGAATACTGCGCACCTGTATGGATAAACAGCTCACATACGAGACTTGTTGATGTTCAACTCAACCATACGATGAGATTAATTACTGGGTGCATAAAATCTACACCTATTCACTGACTACCAGTTCTTAGCCACATACTTCCCCCGCACTTATGACGACAAGAAGCTCTCATTTAGATCCTGCTAAACTCCTCTCTACCCATTCATGCCTATACCTCTGATCTCTTAAAATGTCGATTAAAGTCAAGAAATCCACCACTCCTTACAGCGCTTAAGCTGCTGACCGAACATCAGAGCACTATACAAAAGTGGATGGAAGTAGAGTAGTTATACCTCCCAAGATATTTCTGAGCATATTAATCCTAATAGTATACCTCCAGGATTTAATCTGACACATATGGGTGACATACAATAGAATTAGAACGACTCATGGGGGGTGTGCCGATTCTCTGTATAAATGGGGAAAGACACCTTCAGCACAATGTGATTTTGGGGCTCCCCGACAGACTATCCAACATATAATGAGGGAATGCACTAATAGAAGATACCCAGGAGATTTTAAGGACTTCCTCTGCGTAACAACGGCAGCTACTGACTGGATCTCCAAACTCGACATTAAACTCTGAAATGTTATTTCTGTTTTCCTCTTAGGTTTTATAATTGCTTCTTTTTAAAAAAAATTTGTTTTCACTGTTCTAACTTGTAAATATGAAGTGCTTTTAATTCTGTGTGTGACCAGCCATATGCTAAATAAATAAATTGACCTGTACAAGAAAAACCACAAGATGACATAGCATAGTGTCAGCACTAAGGTAGTTATCCTGACCATTTCTTATAGTCTTGTCCTCCTGCTAGATTGCCCTCTGTACAGGTTTGTGTCTTTTGGAAACATTTGTATGTAAATGAGTTCCAGTTTCTCACCTTAGCTAGAACTGCTTGAGAGTGCACTTCAGATCCATTGCTTTTAAATGTAATGATTATATAATTCATTAACTCCAATTTTCTTTCTGATTACAGGCCAGCTCATTAGATACTTTCCAGAGATTAGAAACTATAAAGCAACTCATTGTGGAATACATTAGGAATTCCTAACAGGGCCCAAGTATGCACTGTACAGAATTAGGAGCAGTTGACAAGCTGCTTTTCCAAGCTCCTTGGTTTCAAAGGTCAAAATATAGGGCCAGTTCTTGCAGAGTCCAGGGGTTGATCTATAGGATGAGACAGTAAAAAGTATTGTGCCATGGCAGAGATGAATATATTTTCCTCAAAATATATTTTGAAATTTCATATATCAAAATATATTAATATATTTTCAAAAAAGGGGAAAAAATAGATCCAGGAAATTACAGACCAATCAGCTTGACATCAGTACTGAGATGATCCTGGAAAAGATAATCAAGCACTGATCTGTGATCACCTAGCAGCAAGCAAAGCTATTATTAGAAGCCAAAAAGAGTTTGTCAAAAACAGATCATCAAACAAATCTTACTGCTTTCTTTGACAAAGTGACTAAATTAGTGGACCAGTGAAATGCTGTGACAAAGTAGACCACAATCTACTTCTTAGTGAGATAGAAAAATATGGAATAGACAGCATCACCACTTGTCCAGAATGGTATAGTGTCTCTTGCTTGTGCAATGGGTTGGACTAGAACAGGGGTAGGCAACTTCGGCTCTTTTATGACTCATGGACTTCAACTCCCAGAATTCCTCAGCCAGCATATGCCTACCCCTGGACTAGAAGATCTCCAAGATACTTTCGAACTCTGTTATTTTGTATTCTGTATGTATGCATAAGCTTTTATGGATCAGTTCATTGGATGAATGGAATGCAGTCCTGAGAAATAACCAAGCTGTTATTCAGTGCAGGAAAAGGAGGTGAGAGACAGAGTTATTTATAGATAGTGACCATTAACACAGCAGCACTTAGCTGTGACATAGAGATTTTTTGCACTGATAAATTGGTTAACACGCATGAAAAACCTTGGTCTGTATTTAATCTATGAGAAAGAGTTTTAAATCAGGCTGATTTGTTCTATGGGATCATCAGTCCTTTCCTTGTGGATGGTACCCTGAGGTCAGTAATAGCTTCCTGGATACTGGAAATATTGCCCATGAATTTTTATATATTCATATTTCTGAAATAATATGCATTTCTAGATGAACTTTTGAGGGGGGGGAAGCCTTGGAGAATAAGCTTTACATTCCTCTGATGCTGGTGTGTGTGTGTGTGTGTGTGTGTGTGTGTGTGTGTGTGTTTGCGTGTGTTATTTATACTGGCGCATCAAACAATACTGATATCAGAATAAACATGAGACCAAAGTTGGTATTTGGATCTGCTGTAGGGTTTTATCCCAGGGTGTGGCATGGTCTCCTTTTGCAACTAGTAACAATTTTAAATTGACTATCTGGGAGATGCACAGGCTTACTACTCAAAGAGAAATTTTATACCAAATAAGCTACTTCCATTGCTACATTTATTTTAAATGTTTTACATATTTGGAACTGGGAGGTAGCCTGGGGAGTTCACCTTCACAAAGGGCAGGTTAGATAGGCTGGCTAAAAGTTTGGATCACAATGGTATAAATTGGTAGATTTGTTCCAAACCCTGTTTATTGTCTTCTGTTGTGGCATTTTGCAAGCCATGGTATGGAAGGTAATGAAGCAGAAAGTAAATATATGACGAATTGACCAATTGAAATGTGCTATTTCTGCAAAATATAATAGGTCACTATTATGGAATGAGTGAATCTTGCTTGAGTTCCAACTGAAGATTTGCCACAAAAAGCCACTTTGCTCCAATTAGGGATAGAAGAGCAATGTGGCACCCTGAATGGAGGTATAAGTAGATTAAGCATGGCAGTTTACCCTCAGAAGATGCACATTTGATTTCATATCTTATCCTTTTCTGAAGCTCTGAGAAAATCATAAAATATTTGTATTAGAGATATCAACATATTAAAATCTGCTGGGACTCTTGTGTGATGGAAGTTCATCGTACAGGGAGGAGGTACTTGTGGGGGGAGAAAATCATGAATTTGAATGGGAAAAATTACTTTATTTTCATTAGCCTCTTACTGAAATTTATCTTTTCATTCCTTAAAGTATGTAGACACAAAGTAATTTATGGCCTCTAGACTCCAAAAATGTTAACTTCAATTAATCTATCTAAGAATATTAGACCTCCAAAAAGAGCATTATCTTGTTACTGATTTAATAGATTTAATAAACACACACATCTTACTATATTACATATTATTTTTAATATTTTGATAACTCTATTTGAGCATAATTGATTCCTTTGTAATACTTTGCACACATATTTATCTAAATATATTTAAATACATTTTTCTTTTCTGGGGAAGAGTCTGTAAGTTTATATGGATTCCTGGCACAAAAAGTTGAAGAATCCCTGCTCTGGGGATCGCTATTTGAAAGACTGTTTTATTCTTAGTCTCCTCAGAGCTCTTCTCTGATGGATGCAGTTGTATCCCATCACAAACATCCAAGTGATAAATATCAGACTCACCAATAGTGGATCACATCTTTCACAGTCCCCTTTTTTAATATGAGTGAAAATATATTTTGTTTCTAGCACTGATAGCAACGATGATACCATATTCTTTAGATCAAGATGAGCTATTGCCAGAGTTTTAGTCTGCCATTTTTCTTGTGGGAGTGTTGTGTATAGATGTCATTTTCATCATCTTATTATACTGCTTCCCCACATTTGGAATGTTTTCATAAATACACTTTCACCTGAATTAGAAAAGGTTAGGGGGAAAAAAGGGATCCATTTCAGAAACATCCTGTATTCTTTTCACAGCATGGCACAAAAGGCTCCTTGTGGGCAGAAAGACTGTGGTTGTTCTCTGCATCTACGTTGGTTGTTATTTGGCTAAACTTGACTTTTTGCTCCCTTTTAGTGGGAATGAGACACACCCCTCAAGCTTGAGGTCTAATCAATACTATGCTAACTGCTCCATTAATTCTCTCTTGCTGCTTTTCTCTCTCATCTTCCCAGGAGGTTATTGACTGTTGTTACTTTGGAGCAGATAATTGATTTTTCTAGGTAATAACTGCAGAAGATTATCAGTGATATATCTCTATCCTTTTTGTAGGCTCCTGCCAAATTCTGACAGTTCAAAAGTCCTTCCTCCCCCCTCAGCCCATTGATGTTTGTGTATTGTTCAATCTAATGTGGAAAACTATGAGCTGCAGATTTCCTCCCCACCTTCTGTTGTCATTGAGGTGGCAGAGTCATTCACTAGACAATGCATGAAAACGAGTTTCACAAATGGGTCAGTTTTGTGAAGCATAGAAAACTTGGGGTATTCTTTGAAAAATAATTCTGAAACAATCTGCAAAGCTGCGGAAGGAACAAAGTTGTAATGTATTGGGCTTGCTTGTTAACACCACATGGTAATGGTTGGTAGGCTGCTGGAGCAGGGAGCTAGCTAACGGCTCCCAGCATCTCAGACAACCTATCTCCAGTGCTGCCATTGGTTGCCCCTAGGTGGCAATAGGTTGCTTCAAACCTATTGGCCGCCACCTAGGGGCCAGGGTATAAATTGCTGCATCTGCAGCCCTGTTTTCTAGTTCAGATCCTGCAAGCAATAAACCATGATCTTTGCTGAACTCACTCGCCTCGTCTTCATTCCTGCGCAACGAACCCAGTACACAACAAAAGTTATCTTCTGAGTTTCCAAACGGAAAAAGGTAAGGTTCTTCTCTACCTCACCTTCTGGTTTTGTTTTATTCTACATCCCTATTTACATCAAGATTTCTTTCACCCTGTGAAATAGGAAACTCAAATTTATTTTGTAATATTCCAGCCTCCAGGTGTCGCTCATGTGACTCATTGTTTTTCCTTTTCTAATTCTTACATAGATAGTATTAACATACATTACATTAGTGAAGGTATATATATATATATATATATATATATATATATATATATATATATATATATATATATATATATATATATATATATATATATATATATATATCTTATATATCTATCGCGGGACGCGGTGGCTCAGTGGGTTAGGACGCTGAGCTTGTCGACCAGATGGTCGGCAGTTTGGCGGGTCGAATCCCGAGTGCCGTGTAGCAGAGTGAGCGCCTGTTACTCGTCCCAGCTTCTGCCAACCTAGCAGTTTGAAAGCATGTAAAAATGCAAGTAGAAAAATAGGGACCACTACGGTGGGAAGGTAACAGCGTTCCGTGCGCCTTTGGCGTCTAGTCATGCCAGCCACATGACCACGGAGACGTCCTCGGACAAGCGCTGGCTCTTCGGCTTTGAAACGGAGATGAGCACCGGCCCCTAGAGTCGCCTTTACCTTTATATATATATATATATATATATATATATATATATATATATATATATATATATATATATATATATATATATATATACTCACACATGTCATACAACTCACCTTGCCTACCCTACAAGGTTCCATCTAAAAAAGGTGCCGGAACTCCTATATATATACAGGGTCTCTGAGGAGCCCCCATCTGAAGACTGAAGGGGCACAGTTCAGATAAACTCTCTTTTACTTCTCTGCTTCTGTTGCATTTTTAGTGAAGACCCAGCATAACTGCCCACAAGTAAGACTTTTGGAAGGTAACACCATTCTACTTTCACTTTGATTTTTGTGTAGAAAGTTCCTGGGGAGGCTTTCAGAGTATGATCCAGAGCAGTCTAATTTTATGGAGTTAAGCTTTATGTTTTGAGTGTGGTGTCTCCCCATTGATGTTAGTTACAGCTAGTTGAGGGAAAAACAGAGTTGACAAGCCCTGTGGAATGAAGAGCCAGCAAGTAGGAAAATGCTTCTGTAAAAAACATGTCTATGCAAGGCCCTATATTACAACATTTTGGGAAAAAGTAGTGGACTATTTAAATATGATTGTGCAACAGAGCTAAAATTTTCAGAGGAAAAAAATTCTCTAGAATTATGTAACTATTACTTATAATGTGACAGCTGGACAGTACAAATGAATGCATTTACATTGTTGGTCTATGTCCTACTATAGCCAAAGGACTAATATTGCAGCTTTGGAAAGATCTATGGCCTCTTTATTCAATGGATTGATGACCTGATTGCACTTGCTACCTATAAGTGGATTTCCTATAGTAAGTAAATGAATGTATGGTTGTAACTACTGGTCATAATATAGGAATGGCATAAAATACAATAAAATACCAATAAAACAATGAAATTATAAAATAATAGAAATATTAGACGTAAAAAGGTCGCAACAAAATGCAACCAAAACTACACGTAAGTATTAAAGTATTTCTAAGTTTAAATGACAGCCGAGCAAAAATAACAACAGGTAGAAACACATCTTCAAGGTGGTTTTCCAAGCTCGGAACTCTTGAGTTCATTTGCCATCAATAATTTGACCTCGATCTCATTGTAAATGAAGCAGTAGAGGACATAGAGGCAAAACTCTCCTTATATGTTGCACGACATCACGAGTTTGACATGTCGGCTTTAAGGTATCTGGAAAGAAGGCAGGTTTTAAGAGGCGGTGGTGCTAGTTAACCTCTTGTCAGACCTTACTCTGGTTTGTATAGGTATTTTGAACTGGTGCATTCAAATAGCTGAGACTCAGGATCCTTTGACGCATGGTTTAGCACTAGTTTGGAATATAACAGTATTTTTTTAAAAGTAGCCTGGAAAACATGATAGTTGCAAAATGAAGGGAGAAGGACCTCTCTTGCTTCACATCACAATAGTCAGTCAGTGCTGGGATTGCCCCTGATTTGTGAGGTAAAGAAAAGCAGGACGGCAACAGATGTAGAATGTGGGCCACCAGATCTGAGTTTAAAAATAAATATCCCCTAAGACGGAGCTTTAGTATGCAGCATTTTCTAATGCTCAAATTCAATATAACCCCCTCATCCCGATTAAACTTTCCTTTTTCTCCCCTAATCCAGGGTTTTGTTTTTTTTGTCAGTGGGTTTTCATCTATGCTTCTGATTCTGATCACATATGGCCAGGTGAAGTTGGCAGCAGAAAACGAAGCTGGCAACCGGAGTGTATTGCTTAGTCTTAGTTTCACTTCTTTCTGTAACTAGCAGAACTGAATTGCAAAAAAAGGGGGATAATCACTAGATAGCTGGAAAGCATTTGGGTTGGGGTTTTTTTTAATGTCTCTTTACTAGCACCCAGAAACCTTAACAACAGCAAGCTAGTCCAGCTTTTTAGTTAAATTTAGGCTGATCTGTAGCATATTGAAATCTAGGCGTGTCAAGGTACAGTTTTAAGAAATACTACCTGTTCCATGCCCTGAGCCAAGTGGAAAGGCAGACTTCAAGATTCTTGTGAATGGATGAGATGCGGTTATGTGGCAGAAGGGCTTAGATTAACATTGGGGAACATTTTGAAACTAGCTGCACCTGCAAAACGGAGATAGCTCCACTTGAAATGGAAGCAGGTTGCTGATCATAACATCAAAATGGTAGGAGAGCAACTTTTACACTGATCTCCAGGAGGTCCTGGCCACTGTCCAGTTCAGGAAATACTAGAAAGGATCAGACCAGTGTTAGAAGTGGGCTAATGGGTGGTCATGTCAGTCAGGAAAAAAAGAGAGTCAGAAAGGCTGTGAGAAAAACCCATGCCAACAGTATTTGAAAAAGAATACACTGTCTCTATGCCAATATGTCTTCAAACCCAAATGAGGGAATTAGTGAACTTGGCTGTGAACAAGTACATAGATATAGGGGTATTACAGAAATCCGGTGGAATGAAAGAATGAGTGGGACAGTCATTTGGGGGTAGAAAGGATAAGAATGGGGGCGGGGCTGCCTTTTGTATCAAGTTGGCTGTGAAATCTAAATACTAGAAAACATTGGAAGACTAGATTCAGCTATAAAATATCTATGGGTGGGCAGTATCTGTCCCCAAAATAACTACAGCCAGAGATATGCTGTTGCTCAACTGATCAAAATACTGAAGGCTATCCTCAGATGGTGAAAAAAACCAGTGAGAGATGCAAAGAAAACATTCTTATTATAATGGGTGACTAACTTAGGCCAATTTCATTAATATTCAGGCCGTGACAACCTTCTGAATGGTTGTGTTTTACAACAGTTGCTCTTGGAACCAACCAGAGGGGAGGTACCCTAGATATAATCATCAGTAGTGACTCTGGTTGGGTGTGAGATGTAACTTGTTGATCCAGCATAACAGTTGGAAATATCATGATATTAATGGAAGAGTGCCAGCAAGGTCTAATGTTGTCACATTTCACTATAAAAAGGAAAATGACTAAAAATGAGGGCACTAATGAAGAAGAGACTGAACAAAAATACACAAAATTCAAAACTTCCCACAATGCTTGGACATTATTTAAAATTGCAGTTAATTGGAGCTCGACCAAAATATTTTTCACAAAGTAAGGAAACATTAGCCAAGTCTAGGAAGAGACCAACATGACTTTCTAGTAATGTCCAGAAAGCTAAGAAGGGTTATTTCATGAAGTGGAAAGCATTTCTTAATGAGAACAAAATGAAACATGAGCTCTGCCAGATAAAATATAGGGTGATAATATGGAATATAGAAAAAGAATACAAAGAATACAAATAAAGCCTTAATAATAACTTGTATTTGAAGCAGAAATCCAGGCAGGGAGGTAGTTGGACTCTTAGAATGACAAGGAATGAAAAGGATTCCAGAAGAGGACATGAGGTTTACAGAGAAAATGAATGAATTCTTTGCATCTGTCTTAACTGTAATACAGTTAATTCTCTCAGGGTTGGAATAGGAACAGCTAAAGCAAACTAAGATAAAACAGAAAATATCCTAAGTTATCTTGAAAGACATCATTGGGGGAAAAAAAATCACTGATCCTGAGGTTAGTCATTCATGAAGGGTCCTTGGTGCTCTCTGAGCTTGCTTGTTTTCTTGCAGATGTTTCATTACCCAAACTAGGTAACACCATCAGTCTAGTCTAGTCTAACATAATCACTAGCACTGATGATGATACCTAGTTTGGGTAATGAAACGTCTGCAAGAAAATAGGCAAGCTCAGAGAGCACCAAGGACCCCTCATGTCAACCCTCAAGAGTTCTTAACTGAGATGTGGAATTGGTGACTCTCTGATACAGGGGTCCCCAACCCCCAGGCCGCGATCCATTATCAAGCCATGGCCTATTTGGAACTGGGCCATGGGAGCTGCGGAGCGGTGGGCACTTGCAGAGTGCATGCCGGCCGGCTGCTCACACAACTCAAGCTGTGTGCTGGCCCACTCTCCCTCCCCTAACTGGGCCACCAAGCCACAAAGGTTGGGGACCTCTCTATAAATATATGTAACCTGTCATACAGCACTACCTTGAGTTTGATAGAAACAGATCAGACTACTTTTGCATTTTATGCATTTTCCCATCAGATGATGATGGTGATAATGATGATGACAACAATGACGATGATAGGGAAGCAGGCAAAATCAGGACTGTGGATCACCCAGTTGATTGTTCTGTGTCACAAAAAACAGAAGTGGCCTTAGTTGGATGTACCATAGTTTAAGACAACAGCAGAATGCTCCTCTTAGCTCACAACCAGATTCTGGAACCAATCAGTCATCTTCACCTTAAGACAGTTACTTTCTCTAAGCACAGATAAGATTCAGACACAGCAATGTATCAGTCCATCCCTTTCATGCTGTGTGTTGTTTTATTTACGTGAAGAATAGCCACAGCTGCTTGTAAATAAGTGATATGTTGTATCCTCTATTCCATCTGTTCCTGCAGGGTTGATCGAAGGTATGTCATGACACATATGTTTTAAAGTTTACCAAGGAACACTTTCCATTTTTGTTTATAGCCTTTATAGAGCAACAATCATTACTAGAAAAGGAATGAATCTAGAAAAATCAGAAAGGGAGTTTTATTAGCTACTCATTATATTCTAGAACACACAATATGGAATTCAAAATAAAATGGGGCAATTTACCCCATCCTGTTGCTTTTTATTTCTCAGAAATGTACATCAGTTTTTTGGAGATGCATGTTATTGGTTCATGGCATTCAATTCCACATCATAACTGATTTACATATTTGACGGCATAGTGACTGTTACGTATTAATATTGACCGTTTATGTGTTTTTGTTTAAATATATCTCCAACTGTTTTGGAGGGAAATTGAAGTTCATATTTGAGCAGGAAAACCAGCTTTGAATCTGATTGGTTGCCACTTAGTGGCAGCATGTATAAATAGTGTGTTGGTTCAGCTCAGTTCTGTTATTCTTGCAATAAATCATGTTGCATCAGTTCGGTCTGGTCATTGCCTACAAGAACCCACTACGCAACAGTAGCAACAAAGGTTGGATCTTGTCGAAGGAGTGATGCCTATTAGAGTTGAAATCACAGGGTTTTAGCCAGGCATCAGAGCCCTGGCGGGACCATGTCCCAACCCTGCCTACCAGTAAGCCAAACTGGAGGCACATTGTCCTGAGGGATCCATCCCCAGGATCTAGGCAGTTCATCTTCTTCATAACAAGAGAGGCAGTATCCAAGACCTCACCACTAATCCACCATGGCAAAGGTGGGCAGACTTAATGAGTTCGACGTCTCCCACCCATAACAGTGGAGCTCCTACGTCTCCAGGTGGACACCTACTTGTGGGCCAACCAGGTTGGTGAGGACGGCTTGAAAGCAGCGACCCTGCTCTGCATGCGTGGACAGGCCACATACAACATTGCAGAAAACTTGGTGGCTCTAGCCAGCATCAAATCAGTAACGTATGCTGATTTAAAGAAAAAATTGAAGGACCATTTTGAACCTAAGCTGTCTGTAATCGCTTGGTGTCATGCCTTCGAACAGAGAGAGCAAAAGACAGGGGAGTCAGTAGCTGAATTTGTGGCTGCACTCTGGCAAGCATCATGCCCCTGCAATTTTCCTGACCTGGAGGATCGACTCAGGGACAGGCTTGTATGTGGGCTGTTGAATAGAGAGTTGCAGCAGCGCCTATTCGCAATGGAAAAGCTGTCCTTCCAAGATGCCTTGAAAGAGATCTTGGCAGATGAGGCCGCTGGTGGAGCAGTGAAGGCTCTATAGACTCAAAAGACACCCCCCCAACAATATGGCTGTGCACCAAGAGTCCGTTGAGCTGGAAGATTCGGTAGAGGATGATGAGATTGACCGGTTATAGAGGGAAACCATTAGAAGGCATCATCCTACAGCACAAGAAACTAGTCCTCAAAGTTGCACAAGCTGCGGGGGCCAACACAAAAGGACTGAATGCAGGTTTCGCACAGCAGTGTGTCGTGCCTGTGGGAAGCAAGGCCACATTGCCAGAGTCTGTAGAGGTTGCCAGAGAGATACTCAGACTACAGATGCCCAGCAGAAAGATAAATGGGCCCCGGGGCAGAACAGGGTCAGATACTGTTCCGGGAGGAGAAGCATTCTGTGGACAGGAACCCAATGCCCTCTTAAAGAGAAGCAGTGGCTGCAAGTAAAGATACAGGGGGTTCCTTGTTCCATGGAGCTTGACACAGGGTCAGCTCTATTATTTCGTACAAGACTTTCAGTTATATCGGCAGACAAGGCCAAGAAGCGAGTTCAACTCACACTGTCAAGCCTTGTTCTGACAGATTTTCAAAATTGCCGCATCGCGGTGAAAGGCAAAGCCATTGTGAGAGTCAGGTTCAAAGAGTTTGAGGGTCCCCTCAATGATGTGGTCTATATTGTCTAACTCTGTGTTAGGATATTTTAATGAGAAACTGCCTGTGATTTTAGCATGTGATGCATCACCGTATGGCATCAGAGCAGTTCTAAACCATAAAATGGCAGATGGCCGCAAAGCTCCTATAGCTTATTACTCTAGAACATTATCTGCAGCAGAGAGAAATTATGTGCAGATAGACAAGGAAGCCCTTGCTATTGTAGTGGGAATTAAAAAATTCCATGACTTCCTATACAGGCGACCCTTCACCATTTTCACTGATCACAAGCTGTTGCTCGGCTTCTTTACAGCAGATAAGCAGACTCTGCAGATCCTATCACCAAGGATGCTGTGTTGGTCAATTTTTATGGCTGCCTATTCATACAGGCTAGTCCACAAACTGGGCAAGAAGATGGGCCATGCTGATGCACTCAGCCGACTGCCTCTGCCTCAATCAGATCCAGACCCAGCTCCAGCAGGTCGCATCCTGGCAATCCAGGATCTTCCTGAAATGCCCCTACATGTAGGAGATTTGGCCACTGAAACTGCCACTGACAAAACACTCAGTCGTGTTGAGTGTTTATTTTTTATTTTTTAATCCCATTTATATCCTGCCCTTCTCCGAAGACTCAGGGTGGCTTACAATCTAAAGCACAAATCAATGTGCTTAGCAATAGCCTTCATTCTATGTATATGCCTGCTTATTAGGGCTTTCGCCCCCCCAAGCGGCATTATTACAAAGTCAGCTTATTGCCCCCAACAATCTGGGTCTTCATTTTACCTACCTCAGAAGGATGGAAGGCTGAGTCAACCTTGAGGGGGGTGGTCAGAAAACAGGCCAAGTCCAGAGTTCCAGAGTTTTGCTAGTAAAAGGGATGAGCTGTCAGCCCACAAGGGTTGCATATGTGGGGGAAGCAGGGTAATTGTTCCACCCACAATGCGAGCCAGAGTATTAGAATCTCTGTATGAGGGGCATCCTGGCATCGTCAGAATGAAGGCACTTGCAAGAAGCTACTTGTGGTGTCCAGGTCTAGATAAAGACATCGAGGCTCAAGTAAGCAGCTGTAGGGTCTGCCAAGAAACTTGGCCAGAAATGCCTCAAGCACCAGTGCACTGCTGGGAGACCATGCAAACGCCATGGTCTTGCATGCATATTGACTTTGCAGGACCATTTCAGGGACAGGTATTCCTCATTGTCATGGATAGCTATTCAAAATGGCTAGAGGTAATACCTGTCCAATCTATGACTACTGCCAGGACCATCCAGGAATTGTGCAGACTTTTGTTACACATGGCCTGCCGGACGTCATTGTGTCTGACAATGGGGCGCAATTCATGGCAGCTGAGTTCCAGTCCTTCCTTAAGGCTAACATGATTAGATACACCACTTCAGCCCCATTCCATCTAGCTTCGAACGGCCAAACTGAATAGATGGTGAGATCCGCGAAAGAGTCTCTAAAGAGACTGACAACTGGAGACTGGAACTATTGCCTGGCAGACCTTCTTTTATGCCAGCACACAACGCTGAGTGCCGCTACAGGTCGCAGCCCAGCTGAGCTAAGATCAGGTTGTCGACTAACAACAAAGTTGAACCATCTCAATCCTGACAGAGCAGCTGCAGAAACATCACAACCCAAGCCTCCGAGGAATTTATGTTTGGGTGAGCCTGTTTGGGCAAGAAACTATGGGCAGGATGCACCTTGAGTGGTTGGTATTATGACAAAGTTGTAAGGACCACTATCTTACGAGGTGGCCCTGGATGACAGTTGTGTCGTCCGGTGCCACATTGACCAATTGTGGCGGCGGCTGGCAAGTCAGATTCCTGGAGCTGAGGTCGAGAGAACTGTAGACTTGCACAGGAAAGTGGACATTCCCAAATTGACCAGGCCCACTGAGACTGTAAGAGTTGAACCTGATTCAATGCAGAACAGCAAACCGTGTGTGCTGGTAAGTGACATGGGTGAGCACAGCGGCATAGGTCTACCCGGTATGCTTGAACACAGCGGCACCCGTCTACCTGGTCCGGACAGACTTAGCGGCACAGGTCTACTGGGTATGGCAAAATGGCAGGTTAATCGGGAGCCCCAAACAGTTTTGCGGTGCTCCAAAAGAAACCGCAATCCACCAGCATACTTAAAAGATTATGTGCACAAAATGTACTGGGGGTTGACTTATCCAGGGGAAAGGGGTATTATGTATTGATATTGACCATTTATGTGTTTTTGTTTAAATATATCTCCAACTGTTTTGGAAGCAAATTGAAGTTTATATTTGAGATTGGTCGCCACCTAGTGGCGGCATGTATAAATATCTGTCAGTTTGTCGGTTCAGCTCAGTTCTGTTATTCTTGCAATAAATCATGTTGCATCAGTTTGGTCTGGTCATGGCCTACAAGAACCCACTATGCAACAGTGACCATAGAAATGGAATACTTCCAATGCTTACTCTTGATGTTTTTATATTGTTATAGCTGTTTCGTGGCCATCTCTTTTATTGGCTTATGTTTTTAATAGAACTAACGAGAGCTAGTTTGGTGTAGTGGTTTAAGATGCCAGGCCAGAAACCCAGAGACTGTGAGTTCTAGTATGAAGCCAATTGGGTAACTTGAAACCTGGTCTTTGGAGGCTGTGGATGCCACAGAAGAGCATTCTCTGAACCTCCTTCAAGAGTAAAGGCCTCATGTGGCCCAGAGCAGCCTTGGCTTGGCTGGAGGGCCTTTTAACAGAAGACAACCACCTAAAGGTAAGTGGCATGTGGCAGATCCAGGGGAGCACTCAGCCTCAGGGCAATTGCACCATTCATCCAGGCTCACATGACTTGGGGTATGGCAGTCCCAAGGCAGTCTTTTTGAGTGGCAGCAATGATGTCAGGTTGAAATCAATTTACCAAGCCTCTACTTCAGATACAGCCTTGATGCTATTGCTGAGAGTTGAGAGGCCTACCTGGGAGCTGCGGGTGTTGAGGTGGGGGGGGGGAAAGAGAATTCTTTCTCTTTTGTTCAATGTGTGTGTGTGTGTGTGTGTGTGTGTGAGAGAGAGAGAGAGAGAGAGAGAGAGAGAGAAGCAGAGTCTTAGGCATTTTCTGAATTTCTGATACATTGAGCACAAAAGGTTCACCATCAATGTACTAGAAAGAAAATAGACTGATCACATAAAGAGAAAATACTATAAGAAAAACTATCTGATGGAAATAAAATGGTTGAAGAAGTCCAGAAGTCATTCAAGTGGAATGAAGGGAATTACAAGTAAAATTGATAGAAAGATTGGGGGGAAAAGTAAGGGAATACCTAAGCAGTATTTTAAAGAATTGTATGGAAATGATGGTAATATATCAAGAAATTGAGGCAATTGTTATATGTCTTAGTGCCAAGGTAAAACAAAAATGCTTGAAAAGTCCTAAAAGCTGAGAGAATTTTGAAAACTGGTATGGAAGAAGCTGTAGTTTATATAAATGAAGAATGTTAAAATGTGGGTGTGGCTCGTTAGTGGAGTGGTTGTGCAACTGGTTTAACTTTGTGCCTGTTGATTTGAATAATGCCACTGTTCTCTTATAAAAAGGAAAAGACAGCAAAAACTACAGTAGGATTTATTCGTTAAATGCACTTTGGAAATTCTGATTGGAAAGAAGCAAGAACAGTAGCTGTATTGCTTTAGGCTGGGCAGGAGAAAAGATTTGTACTCTTAATCAGTTCACTGAAAAAAGTATGAATTAATATAAGTTTTTTAACATATA
Organism: Vipera berus; assembly: GCF_964194415.1. Classification (NCBI taxonomy): domain Eukaryota; kingdom Metazoa; phylum Chordata; class Lepidosauria; order Squamata; family Viperidae; genus Vipera; species Vipera berus. The sequence goes on from NC_138203.1 coordinate 106,621,289, forward strand.
TTGATTTGGAGAAAATGTAGAAGAAAATAAATCTGCTTCGGTTATGGAATGTTTTCTACAAATACAGTTTGAAGGTTGGTTGCAAAATATGATGAGTAGAATGTGGAAGTAAAGAAGCCATGAGAAACAGAATGTTTAGTAATTGGTTCATTGCTGGGTAAGATGAAGAAATATGATGTCTCTTAGTTAATGGATAAATGGATAAGGAATTCATGTAGTGACAAAAAAGTGTATTAGATTGGGATGTGAACATATGTGTAAATTTGTATGCAAATGATTATTGCTCTGTGGCTGGCTGAGAACTTGAATTATTTACTCAAATATAAGATAAATCGTATGATGCAGTTAGCAGTATGGATCTGAAAATTAACGTATGAAAGATCTGAAATGGAAAATGGAGCAATACATGAATAGTAAAGAACTGTAGGAAATAGATGGATATACCTTAGTAGAATATTTATTAAATATGGAGAAATGCAAGGCATTTAAGCTACATTTAAACTACAAATGCTGGTACAAAGATAAACTAGATAATATCTTGTGGATAATGAATGTTTGTTGAAAAAACAAAAAATGGCTTTCTATAAGTGCTTCCCTCTACCCACTTTTTTATGTAGGTGAGTATGTCAGGGACCCACAAATGTTAGTTGAATGTAGTGATGATGGATCACATAAATATGTTGTGTAAACAAGAGACAGGGTTAAAAAATGAACAGGTATTGAATGAACATGAACTGAATACAAATGTCAGTGATCAATGGATTAAAGTGGCTTGGTTTTACAGAGAGAATGAATGAGGATCAAATTGCAAAACGAGAATGTAAATGTAGAAAGACCAAATGGGTCAAGAGGAAGACCAAGAAAGTGATAGCTCAGACTTCAGGTTTGCCATCGCGGCCACTGCAGCTTCTTGAAGGCGAGCTCAGTCTTCTTCGTTTGATTTCATTCCGCTGGGGGACCCTGGAAAGGGTCGAAAGTTGCCCTGTAGGGGTCATGAGCAAGGAGGGGACCCCCGTTTGATCATGGGAGGGTGGCAGCTCAATCTGGGGCAGCCTGGCAGCAATATGGCTCATCACTAAGCTGCAGACAGCCAAAGTCAAACTTACCATCAAGCACTTCTAAAGCAACGTGGATGAAACTGGGTGAGACCTGATCTTCTCTTTAAGATCTTAAGTACCGTATTTTCTTTTCCTGTAAAAGCTGCCCAAAGTATCTTTTCCCCCTGTGAGGAGAGAGGGAAGGGAATTTCTACCCCACCCTCTAAGAATAGTGGTGACTGACTACCCAGGGGAGTTAAAACACTAAAACAGGGCTTTTTAACCTTTAAACCCATTGTACCACTTTTAGGATATGGCAACATCCGAGTACCACCAGTCGCCTAAAAAGGTGTCAAAAACTTGATGACCCCCCCAAAAAAGGAAAAAAAGTGGTAAAGTAAAGGTAGTATTCGACTTACCACAGTTCGCTTAGTGACCATTTGAAGTTACAATGGCACTGAAAAAAGTGCCCCCCAAGCCACAGCCGAGCAAGACACCTGCCTGCCTGCCTGCCCGGCGGTGCTCTTCCTCCTGTCCAAAGTTACATTGTTGTGAGCATTTCTGTTGAGGATTGGCAGTGGGGGTGGGGTGGCGGAAGTTTGGTTTTTATCCCCCCATCTGCTGGGTGGTTGCAGCAGGTTTTGGTCACTTCACATGACCCTGGGACACTGTGACTGTCATAAATATGAATCAGTTGCCAAGCATCTGAATGTAAATCACAAGATCCTGGAGATGCTGCAACATTCCAGCTGATCGGCACTTCTTCTGGGCTCAGCAGAAGCACCAGGATCAGCGCCGAGCTCCAGCTGGAGCCTGGTGCTGATCCTGGCTCTTCCACTGAGCCCTAACAGCCCTGAAGAAGCACCAATCAGCTGGAAAGCAACATTGATCCTGGTGCTTCTGCTGAGTCCTGCAACTCCAGCCATCTCTCGCTCAGGCTTGTGCAGTGCTGCCACCAGTTCAGCTCATTCCTGTCCTCCGCTACCATTTTTCTAGGATGGTCACGTACCACCTGCCAGGTGCCAATGTACCACAGGTGGTACCCGTACCACTGGTTGAAAAGCCCTGCACTAAAATATTTAATTGGATTTATATGTTTCTGAAACTTGGTGTCCAAAAATTTTCTTATTTTTACTGGAGACTTTTGTTTTTATCTACAAAAAAAAAACCAACTGGAAAAATGATTATAAAAATTTTGGACTTAAAAAACTTTAAATGGCATCGGTAAGATCTTGTGGCAAAGTTTGGTATTACAACTTGTTATTGCCTAAAAGAGACTTAGCTTGAAGATCCAGACTTCAGATAAAACTCTTTTGACCTTGATAGATACCACCTGTGAGAAACTCAGCTGTAAAGAGAATTTTTCGGCGGCATAACTGGCCTGCTTGAACTATGAATGTAAACCTTTACTGACTTTCAGAGCTATATGTGGGCAATTGCTTTCCTATTTCTTTATCTGAGGAATATTGGTTATTACATGAGATTATGAAATACCTTGGACTATAAAATCTTACTTGACAAACGACTTCTACTATAAAGACCACCTATAATACATGAAATAGAGGTCCCAAACCTAGTTATAAAATTATTTTTAACATCTGATTTTTAAGTTCTCAACTTTACTATCAAGAGAATATGGATGAAGATCCTTTCCATGTTGAAAGCAATACATGGAACCATTCTTTCAGCTTGTGACAAAATAAGATGCAACATAAAAGAACAAGATGCCAGCCAAGATATACAAACCCAAATTTTGACTACAACCAAAGAACTAACAACGCAGAAGATAATGGAAGAAGTGGAACAATCAAATAGTAAGACAGAGGACTCAACTGACCAACAAATACAGTTAATGGAAAATCCAGAAAAGGGAGTGGCAACACTGGAAATGGAAAAGACTTTCTATATAAATCAGAAGAAATTGGAGGAGAAAGAAGAAGAACAGACTGAATGGAAGATAAACATATCAGAACGATATCAGAAAAATCATGGGGAATTGGAGTAATAGGAAGATGATCTAATGAACATAAATGGGCTAGCCTTCAAAAAAATGGCAACTAAACGGTCTCTCTTATTTCAAATAATATATATAATAACAAAGGGAGATCTATTTGATGATTTAAAATCATTGACATGGAAGGCTAGTTAGCAAAGGAAAAAAGTCAGAATAAGGCTGAAGAAAATTGAGGTTTGATTTATTAGAGGGGATTTCATATTACTAATTAGAGGGTTAAAGGGAGAAGTTGAGATAAGGGGAATTTTGGTAATTAAATTTAAAATATTTGGAAATTAGTTGAAAATAAGAATTCTATTTGTTTACTATTTACAAATTAGACCCCAAAGAAAAAACAATTATGAATATGTTTGATTTATTGACTAACCCAGACAATATATATATAATGGTTTTGATTTATTGAAGCGGATACTGTATTATTAATTAGATGATTTAAAATGGTGGGAAATAGATAACTTTTAGAAAATAGAACAAGACTATACTCAAATAGATAGCATTTTGAATATTAGATTCTGTTATGAATTGAGATAAGGGAAACTTTGATTACCTAAAGCCTGGAAATTATCAATATCAAATGTTAAATTTGAATATTGATGGGAAACTAAAAATTGGGAAAAAACCAATAACAGAACATTGATTGTCTATGAAGATTGAATGTAAAAGTAATTAAGATATGTATAAGCTAAAAATGTATTGATAAATATAATAATGATTTTTTTACTTAGTTGATATAATAAGAACTGTATTAGCTTAAATACAAGATAGTAGATATTAAGGGAAAAAGAGAGGAAATATTCAATGTTGAAACTTGAGATGTGTACTAAAGATTTTTGTATGTTATTGAACTATTGATTAACCCAGCCACCACTTTGCTTTTTAAATACCTAAATGTAAAATTAGAAAACTAATAAAATATTATTAAAAAAAGAAAGTGATAGCTCGAAGGAGATGATGAGATCCTCAAAAAGAGAGATGTGAGCTGTTTATATAACAAAGTCTGTAAGCTACTTTTAACCATGCTTCATTTTCTTTTTCTCATCCCTTGCCCTTTTCTTACTATTTCTTAACTTTTTCTGTATTTTGCATAACATTGCTTAGCTTAAAAGGGAATGGCATGCTAGAGATGTAGGTATATTTGTTTAGTATCTACAAGGGATTCTCCACCCCATGATTCTGGTTGATTCCAGTAGTGTAATATACTGGCTGTAAAGCTATCAGGAGGAGTATTAAGCATTAGCAAGGTAGAGAAAAGAGGCACAGTGGACCTGGTCTCCTAGTGTGATGCTGAATACTTTTTTCAAGAAGAGATTCTTGAAAGGGATCCCCTTTGATCTATTTTTTAAAACCAGCTAGTCTAATATGGACTTTCATTGATCAAAAGTCTTTATCTTTTGGATTATACACTTTTTATTATTTTATAATACAATTCTTGGTGACCATTATGTCCCAAATGTCTGTTTCAGAGGAAATCCACATTCATTAATTTAAATGGAATTATGAAGGAATATGTACAAACTGAAGACACTAATCCCTGCATTCCAATTTTAGCCCCTCTGTGCATGCAATCACATTGCAGGCTAAAGACAAATTTAAGGTTTTATTTTGTGACATATTTATCAGTCTTATACTTGTATTGTTCTATGATTGTTTTTGGATTTTCCATTCATGGTTCCATATAATTGCTTATGCCTTTTTGTAGCATCTTTTCAATAGCTCAATAACTTGCAGCAGAGCAAGTCCCTCACCAGACAAATGCAGGAGTCTTGTGTCAGAGCCAAGGCAAAGGCATCAATTTGTTAGAAGCTAGGAACTATGGAGGAAATCAGGAGCTAGAACTGAAAGCAGACCAGGGGACCAATGCGAGGAGCATGCGTAGTCAAAGCACAAAGCAAGAAACAATTGTAAGCAGTAGGATTAATAGATAACTCAGTTATTCTCAAAGGAATGGCTTACTTGAGTACTGGGAGAATTTGTGGATTACCTGTTATAGGAAACCCTTTATTAATCTAGGAACCAACATAGTTGAGGAGCATCATCAGTCCAGAGCTGGAAATAACTAAGACAGTGATTGTTTCTTTAGCAGCTCCCTGAACTATAGTAGCTTAAATCTATAGTAGCTCTTATGAAGAATGCCTTCTGGCTTGCTCTAATGTTGTAGGTGGCATTCAGTGTATAGCAATTGCTTCCTCATCTCATTGTATTATCATTGAAGTGCAGTAGTTGCCCTTGATGTGACCTGAATCCTCCTCCCTTGATGTTCGAAACATCACCCATCTCTCCATCTCCATTTGGAAACCTCTTTCTCTTCATCTCCAGAGGAGAGTATAATTTGAGATCTGCTCAGCCTCATTAGTCCCATAACCCATTAAAAATGTTGTATTTACTGTCAGTTTTTTTGAATGAGAGATCAAAATGTCATAACAGACATTTTCCAGATATGAAATTTAAAATTTGTAAATGGTCCATGAACCTATTAATTGCCAAAAGACTGGAATCCAATGTTATGCAGCATTTGCAAATACTTAATGACATTACCATTACACCAAGAGGCAAATTAATCATTGTCTCCTAGTGAACTTCAGTATTTCTGATTTCCTTACAATTGCGACTTCTCTTGAATTTTGTAATCAAAACACAGCAGGCACTAAATGGTTATCAATTTTGTGGTCCATTGTTTACCAATGTAATATCATAATAAGGGAAATTTACTAGCGATCTAACAGCATATCACTGTGTCATTCTTTGAGGTGTTACTCACACATATTAGAGAAACAAGATAAATCCCCCCTCCAAGCTCTCCATTCACTGCTGCTGCTTCCCTCCCACTCTAAACATTTCCCACTAAATCTAGCTTTAAGGAAGAAAAAAAACCACATGCTGTGACCACCTGCTTGGTACAATCTGCTGTTTTCCAATACTGTTTGCTTAATATTCAGCCACTGAGACAGTAGATTCTCTATCTCAGAACATACTAATGAGCAACTAAGAACACAAGGAAGAACCACATGACTGTGTTTCTTTGAGGCTTGAGTGTTCATTCCCTAGGAATGAAATTACAAAACAGTGTGAGGACTAAATGGACACAACCTTTCTTAACTTACAGAAAGGAATAATAACCAGTCTCATCATGACACCATCCCTTTCATGGAGGTGAGAACTAGATGTCAGAGCTGGAAGTTTATTTATTTATTTGATTGGATTTAGAAGCCACTCAATTTCCAGTTGTGTCTGGATGGCTTACATTTTTAAAAAATTAGAAGGAGTAAAATGAAAAAGAACATATACAGCAGACACCCCCCCCCAAAATAAATAAATAAATAAATAAATAAATCAACAACAAAAACAAAAAACTAACAGATCAGAAAAAATTGTCAGGCATCTAACAGCCACCCTAATCTCAGGCTTGAAAGCAAAGCCAGTCTTTTAGAACAACTCCAGAGTGAGAGCACACAGGTCTTTGGGGAGATGCTTGCACTCCTTCAAGAGGCCAATTTTCTGCCCCTGCTCAGGAAAAAGAATAATAAAGTAGCAAGGGATATCCATCAGGGCCGGAAGTTATCAAGTCATAGAATTGTAGGATTAGAAGGTGCCTTGAAAATCTTCTATGCAGGTCCCTATCTAGAGGAGAATTCTTCATATCATTCCAGACAAATGACTGTCCAACCTTCACTTCACCACCTCCACTGATGGGAGCAATCACAGTTCCAGGAGGCAGCTGTTCCACTGCTTAATAACATTCATAATTAGAAAATTCCTCTATTTTGAGTTTGATTCTGTCTCTATAAAGCTTCCATCCATTGGTTCTTGTTTTACTCACAGATGCTATGGAGAATAAATACACATCCTTTCCCCTATTATAGCCCTTAGGTTTTTGGAGACTGCTATAATGTTTCCCATTAGCCTTTTGTTTTTAAGCTAAACTTACCCAGTTCTTTTAAATGTTCTTCATAGGATTTAGGCTACTCACCATCTGTTTCACTCTTCTCTTCACTCTTTCCCGTTCCTCTGTATCTTTTTTGTAATATGCAAACCAGAACTGGACATGATGTTTCAGGTGAGGTCTGTCCAGGCATCATAGAACAGAAGAATTGACTTCTCATACTTTTCGAACCTCTGTTGATGCAACCTAAAATTGCAGTGGCTTTTATAATAATAATAATAATAATAATAATAATAATAATAATAATAATAATAATAATAATAATAATAATAATAATAATAATAATAATAACAACAACAACAACTTTATTGTCACTTTGAATGTACACCAATTGGCATACATCAAAATGAAATTTTGTTGCATACAGCTCTTAGCAGTTGCAGCATAGTGGTGGCTCATACTTGTGGTCTACCAGGATGCCCAAATCCTTCTTATAAGTAGTTCTTCCCACCCAGATACTAACTTCCCTTCTGGAGTATTAACAGGCTCTCCTAGCTTTGTATCTTCTGCATATTTGATGAGTATCCCTTTGATCCTTTCATTCAAGTCATTTATGAAAATGGTGAAGAGCCCTGTATCGGAAAAGACCTTATAGTACCCCATCAGATATCTCCCTCCATGCAGGCATAAATCCATTAAGGACCAGATATTGGATATCATTTAATCAATGGCAAATTCATCTAGTATTGGTACCATCCATCCCATATAATTTCATTTTATCAAGGAAGCTATTTTAACTATCAAATAACTTTCTGATGCCTAAGTAAGCCATATCAATAACATTCTCTAATTTAGTCACTTTGTCAGGCTAAAGAAGCAATAAGATTTGTTTGGCATGATCTATTTTTAACAAACCCTTGCTGACTTCTAATAATCACCTTGTTCCTTTCTAAGTGCTTGCAAACCATTGTTTGATAATGTTTTTGTATAGGATTGTGCCTGGTTTCGGTATCATGCAGTTTGATCTGTAGATTCCTGTGTCCATTTCCTCTTTTTTTAAAAGATTGAAGAAGAGCTAATACTGGCTCAAAGTTGCTTTTTCAAAAGCTAACTGGACCATGTTTTTTTTCCCTTGAGGAAGAAGACGTTTCACTTTTCATCTAAGAAGCTCCATCAGTTCTGACTGGATGGTGGGGAATAGAAGGATTAGTTCTGACAGGATGGTGGTTGGGGAGATGGAAGGATTATACAGGTACTCCTCAACTTACAACAGTGCATTTAGTGAAGATACAATGGCACTGAAAAATATGCCGTATGACCATTTTTCATACTTATGACTGTTGCAGCACCCCCATGGTCACGTGATCAAAATTCCGATGCTTGGGAACTGGTTCACATTTATGACGGTTGTAGTGTCCTTGGATCATGTGATCACCACAAGAAGCCTTTTAAAAACGTTTTATCCCTGATTTTCCTTGCAAATCATTCCTGAGCATAGATTCAAGCTATTTCCTGTTATTCTGATTTTGTTGTATACTTTTTCCTCCTTTTAAAAAATAGTAATTTTATTAAAGATTATAATTACACTAGTAAAAACTAATACAAAAGCACTATAAAAAGATAAAAATAAAAAGAGTAGAAAGTGCAGAAAAGGAAGAAAGGAAAAGAGACAACAAGAATAAGACTGTAATATAAAAAAGAAAAGAAATATTTTGACATTCTTAATATTAATTCCTGATTTCATTTTTCAAAAATATCTTTCAATATGTCCATTTTTACAATTACAGATTGGAGTTAAATATTTTAAGTCAAATTTATATGTTGTTCTCCTTGAGTTATAATCTTCAGTTTCTTCTAATGTCCAATTTTTAAAATCTTATGGTTTTTTAAAATTCAAAACAAAAGCATTTTCCTATGAGAAGGATACTTGATAATTAAATTCAAAATCTTATTTCCAATTTATCTGGATCCCTACTCCATTTGTAACTTTCTAAAACCAAAGTTTAATCACCCTTTTACAAAACTGAAAAAATGTTATTTAAGTTTTAAAACTTGTTTTGCTAAGGATTGAAGAAAAATCTCCTGGTGCTGTCAGACTTGTCATTCCAAAGGTTTGTAATAGCTAATCTGAGAGTTAAAAAGGAATTAGCAAGCAATTTCAGAAAAATGATTTTAAAAAGGAAGTACATGAATTTAGTAATCTTTCAAGTGTTGGCCATGGTTTGAGGAAGATGGCTATTGCCTCGTCTCCCAGAATTCTGCTGGAGAGTATTATCTTGTGGTTGCCTTACGAGGAGCAACTCTCTGGAGCAGTTGTGAGCAATCTCAATTCCTCTCCTTTCCCAGAAATGTTCAAAGAGCCTTTGTACTCCTGGGTTCTTCATTCTTCACTGTAATTGTTGATTCCACATTTTGCAAAGCCATCTTTAATTCACCATTTGTTCTTCCAGAAGTCATATGTACCCTTCTTGATTTATAGACTTTTTGATTTTGCTTCTCAGTTTACTGGAGAGCTCTTTATGCAACAATGCTGATTTCTTCAGGTGTCTTCTATTTGGTTTTGTTTGCATTTGGTCCTTTGTTATCTTATTCTTCAGAATTTTCCTACTCTCTTGAACCATTTTTCTCATCAGGATTTTCATCCATTGATCCCTTCTTTCTTTTTCCCTTAGTTCATTGAAATCATCTCTCTTGAAATCTAGAAAATTAATCTGACTACCCTCAATTCTTCTACTGTCTACAGTATAGTGAATTTTAGAATTACATGGTCGCTCTTCTTCAAGGTTTTGCAGCTTCCACTTTGTCAACTATTTCTTCCCTTAGTAAGCATTAAATCCAGTATAGTTCACTCTTAGTTCCTTCCCCTACCTTTTGGATAATGAAGTTCCCCGGAAAGCACATTAAACTGCAGTTAATTTCCAGTTAACTGATTCCCAGTTAATGTTGGGATACTTAAAATCTTCCATTACCACCATAGTGTGTTTCCTGCATGCTTCAGCCATAGATCTGAGAATATTTTATCTATATCTTCTGCTTGGCTAGAAAACCTATTGTATACACTTACAACAGTGTCATTATTTTTTAGTTCCCCTTTAATATTTACCTGATATTTCACTAATGAAGTTCCATTATATACTTTCCTGTTGTTGGGTTAATTTCTTTTGAACAAATTATATACTCTGAGAACTATAATCCAATCATGACTTTCACCTTACCAGGTTTCAGTAATACCAACAATGCTGTATTTGCCATCCTGCACCAGAATTTCAAGTTGGTCCTGTTTGTTCCCCATATCTTTCCATTGGCATCTGAGCTCTTTAGCACTGTTTCTCTTAAGTTTTCTTGCTGTATCCCCTGGCATATTCTGGGTCCCTTGAACTTGTTGAGGTCCTCAATCCATTCTTGAATGTTCAGAATACGGTAGGTTCAGTTAGTAGAGAGACGATTATTGGACAGGTCGTTTCTCCTTATAAAGAGGCCTCAAATGGCTCATCAGGGTAGTTTACGCCCAACTCATTTGCTATCCACATTGAACTTGACAGTTGTGCCAATATTAAGATAACTGAATTAGCCAACTGCTCTTGTTTTCTTCGAAGGCAGTAAAACATGCAGGTGCTATCAAACTCAACAGAGGCCAATTCTGGAACTGACTCACTAAACGCCTATGGAAGCCCACATTATTGACTCAAAGCTGTGACCTGCATTGCAGGTGTTTTTAACCCTTGGGACTAGGTGGGTGCTCCATACCAAACATTGCCTATGTTGCCATGGTCAGTGGCTGGCAAATTTCATCAGTAGGGTTACCCTCTCCACTTCTAGAAGGGCAGTTCCACAGGCTCCTCAACCCAGTCCAGCAGCTTCAAAAATTTGTTCTGGAGTCTATGTTTAGTTTTTATTTAACATTCATGAATGTGAAATATTTGCCAGTGTAATGAACAAAAGCAAAGGTTATATCAATTTAGATCTCTCAACAGTGAGGGCGGGAAATGTTTTTAAAGTTCTCCAAAGAGGCATATTAATTGGATCGAACTCAATAGGACCCAGCATCCACTGCTTAAACTACTTGTTTATTCATAAATGCAATAAAATAGAATTGCATTAGGCAAGTTTTATCTTATTTCTTCTCATTTTCAAATATCTGACTTTTAAATTAATTTTGTCTTTATTCTGGAGAATGAACAAGATCAAATCCTTCTGTTGCTGCAACAATGTTTTTCCAAGGTCATGAAATTTCTATCTTTGAAAGCCCTAGAAATGTAGGGACCTGGCTGGGAGATAGTAGGAAAGAATACCTGTCTCAATTCTGAGTCCTACCTCTATATCTAAAATGTAACATGTATATCAGTTTGCATGCCAGTGTAAACATATTCTGCTTCGTGGGAAAACATGGCAATGTGATAGGGAAATCTCTATTCTCTCCATTGACTTGCAGGCCTGCAGCCATCAGGCTGTTAGGTTTATTAACACACAGCTTTTCAACCTTTTCACCCATTGTACCACTTTTAGGATATGGCAACATCCGAGTACCACCAGTCGCCTAGCAAGGTGTCAAAAATTTGTTGACCAAAAAAAAAAGGGAAAAAAGTGATGAAGTACAGGTAGTCCTCGACTTACAACAGTTCTCTTAGAGACTGTTCAAAGTTACAGTGGCACTGAAAAAAGGGCCCCCCAAGCCACAGCTGAACAAGACATCTGCCTGCCTGCCCAGCGGTGCTCTTCCTCCTGTCCGAGGTTTTCATTGTTGTGAGGATTGGCAGCTGGGGTGGGGTGGGTTTTTGGTTTTTATTTCCACCCCTCTGCTGGGTGGTTGCAGCAGGTTTTGGTCACTTCACATGATCCTGGGACACTGTGACTATCATAAATGAATCAGTTGCCAAGCATCTGAATGTAAATCACAAGACCCTGGAGATGCTGCAACATTCCAGCTGATCGGTGCTTCTTCTGGGCTCAGCAGATGTGTCAGGATCAGCACCAAGTTCCAGCTGGAGCCTGGCACTGATCCTGCTGCTTCCACTGAGCCCTGACAGCCCTGCCTGCCACTGGTTCAGCTCGTTCCCCTCCCCCGCTACCACTTTTCTAGGATGGCCATGTACCACCTGCCAGGTGCCAATGTACCACAGGTGGTACCCGTACCACTGGTTGAAAAGCCCTAGACTAGCATATCTAGAGTGTGATGGCTTCTTGAGAAGTTTGTCTATTTTAATATGTCCAGAAATGTGGATCTGCAATGCTGTCAGGTCATCATATTGTCTGAAAAAACCCACCCAATTAATTAATTAAAAGTATGGCATCTGTCCAGAAAAAGCTTAGCCACTCAGTGTTCTGTGAATTTTACGATTTACATGTTTTTGGTCTATGGTTAAGTAAACTATAGTTTAATTTAGAGAATGAATTCTGTTTCTGCACATAACACTCTGGATTTTTACATGCAATAAAATAAATTACCTTGTAAGACAAGCAGGTACCTTTTTGTTTACTTAAGAAGTTTTTCCTGTCCTGGTACTTTTAAGGATGAACATCTTGAGGCAAACAAGGATCATTGGAGTAGCTCTCAATCGCAATCTCCATAGGCCGAGTTCTGAGGAAAGAGGCTTGCTGATTACTTTGATTAGCCGTGCAGAGTGATCACAATCAGGTAGCTTTTTCCTAATTACACTGTTATCATTAGGAGATGCCAGATGGAACTCTTCCACCAATGGGATGTGTGGCTGTGTTCCTGTTCAGTTGATTCTCCCCTTTCATTCAGAAGCCTACTTGGATTGATGTTGTATCATAGATATGTGGAAAAGGTTATTTATATAGGAGTTGGTTTTATGTTAACCAAATTAGTATGTGTATGTTTATTTGTATATGTATATATCATATTTTTAGGGATGAATTTATAACAGTGCATATTAGTTAAATCTAGCATACGGTTTGGAAAAACACTGTTTGCATTAAAATTTGATTTAAAATGGAACAAAAAAATATAAACATCAATAATCATACCTTTTAATTCTAAGCCATTATATCATTGCATAACTGTTACATTTACGAAGGCTTTGTACCTAATAATCTCCTTGATCCATATGTAATTGTCAGCTTTGCTGACTATATTACCACAGCTTATTGCCTCATACTTTCTTAATAATTGCTTCCAATCAATAATTTTGCCACTGCATAAGCCGCCAGCCAAAAGCTGGGTGTAAATGCACTAAAAAAAGGTCATTATAGAGACATGAGTGATAAGGTAGCTGTGCTAGTGTGACAGCCATGTTGGAAAAAAATGCAGTTAGGACAATCTTACTGCTCCATGCAGAGTCAATGGCAGTCTAAGCTGAGGGAATATTTACCTTTAAAAGACAGAATTAACATTTTTGTCAAAAATGTCTCCAATCAGATGGCAATCACCATTTTGAATCTTTTATGCTCCCAGCCTGATGTGCTGAAAGTGGATTTATGCTTAGTGAAATTCTAACTTCTCAGTTCTCTGTATGGGCTCCCAAATAATGAATAGCCAGGCTCTTTAGGTAAAGAGGCATATTAGCACCATTTTGAAGTACAGAGAACAGATATTTGAAAATCCTTACAGAAAGTGTACTTTTCATTGTTGTTGGCTCACCAAATAAAACACCACATTTCAGGCTTTCCTTGGCATGAGCATTTTTATTTCTTTCCTGTTCCATCCCTGATTAAATTTTATAACTTTGAGTGTTCCAAGCAAAACATGTCATAGGCAGAGCTGCTTAGCACATAACTGTGGAGAACAACTTTTCTCTCCTGCACCAATATATAAATAAATAACTCCACTGAGTGGAAAAATTAAAGGAACTCCTGTTCTGTAGACTTTACTAATGGAAATCACATACTTGGAACAATTTTTTTTAAAAAATATATTATTCCATAGGGATTGTGGCCACTTATTTTAAATACACATTTGGACCATAATGTACATGAACTGTTTCCCAAATCTGCAGTATATGGAAAATATGAGATATTCATATAAGTTCAATGGTTCTCTCACTTCCTTTTCTAATTTTCTATGTTGCAATTCACATACTGGTGGAAGGCATTTCGCCAAGGGCCTGATTTACCCCCAGTTCTGAAACATGGAGTGACCAGAAAATTAGATGAGAGAACCGCTGTGCAACTTCCTTCGGTTTCGTACTTCCAAGGTGCCTCTTGATTTATCAGGGCTCTCAGGAAAGTCAAATATCTGAAAAGAAATTGAAAATACCAGTTTTAAAAAATGTAGAGATTTGATGAGGCAAAATGTGACTGAAGCTGATTCCTCTCAAGACTGAGTTAACATCAGGCTTTCTTTACACTCCAGTAATAACTTTTGAAAGCATAGGATTCTCTCTAAAGGGGCAAGCCCACGACTTGGGAAGCCACCTAATCTCATAACTCTTGATGGATTGGTAGGGGGAGGCCATTGCTGAGGTCTTTTGCCCACCTTGAGTGGTGTACCAGTTTTCTTCCTTCCTGGCCACAGTGTCCCAAGTCCATGTTACCCTCTGGTTAGATTAAAGAAGAAGTGTGCTATACACAGCACTGTCTTTGAAAGCTGCTCAGAAGCTGCAGCTGATCAAAAATGCCAGGTGAGAATCATTATCTGTATATAACACTCAGTGCTTCTGACTCTGCATTGGCTACCAATAGGCCTCCAAATATAGTTTTAAAATTTATTTTAATTTTTTCTTGCTACCCAGAGTTACTTGTTGAAATGATAGTTATACAAGTTGAATACATGAATGAAACAAAATGCTGGTTTGCAACCTTAAAACCCTACATGATTGGTACCCAGCTATGCACAAAACATCTACTTCAAGTAAATCCTACCAATCCAGTGTGCTTAATTCAAGTTGGGATGCTGAACATGACAGCATGAACATCTTGTTTCTCCAGAATGGCACCCACCCATGCAGACCTGCATTGCAAATTGCCATGGTTCCATCTCTCCTGACCTTTAGAAAAGCCTCAGAAACTGAGCTATTCAGAAGAGCATTTGCTTAGCATTTGTCAAAATTACTCCTGATTATAAATGTTTTCTGGTGATAATAATTTATGAAAGGTGTTGACAATTTTAAGAATTATTTTTGTATTCTGCTTAATCATCTTGGTATTTTATTCTATACTGCCATAAATCCATATGGGTTACTGAAGTTTACAAATAAATAACACAAATTGAGGAAATTTGACAGTCTTTTATTTCAATATATCTACTTAACCTCAAGCAGATTCATGGAAAATTTATGAAATATTTTGGACATTTTCTCCATTATGGGATTTTTCCACTATGGAATTTTTACTTACCTCTGAGGAAGCAGTTGCATAAACCAATTGGCAATATAGCTGTAGACTGGCAGGTATATTTTGTATTATTTACATTAGCTGTGAATATGACTGTGTGTACACAGCATGTGTTTCCTAGTTGTTGGAAACCAAGCAACTGTGTGCTGCCCTTAGTAAAACCTTATTAACCTTTTACTAAAAACTCAGTGGAAGCCCTGATAGGCTGTAGAGTATTTATGTGCCAATCTGGTAATATTTCACTTTCCTTACTCCTGCCTTTAATTTATTTTGTTTTTCTGTGCTAAAATGTTGTGTATCCAAAAAGTGAATATTAGTGTCTATGTATATGAATGTGACTCCACATTCCCATTGAAAGCAGTGCAGAGTTTATCTACAATAAATCTGTTTTCAAATGCATCAATGCAGTAAAATAACCAGCAAGCTGTCAGATTATCTGTGGCACACACCCTCCCCCAAATAATGCCATTCATAGTTCTGCTGTTGGGCAATAAGATATATTACATAAATTGGATTTTGCTATTTTGTCATATTCCAAAGTTCTTCATGTCTAACTGTAGTCTATTAATTCGTTTTATGAACTTGACACTCCTACATGCTGGTTAGGATAACTATCCATATGGTACCACATTGTTGTTTGGATTACTGTATACAAAGTGATTAAAACAGTCTTTCAAAAATACTTGCTTTTATCTCTCTATAGAAATTGTAATTTCCCTCTCTTTTTTTGTAGAATTCAGGAAAGTTCCTGGAGGGGCTATTGACTGAGGGAGAAAAACTCGCAACATCAGCGGCTTGCGAAGACGGAACAGTAGGTTGAGAAGAACTCGTGGAAGGAACATTATCCTGTGAATCTTGATCATCAGGTTGTGTGGCATCAGCAACATCATCTGTAGGAAAATAAACTCCAGGATCGTTAGAATGAATCCTGGACCAGTCAGCATCTTCCTCAAAAGTAGCAGATTGTGAAACCACAATAACATGATGAGAGTCAATGTATTTGCTCCATTTTGAATTATCATCAATGCCCATAAATCTCATCCTTTTTGCTGCAGGACCCCCTTTCTTTCTTTGGGCTAAAGGAATATTGACCATAGCATAGGAACCAAAAACATGGAGATGTGAGAGATCAGGCTTGTGTCCATACAACATGAAATAAGGGGTCTGATTTACCACACTACTCCAAGTACGGTTGATGATATGGTTAGCATATTTGATAGCTTCACCCCAGTATGGAAGACTGAGGTTAGCATCTTCAAGGAGGCAACGCATCATGGTTTGCAGAACCCCATTTCTGCGTTCTGCCACCCCATTTTCAGCTGGAGTATAAGGAGCAGATGTCTGATGTACTATCCCATTCTCATGCATCCAGTCCTGGAAACGCTGAGACATGAATTCAGCACCGCGATCACTCTGGATTCTGGCAATGTTGACCTCGAATTGGGTATAGACAAGACTTTAAAGATCTGAAAGGTCTCAGATTTTTCTTTCATAGGATATACATATCCATATCTAGAATAATTATCAACGATTGTCAAGAAATATCTTTTACCACCAAGTGTGGGTGCAAAAGGACCAACTATGTCAGTGTGTACCAAATCAAAAATGCGTGTTGACAGGCGTGTAGTGCGTTTTGGAATTGCTGCTGCTTTGGATTTGGCTTTCTTGCAGACAGCACAGTCCAAGAACACCTTACACCCCTTTAGATCCAAACCTCTTGCGAACTCTGGCATCTTCTTCAGAACACGGAAACTGGCATGACCCAATCTTCTATGCCACTTATGGATACACCTGGAATGCAAAGGTTTACCTGTTAGTGAATTCTCAACATTAGCATTTTTATTAGGAACCCCAGGCTTGCTGTGAGCAACCTGTGTCTTTTTTGTATTTTTATCATTATTAGGAACCTTTGGAGTAGCAACAGGATCTCTCTCTGGGACGTCTCTCTCTGGGCCTGTGCTTTTTGGAACGTGTATACTTGCCTGCTCTTGCTGCTTAGACTTTGGTTTTAAGTAATAAACACCACCAATCAACATGGTTTCAGCAACAATATCTCCGTCTTTGACTATATAACTTGCTTTTTCAAGATGGTGGACCTGAAAATGAGAAAACCTAGACAAATGACTCTGACTAAGCAAATTACTACTGGCAGACGGAACATAGTAAACATTTGGAATGAGAGCACCGAGCTCTTCAATATAAACAGTTCCTTTTCCCATGACCTGAACAGGATGATTGGAAAAAGAGTAAAGTTCACGAAGTTCAGGTTCAGGATCGTGCATCTCTGTGTAAAGCTCTTTTCTGTAGGTAACATGTAATGCTGCTCCACTGTCCAAAGTCCAAAGAAGTCGTCTGTCGTACTCTGGTTGAGGCTGTGGATTATTGGTCACAACCAATGTGACAAGCGGAGCTTGTGGATCACGCCTGGAACCACGACCACGACCTTGTCGTCCGCCTCTACCTCTGCCTCCTCTGGAATCTGTTCCTCTGGGCTGGTATGTGACGGGCGCTGGAACTCGTTGGGGACAATCCCGGGTGGCATGTCTCACACGATTGCAGATGTAGCATCTTGGCATCCTTGGAACGTAGGTCCTTCCACGGAAGGCACGCCTCGCTGAAGCTCTTGATGCAGGTGGTTCCCTTAAATGTGGCGCAGCTTGCATAAGTGCCTCTTCTTCGGCTAAAATCCTGCATACATGATCCACTGTGCGTTGAGCAATAGGCACTTGATTGATCTTGGAAATAGCATCTTTCCACTCATGATTCAAAGAATTGATGATAATGCTGATCATTTGAAAATCATCAATAGGATAGCCTTTTTCACCCAGTTATTTTCTAATACCTTTCATTTTAGTCAAATGTGCACCAGGTTTTAATCTGGAACCATGGAACTCAGACAAAAGTAAACATGTAGACTCAATTGATGTAGGCCGATAACATGTCTCTAACCGAGTCCAAATTTGTTGGGCAGTTGCATCATGTGAAAACGTGAGCTGCAATTCAGTGTCCATTGACATCAATAATGTTGTGCATGTTCTATTATCCAAGTCCCATATGTCAGGAGTCCATGGCTGGGCAGGAGGATTAAACACCATCATGTGAGTACCTTCTCTGCGTAGCAAAAGTCCAACCTCACTGACCCATGCCCTGTAATTCTGTCCTGACTTCTTTAATTTTGAATCACCAGCCAGTGGTACAATGGAAGGTGTTTGATGAGGAATATACAATTGAGGTACTGGCTGTGCAGGTTGTGCAATCCGACCATAACCTGCAGGGGGCACCAGTGGCGTCTGTGCCTGTGCCTGGACATGCGGCAGTTGCATTGAAGCTGCCGGTAGTATTGGTGCTGGCTGTGACTGTCTTTGAGCTGCTATTCCACCCTGGCCAGCAGGAGGCGCTGGCGCTGGGGCTGGTGCAGTAGCATAACCTGCAGATGACACTGGCCTTCGCATATAAGAACCCGGTGGCAATTGCATGTGGGCTAAATATGGCTGTGCTCTGCCAGGTAGAGGGACTTGCATAGAAGCAATATTAACAGGAGAAGCAATAGTAACAGGAATCCTAGCACCATCAGGGGCTGGAGCCTCAGATAACAGCAGTTGCGAGAGTGAGAGCTCCAATTCATGTCTTAATGCAGCTTCACCAGTAGATGGTGCTATAACATTTGCTTCAGGCATCACTGTGGCTCTGTATGGCTTTTGGGACAGCCCATAATCATGTGACATAGGAGCCTCCGGTTCCCATTCGTCTTGCATGACACTCAATGATGGGCGTGACTTTGGCTTTGGGGAAGAAGGAGGCAATATGGCTTCTTGTGGGTGTGGCAATATGGCCGGTTCATGCTCATAATTCCTCTCATATTGCTGCACCATTGACACATATTCCTTTGCCTGCTGCAAACGCTTTTCAAAAACCCCAATTTGTTCACAGTAGCCTTGCATAGCCCTATCTCGCATAGTTTGCTTGGGGCTTGAAGGAGCAGAAGGATTTTTCTTCGGCTGAACTTTAGGTTTCGCTCCAAGCCTTTGAAATTCATCTTGAGCCCCTGGAGTGTGAACATTTTCAAAAGCAGCTGCCAGGGAGCTTGGAAAAGTAGAAAAAGGAGTGGCTGACCTTGCATCGTCGACAGGAGCAGGTGCGTCTTCTCCAAGGCGTGTGGCTGAAGCGATCGGAGTTCTTAAAGTTGAAGGGAGCTGCCCCACAGACAGACTCCTTTTCAGCCGTGGCTTCCTTCCTGACATGTTTCAGCAGTTAATCACCGCTGCCTCACTAGCACTAACTAACTCACTAGCACTAAATAACAGCCACAGAAACATGCATCTCTAAAAACATAAATCAAACCATCCTCGATACCAAAATGTCAAGGTAAAAATCACCTTTGTAGAGGGCGAAGGACTGTGCTTCAGAGAATGCATGATGTGCATGCAGGAAGGTAATAAAAACACGACGCATAATCTTACTAAATACCTTTTACTTACAAAAATATAAAAACTAAATATATATTATAAAGAGAGCTAGCTAACTACACCCTAATGTAACAGTCAGTAACAGCAAAGTGAATAAAACAATAAAGAAATAACACTGTGAGAACCTCTTCTAGACATGCGCACTAAACAGACTGAAACCATAACATAACTAGTCATATGGGATTCACTATGGTTACCAGATAAGTTATCACAACAGGTGCAGAGAGCAGGGGAAATGTACAGTTAGAAATGAACTTTTCTGACGAACAAAAAAACAAAAAACGTGCAGTGACAGGAATGCTGTGGGAAAGTATTCAAGATTATTTCTTTTTTAGTTTAATGTTGGGGAGATGCTGCTCATGTAGGAGTTGACCTTGTGCAACAAAAAACTGAAACTACTATGAATATACCACATTTACCTTCCAGGAAGATGAGATCTTTTTCCGTCAATAATTAATTGTAAGATGTTCCCCTTCCCCCACATACATCTGCTGAGAATAGAAGATGCTGTCGGGAGAATATAAATGAATGGGTGATGTGCAAAATACTGCTCTTCCCTAATGCTGATGAATTTTAACTCAGTTGTAATATCTAAATGGTTCATCTTCCTTTTTTAGTTCTTCCACTTTCCAATTACCTCTTGGTCTGACCTTATCTCCATCCAGTTTTGTTCTCCCTTTTGCTACCTTTTGCTCCATCTCTATCTCCATCTCCCTCCTGATTTATTTTTAAAATCTTTTAAAATCTTTGTTTCTTTTGGAAAAATAGAGAGATGATACATGAATAAGAGGGTACTTGTGTATTATTGTATGTAAAATTGATGTGTATGATTGAGAGGTTGGCATACGCAGAGAACAGATGTATAAATATATAAATGGGGTTGGACATTCCATTTTTTTCCTGACTTTTTCTGTTTTGGAACATTGTTTCTGGACAAACATATCTACATGCACAGACTTATATAGGTCTGTCTCACAGACACATATTTATTTGGGAGAAGGAAATCCTCAGGATTACTTTCAGAGCTTTCAACCTAGAGTGACAAAATGACCAAGTGAGAAGCTGGGACATGTGTGTATTGTTCTATCACAGAATGGATAATATTAAATTCAGGGTCAGTTTTTTTCAGGTAAATACAGTATATGAGAAAGCTCAAATAATAATAATGACAAATATATTGATCATGATGGGAAGAAAAACATAACCTACCTGATAGCTATAAAATATGATTCACTATTAAATATAAACTAAAATAATTAACAGTCTCTTTTTACAGCAAATTACAAGTTTATATGTAAAATTGTGTGACAAGCTGATTAGTTATGGAAAATAAATTGAGCGGTGCATATCCGAAGTCCTTTAAATTATTACTTCTCTCAGTATGTCTGCTAAGCAACCTTCAGGCCAGCATTAGCTAATTAATCCAAAGTAAAGACCATTTTTAACAGAACCATCAGTTTAACATTATTTATATCAAATGATAAGCAACTATAAATAGCAGAAGAAGCTCAAGAGAAAGTGGAATATAGATTGGCATATTTACAGTCAATTTATCCTCATCCCTATTAATTCAATTACATGAATTTATTTGGGGCTAACTGAGTAGAAGCTCAATGAAATTAAGCAATAATGAAAATAAATCAATAATAACCTTATGCATATTCCTCTCACAAAAACATTCACTCGAACTTGTTTTTTCCAGAATATATTTTCTTCTTATTTAAAACTATATATATATAAGCAACAAGCCTATACCTGGACAATGGCATATCTTTTATCTGTATGTATCCAAGTTGTGCAAAGTATAAAATGTAGTGGTGCAGAGATCAAATGTGATACTTGCATGTAAATGAATCAGTGATCTTTTCTCTTTTCTTTTTTTGTCTTTTTGATAAGGCCAAAAAAATTTCATCTAAAATTTTTGGTAGCTGGCATGAGGAGAAATGATTCATTGGAAAAGACCCTGATGTTGGGAAAGATTGAAGGCAAAAGGAGAAGGGGATGGCAGAGGATGAGATGGTTAGATGGTGTCATTGACCATCTGGGCAGACTCTGGGGGACAATGGAGGACAGGGGGACTGGCGTGCTGTGGTCCATGTGGTCACAAATAGTTGGACACATCTTTGCAGCTGAACAACAACAAAAAAGTGTTTAAACTGTCTGAAGGCTCACTAAACTTTATATTTAATTAGCCATTCGCAACTGATGGGAATTTGTTCTGTGATCTTGGGAGATCTCTGAGCTAAAAAGAACAAAAGGGATTTGCTATGGAATGAGGATTGCTGACTATAGGTGCCCATTTTTAGTATATATCATTTAACCAACATGTAACTGCTTGTTTGAAAAAAAAAGAAAGCCAAACTGCAACAATGTAAAAATTAATTGATGAGTTTAACTTAGATTAGCACAGCAGAGAGGTGTGATATGAAAACCTCTTTGAATCACCAATGTGATTGGGCATTTCAAAAGCAGTCTCATGTGTAACATTAAAATATATCTTTTTGGATGCTCTTTTAAGAAATCTGGGCATTGTAGTCAGCCTATCGGTTTTGTTTATATATTTAAAGGACTTAATTTTTCCAAGGGGCAACATAAGAAACTGGGACTGTCGTGGAACGCTGCCACCACCCTGCTGCCATCCAGCCCCTGCCCGCCCCTCCCCCTCCCACTCTGCTCCCCACACGGCTGTGAGTCAGACAGGAACAGCCAAAGGGTCGGATGTGGCTCACATGCAGTTTATAGGGATTTGGCTTGTACAGAACCTCTCTAGAAGAATATAACAAAATGCATTGGGAAACTGGGGAGGGGGAGGAATGATGGTGGCAATTGATTTCATTGAACTCAAGATGAACTCAAATGGAACACACACACACACACACACACACACACACACACATATATACATACTGAATTGCTGCTAGTATTCTAGTATTTGTCTGAGCCAATTTTGGGGATAGGGTGGCTAGCTCTTCTTTTCTTTCCATACATTCTATTTCCTTTCTATTCACAAATTCAATTTTAAACTTAATAAACCCATTAGAACAAAAGTTCTCCTCAAAAGTCTTTAAGAATGGCAGTTAAGGGTAGGAAGAACCAAATAAGAGAGTTGAAAGATACTTGGGTGTCCGTGTTCATTCTTATTGAAAAAAGGATTCCTCATAAACCTTTAAAAGAGGATTAGAGAACCAGTTATCCAATTCTAGTTATTGCTTCTCTCTGGTTTTTGTCAGATGGGAGACCAGGGCAACCAGGCAATGACCAGTGTGATATCATAATGGTTACATGATCTCATGGAGCACAAGTGAAGGCTTGGCAGAAAAGACAGTTGACTACACAAACATTTTCTACTGAACAATTTTAGAAGAGGAGAGCTTTTTCAATACCTTACTCAAACACATGAGATACTTTCAGCTCAGCCATATGCAACATGCATTTTGAACATGCTTATACGTGGTTCAAAATAATGTGTCAGATGCCCAAATAGGGCTTTAAAAAAACGTACTTGTTTAAGAAAACAAATATGCATATAGATATATGTATGTGACAGCAAATGTCTAAAATACTGTGAATGTCAAAACTCATATACACCTAAGGGAAATGTGTATGGAGAGCAAGAAACAGAAGGGAGGTAATTTTTCAGCACAATGAATAATTCATTCAGTTAACTGTGAGAGACAGAGTAGGAAGAAACAAACAATATATTTTTTCAGTGGAATTGTTAACTGTGGGGAAACAATTCAGTCTCCTAGGACATTCTATTGCGAACTTTGCTGTCACCATACTCAAGCATTAAAATTCAGGGGGATCTTCCAGCATGAAGCTGCTATCAGAATTCATTAGCAAACTTGACCTGTGGAACTAGGTCTGGGAGCAGACACTCACCATCAAAGTATATGTCTGGTCTTTATGTTGTCTTCTGTCTGTCTGGATTAATTCATTAACTTTGGTTGGTAGTTAGTAATGAATTTCATCCACTCTAGCGAGCTTTGTAACATGCTCTGCATGGAAAGATATCAGATTGATTATATTTCTCAGCTATGTCTACCGAAAACTGTTTTTTCTTTATTCATACTTGTCTTGCACCTACCAGTCTAAGAAATACTCCATCGATCAGATGGCAGTCATATAATAATTCCTTTTACCTTATCCCTTGAAAAATACTAAGATTGGAGTAAAAAAAAAAGCATGTTTCCAATCAGTAAAAAGCAGGTACCTGGTTTCAACCACTTTAAGGACTGATCCTAAGCATTAGAGGGCATTAGATGATTAAGTAATATTTCATCCCTTTGCTAATAATCAACTTGTGTTATAATCTGATGCTCAAGTTTTTGGAATCTCACTGAACATACGGAGGGTCAGGTAACTTTGGTAGACTGCAAACTGACTGCAAGAAGGATCAGCAATGAGGAGATAAATCATCTTTTCCCTTTTTCATTCTCATTTTTCACCTACTCTGCTTTTTGGAGCTATGCAATAAGGTAAGTACTGTGAGGATACAGAAACTTTATATCTTTTCTTGCCTATTTGAAAAAAATCACCTGCCTTGCAAAGGGTGATTCTGTTCTGAAAAATAACTGAAAGGGAAAGGATTCAGTTTCCAAAGTTGCAGTTTGCTTTGATTGATATTGCTTAAGGGTAAAAAAAAGAATAAAAGAACAACAGAATTTAATCTAATATGGAGTTGCTTTTCAGGATTGAATGTGGAATTCTGCAGTTTTTGCATACATTGTTTTGACTGCAAATGTACAATAGAAGGAGTTTGCAATTGTAGATGAATGCTAGCAATAAAAAGGTATCTTGGGCGTAAATATAATCAATATTTTATTGCTACTGTTGTCTTCATGGAGCCTTAAACTATGAGTCAGTATGTATTTTTTTCTTCTGGGCCTCAAATAACAAAAAAAGGTCAGAACTAAGATGTTCTTCTTCTACCCTCTACTTCAATGAATAATTATAACAGAGGTTGTGACATTGTTTATATCCCCAAGATTACATTCTGTTTTCATATTCCAGCTGTTCCTAATAGTAAATCTTTGCAGTCAAATCATGCTTAGAATACTCTTCCTCATTAAACAGTTATGCCAGATATAATTTGTATTGATACTTTGGGTTTGGAAATGGTTAGTTAGTGCTCAGAATTATGAATAAAGTAATTGGTGCAGAAAAGGAGAATACCCATATTCCAAGCTGCAACCTTTTGGCAAGGAAGAACAAGCAGACAGCTAAACTGGGCCTTTTCTTATTAAACATTTTGTAGTTTTGATACCTTGTTAGCTGCTGGGAATGGGCATGGCAGGCAAGAGCTGTTAGAATTCCTTTCTATGGCACTAATTAAGAAATAATTCATGCTTAAAGGGTATTTTTGAATACCCAAGAAGAGAGATACTTGACATCTGCACACCACAAATTTTGGAAATGATTTAAGCTTTTTACAACATAGTGAATGGATAGCTTAGCCATGATCTCAATTGTGGAACATCATGGTCTGACTGGCTTGTTTAGATCCTTGTAGATACTTCATTAAATCTTTCAGCCTTTCAGCAATAAAAGTACTGGAGATTGATGAATCCCACATCTATGGCTATATTCTGACATCGGTGTAACAACCAATATATTAGAGTCTAGTAAAAGATTGCAAAAAAAATAACTTGGATCACTAAGTAAAGAAAAAATGGATCAATAGCACCTACAGAAATTCATGTCAACTTAGCATTAAAAATTCTTCTTATGAATGTCTTCAACTGATAATTTACCAGCAAATGGCATCACTTTAAAAAAATGTATTCCCTTCTCTATATTTACTTATTTTATAATTTTGATAACCAACTACAATCCACAGACACTGGCTGTCATATAATAGAGCAAGACTTAATGAAAACATACTGTAGTACATAATTTCCCAAAATGGCTTCCATTAAACATCTTTTTTTCTTCCTATTTCCCCCCCACAAATACAGGGTCTGCTGACCAGTTTGTCACCTGAGGTTGACATCATGGGCTAGACAGTGACTAGCCCAAAGTTCCCCAGTCAGCTTACATGCCTCAGGCAGGACTAGAACTTATAGTCTCCTGCTTTCTAGTCTAGTGCATTAACCTCTACACCAAACTGGCTCCCAGCTTCCATTAAAAAATTAACTAAGTGTATGGTGGAACAGAGTTGCTGTGACAGCTTAATGATGTGCCAGTAAGGAGAGGATTGCATGAATCTCGGGGGGGGGGGGAAGGGCTCCTGGGTATGGGTGCCTGGTCTATGCCATATTGGGGCCCTCGAGAGGCATACTTGGATGAGCAGATTGAACTTTGGCAAAGAACTTTGTCTGGAGAAGGAATAAGAAAGTAATTTTCAGATATTCCAAAAAATCTTCAGACAAGAACTAAAAGACTTTTAAGAGAAATGCTTAAAAATATATATCCAAAAATTCTGATAAGTACTGATATGCTTACAGAATGCTGATGAGAATTGAGCCTGGGAAAGGAAAAGGTATAAAGATACTATGGAATCTAAACCACCTGAGGTACACAATCATGGGAAGAAAGGTACTCAGATCTCATATCTTACATAAAACCTGGAGGTGCAAATGGAGAAGGCTTATTAAATGTTATTAAATTAGAAAAAAAATGCCCACCTGGGCTATTTCTGGTGGAAATAAAAATGGGACAAGACACCATCCTGCCCTTCCCATTCTTCAAAAAGCCAAGCCCCCTTCATTGTTCCAGGCAAAAACTGACTTCATTGGGGGCCAGAAAGGGTGAGAGCAGAGAAATAGTTCAGCTGAGAAGAAGGGTTGAAAAATATGAACAAGAATTTTTGTTGAACTCATCTCAAGCCCAGTAGGTTGTTTTCTATTCGAATGTTTTTACTTCTGTGGTAGATTTCAGAATTTTTTATTACGAAGGCTTACAGATTAAGATTACCTTGCTGTGTGCAATTTATCTCTTTATGAAAGGATTCATCACTGAACACGTGGAGCTGAACAACACCTCTCCCCCGATGTTTTAATTTCCCTTGATCGTGGTCCTGCATTGTTTATAGGGATAAGAAATGTCAGGGAGATTTCTCTGAATGCAGTGCAGAACTGGAATTAAAATGTGCATTACTCAGACAGTTTCCAAAAGATGTCTATGCTTTTTCTCCTGTTTGCTTAATGTGCTGTGTCTCATGTGAAAGCAAATTAGAATAAATTGGTAAATCTATGCATTGTTGGACATGTAATTAGGCCAATGGGTTTGGTGCACCAAACACAAATCACCAAGTAAAATGAGGTCTTTGCTACATGCAGTCATTCTTTTTCCATGAGATCCATTGTAGGAAAGCAAAGCAGAATGATAACATTTTAGGTGTTCTTACTTACTCTCACATCCTTTGGGATAGGAAAGATATTGTGAACAGAGTGAAGTGGACTATATGCAGTGATTCTGCATATAGATGCATTTCTGAGATGCACATGAAATGGTGAATCTGCAAAGCAATAATTGACTAGCAGGTTTTCATTTTTTTCCTGTTGGAGGTGGAAATATTCTCTCTCTCTCTGTATATGTGAACATTCCTTGGAAGGACTGGTTGGCAAAGCAGGCTTTATAACTGTAACAGAAAGGAACTTACAGCAAATAGATTATAGGGATAGGCAGCACTCAGCACCTAGGTCCTCTCCAGGAGGAGAGTGAAGAATATTGTACAGATGACCCTGGAACACAAACAGAAAGAAGTGACCTGAAATTAGAAGTCTGTTAGACTAAGAGCTGATAGATTGATCTACAAAGAGAGAAGATGGAGTAAACCTTTAACTGTCCTTAATGTCAACCACCTTTTTGTCAAAATAAGGTTCTAAAGAGTCAGGGCCATTGGATTCACATGTCCAATGCTCCTTAGCTGAATTGGGGTTCCCATCCACCCTTCCAGCATACCTTAACTATACTTATAGATTTGAGTTGTAATTTTTTTTTACAGCTGCTGCTTGAATGGCTCAGGAAACAGTCTTTATCTATGCTGAACTGCTGTTAAGGCTGGTTATTTTTATGGTGCATCGCTTTGGTAGAATCATTCCATTCCATAAGATCCATAGAGAAGAATGAATCATTTTGACCACTCAATGCAATCTACTGGTCAGTGCAGGAATCTAAATGAAACTGCCCTCAATAGGGGATTGCCAGTGCTCATCTTGAGCTTATTCATCCAGTAAACATATTTGAAGAAATACATTCTCTTCCTCTGAACATGTTTTGTTAGTCTCAGCTAATTCTGACTTGTAGTTTTATTGACATCATTTCTACAGATCTAGGTGCAGCCTTGAAAGTCCTAAAAGACCAGGTTAGGGACAGCTTGTGTGATGAAGAAAATTTAACAAGACTTTGCAACCACAAAGACAGATTTTCTCCATGACGAATTGTCCCTAACCTCATCTTTTAGATCTTCCAATAGTGTACACCTATCACCACTGACACCAAGTCCATCCACTTTGCTGCTGACCATGCTCTTCTCCACCTTTCTCAGCATTACAGTCTTCTCTAGAAAGCTAGGCCTTCACATAATGCTTCTGAATGACACAGCAAATGCTGAAGAATATAAGAGTTCTGGGTTACAAAGTGAAGCACACTTTACAACAGAAAAAGATATTTAAGTTGCTGCTGGAAACTGCAATCCCAGCCACCAGATAGGATCTTAATGTTTATTTAATGCCCTTCCTGAGCTGACATTTTAGCCCTTAAGTCTGTTGGGAGCATCAGACATCTAGAGCCATTAATTAAAGTGTTAGTGACCTCTTTCCAAATAAATGAGCATTAGAAAATTTCCCTCTGGTCCGTGTGTGCATTGGATCATTTGGTTGGGTCCCGGCTTCTTTCTTGTATGTGAACTCAAAGAGAGAAAAAAAAGCCAAATTCCTTTCAATTGGTCAATAGTTTTTGTTGTTGGTTGCCTTTAAACAAATTGAAATGTTCTTTTCATGTGCAAGAGGGAAATATTCAGCCTAAAGAATTTTCCATATTTCAAATAATACAAAAATATATAGTAGTCTTGTTAGAACCCTGCTATTATCCTCATTTTTCATGTTTACTGAGGGAGTTCAGGTAGTCAAATTGAGCCAAAAATGTCCATTGCTAAGCAAGGCAGTTACTGAGTTTTGTCCCATTGTATGACCTTTTTGCCACAGTTGTTAAGCAAATCACTCCAGTTGTTAAAGAGAATCATGTGCTCATTAAGCGAATCTGGATTCTCCATTGACTTTGCTTGTTGCAAGCCAGCTGGGAAGGTTACAAATAATGATCACATAAGCCCAGGGATGCTGCAATGGTCATAAGTGTGAAAACCACTCATAAAATCACTTTTTTCAGGGCCATTGCAGCTTTGAATGGTCACTACACAGATGGTTGTAATCAGGGCTTTTTTTCCTCATAGAACGCTCAGAACGGAGTTCCGGCACCTTTTTTGGATGGAACCTTGTAGGACAGGCAAGGCAGGTTGTATGACATGTGTGAGTTCCGGCACCTTTTTCTTTTACAAAAAAAGCACTGGTTGTAATTCAAGAACCCCCTGTACCAGTAAAAATAACCACTCTAGTCTCTTAGATTTGGCATATAGCTGATAAGTCAAAAAGTACATCTGTGCAGCAGTAAGGATCTGGTTGGAAAGAATCTAGTCCCGCAATGCAGAAGATAAGTTCAAATAACTAAAAAAAAATTAATAATTCTCTTTCATTTCATAGATAGTTTGCAACTGCCCAAAGAAATGCACAGTGATATTTCAAAACAGTAATATATCAAGCAGATAACACAAATTGGACCAAGTTGGCTAGATAACTTTCCTTCCTATTGATCATCTAATGCCAATTGTGTTCAGTATGGGAACACTCTAAATAAACCCTGATAGATGGCCATCCAGGTCCCATTCAAAAACCTCCAGGAAGTCCTACCTGTTTCTTGGAAATGTTTCACTGCAGAAAATTCCTTCTAATATGTAGCCTAAATCTTTTAATTCCAGTCTATTGGTTTTTGATTTATTCTTGGTTTCAACACAGAAACAGGTCCACTCAGTCTTGAGTATTAATGCCTTTCAAAATTTTGCACACTGCTATTATAAAGAGGGAATGAAAAATAATGCCTCTATCTCTGTAAATTTAATTCATATAAGGAAGTTTTAATAAATGAAACAGGAAAATATTTGCCCAAATTTACTTTTCCATATAACCACCTCACTCCATGCTTCTGCCAATGACAATCTTTTTAAAGACAGCACCAAAGAATTCCACCTCTCATCTCCACTTCTTCACTCAAGGTAGTTAGATGCCTACAGAGGTATTCCTTCAATTTTGTAGGAGTTGTGTGTTGGAAGTATGGTCTATATGGTAGATGGGGTAAGACTGCAAAAAGATTTGAGGTGTAGTGTTGTCATTTGCAGCAAAACATCCTCCTTGTGTTTCCAAACTCTGCTTAATCATTGTTTCAATGTTTTGACTGTTGCAATGTAGATATCAAGCTAGAAAACCTTGATAAAGATGGAATAGACAACATCACCACCAGATGGATATGTAGCTGGCTGGCAAACCATACTCAATGAGTAGTCGTCAATGGCACTACATGCACATGGAGAGAAGTAAGCAGTGGGGTACCACAAAGTTCTGTCTTAGGCCCAGTACTCTTCAATATCTTTGTTCTGAACCAGCCCTCTTCTCGCACCCCTAATCAAAAGAAGAGACTGGAAAGCGTCCAAGGCTAAAAGGCTTCTGCCAAGATTTAATAGTAAACACACAAGAGCTTATCTTCTCAAGCAAAAGAGTTGCTTTCAGCAACCAGCCCCTCCCCAAACACTCCTTTTATAGAGAGCTCAGGGCGTGGTCTCCCTGTGCCTCCTCCCGAGGAGTCCCATAGCCTTCCTTTGTTTGTCCCTGCTCGACTGCCTCCTGCGTCGGGCGTCCTTGAACAGGGCCAGCTGTGGGTCATCCTCCTCCGCACTCTCGGGCTCACACAGCTGAGCAGAGGTTCCCGGCTGAGGACTCTGCAAAGTCTCCAAATCATCATCAGCCGGTTCGTTTCCCTCCTCCCCCACATCTGAGTCCTCCGATACATCGGAGCCGGCTGTCGGACCCACAGGCTGACCCTGAGTCACAACACTATCCCGCACCGCAGGGCCCTTCCCCCGGGTCTGCCGATCCGGATGCGGTCGGGATGGGAACTGTTCGTGAAACGCAGTCACCAACGCAGGGGCATGAACGGCGGTCGCGTCTTCCCATGTGAAGTCCTCCGGCCCGTACCCTTTCCACTCGATCAGGTACTGGAAGCGACCTTTCAGCCAGCGGGAATCCCTGATGCTGGCGACCTCGTACTCGGGGGTGCTGTCGCCATCACGAGGTCCTGATGGGGGAGGTTCCGCTTGGCGAAGTGGACAAGCCGGTTGTTCGGGGACCAACAAGGACCGATGGAAGACGGGGTGCACGCGCAGGGAACGTGGCAGAGTTAAACGATAGGCGACCGGGTTGATGACGGCCTCGACTGGGAACGGTCCAAGGTAACGGTGGTCCAGCTTCCTCGCCGGCCGAGTGGATGGTAGGTTCCTGGTGGACAGCCAGACCCGATCCCCCACCGATAGTGGAGGCGTATCCCTTCTCGACCGATCGGCGAACCTCTTGTAGTCGGCCTTGGCCTTCTCCAGCTGCCGTCGCACCAACCGATGGATCGCCTGTAACTCCGCCATGAATTCGTTCGCTGCCGGCTCCGGTGAGTCCACGGGAGAAAGGGGGAAAAACCGGGGGTGATAACCCACATTGGCCAAGAACGGTGTCATCTGCGTGGAGGTGTGCTGCGAGTTGTTAAAGGCAAACTCGGCTATGGCCAAATAGTCCACCCAATTGTCCTGCTGCAGGTTAACGTAGCAGCGCAGATACTGCTCTAAGATGCCGATGACCTTCTCGGTACCCCCGTCGGTCTGAGGATGATGCGCGGACGAGAGGCAAACCTTAATGTCCAACGCCCGCATCAACTCCTGCCAGAAGCGGGCTGTAAACTGGGCCCCCCTATCGGAGACGACTCTATCGGGAAGGCCGTGCAGCCGGAACACCTGTTGGATGAACATGCGACTAGTGGCGCGAGCTGACGGTAAGCCGCGACAGGGGATGAAGTGCGCCATCTTGGTCAACATGTCCACCACCACAAACACTGTCGTGAAGCCGGAGGATGGGGGTAGATCCGTCAGAAAGTCCATGGACACAGCCCCCCAGGGTCTCTTGGGCGTTGGCAAAGGCTGCAGTAAACCAGGCGGGGCCCCTGTCGCTGACTTGGCCTGCCTGCATGGGACGCAGGAGGTGACATAAGACTGGACATCGTGTCGGACTCGGGGCCACCAGAACGTACGGGAGACCAGGTTCAGAGTCTTGAACAGGCCAAAATGCCCCGCAGCCGGGTTATCATGACATTGGCTGAGGACGAGTCCCCTGAGTGGCCCTCCTGGAACATAGAGCCGGTCACGATAATACAGGAGTCCATCCGTGACCGACCAAGGCGAATCTGGCCCCACCTCTTCCTTCCGCTGAGCCACCCACGCCTCCTGCTGCTGCGCCTCCCGGATCCGAGCCCGTATATCCACCGGCTCCCGCACCGCAGCAAAAGACTCGACGGGGATCACGGTCCTGGGCGGAAGCTTGTCTTCCACTCGGGTGTACTCGGGCTTCCTGGACAGAGCATCCGCTCTCTGGTTGTGCCCGCTTGGTATGTACCACACCCGGAAGTCAAACCTCGCAAAGAAGAGGGACCACCGGATCTGGCGTTGGTTCAAATTCCGAGCGGTCTGCAGGCTTTCCAGATTCTTGTGGTCCGTCCGGACCTCGATTTGATGCCGCGCCCCCTCCAGATGATGCCTCCAAGCCTCGAACGCCGCCTTGATGGCCAGCAGCTCCTTCTCCCAGATGGTATAGTTGCGCTCCGAGGGATTCAATTTCCGAGAGTGATACGCGCAAGGGAAAAGGGTACCGTTGGGCGTCGCTGCCTGGAGCAACACGGCCCCAATGGCAATGTCGGAGGCGTCCGCCTCCACGACAAACGGCCGTTGCGGGTCAGGATGCTTCAAGATGGGCTCCTTCATGAAGGCGTCCTTCAAAGCTTGGAACGCCTGTTGTTCGGGGGCGTTCCACTGGAACCGAGTCTTCTTCTGCAGGAGCCGGGTGAGGGGGGCTGTCAAGGCAGCAAAGCCAGGGATGAATGTCCGATAGTAGTTGGCAAATCCAAGAAGTCGCTGAATATCCTTCACGCGACGCGGGGGTTGCCAACTCTGCAACGACTCAACTTTACTCGGTTCCATGGCGATGCCCTCAGGAGAAATGCGGTGACCCAAGAAATCAATGGTCACCTGGTAGAACTGGCACTTCTCCAACTTGGCAAACAGCCGATGTTTCCGGAGGCGCTGCAGGACCTGACGGAGATGCTGATGATGCGCTTCACGCGACGGGGAGTAAATCAGGATGTCGTCCAGGTAAATCACAACAAACTGGTCCAACAGATCCCGAAAGATGTCATTCATAAAATGCTGAAACACAGCGGGGGCGTTGGTCAGGCCAAACGGCATCACCGTGTACTCGAAATGTCCATAGCGAGTACCAAACGCCGTCTTCCACTCATCACCCGGCCGAACCCTGACGAGGTTGTAAGCTCCACGCAGGTCCAGTTTCGTGAAGATCTTAGCCTCCCGGAGTCGGTCCAAGAGCTCGGGGATGAGGGGCAGCGGGTAGCGGTTACGCACCGTGATAGCGTTGAGTTTCCGGTAGTCACAGCAAAGCCGTAACTCGCCCGACTTCTTTTTGACGAAGAGCACGGGCGCAGACACTGGCGAGGACGAGGGCCGGATGAAACCACGAGCCAAGTTCTTTGTCAGGAAGTCCCGCAATGCAGCCAACTCGGGCTCCGACATGGAGTACAAACGCCCCACTGGGAGAGGCGCATCAGGGACTAGGTCAATGGAGCAGTCGTAGGGCCTGTGCGGGGGTAATTGGTCCGCCTCTGACTCGCTGAACACGTCAGCAAAGTCGGACAGTTCGGGAGGCAAGGAAACCCCTGGGGAACCCTCCACCTGGCCGGCACAGATATGGCGGGTGTGGTCCACGCACTGCAAACTTGGGAAGGTGACCAAGTTCTGAGACCAATAGATCTGTGGATCATGCGCCCGGAGCCACGCCAGTCCCAAGACCACGGGGAAGTGCAGATCCGAAGTGACGTAGAACTGAATGGCCTCCACATGGGTACTGATGGCCATACACACGGGTTGCGTGGCGGCCGTGATAGGCCCGGACAGGAGCACTCGACCATCGATGGTCTCCACAAGCATGGGCGGATCCACTGGACACTGGGGAACAGCCCATTTGGCCACAAAGGCCGAATCCATAAAGTTAGTGGTAGCCCCAGAGTCAATTAAGGCATGGACCGGAATCCCCTCTGGCTTGCCAGGGAGGATCAGTCGTGCCTCCAGAATCAAATGCCGTGGAGGTTCACAGGCACCGTCGGAACGGCGTCGCTCGGCGTGATCGTTGTGGGTCGCCCGATCTTTCACACCGTCTAGATCGGGCTCGGGCCGTTTCCCGATAGCAAAGCAGGGGACTTTCTCGGGGCAGGCTTGGTCACTGACGCCCGCTGACGCTTCTTCGGGCAAGAAGCAGCCAAATGTCCAGGGTCCCCACAGTAAAAACACAACCCCTCCGATCGTCGTCTGTCCATTTCCGTCACCGATAGACGGGACCTGGCGGCACCCAGCTCCATTGGCTCCTCCCTCTGGACTGGGGGCTCACGCACAACAGGGGCGGCAGGGGTCTGTGGGGTGGCACGGCGACTCTTACGCTGCTGCAGCCGGGCATCGATCCGCAGACAAAGATGGATCAGCCCATTCAGGTCTGAGGGAATGTCCACGCGGGCCAGCTCATCCAACATCTCCTCTGACAAGCCATCCTGAAAGGCATCCACGAGCGCAGCCTCATTCCAGGCGGAATCCTGGCTAAGCAGCCGGAAATCGCTGATATAGGCCTGTAGAGGGCGCTGACCCTGCCTCAAAGCTTTCAGGCGTCGGGTGGCGGTCTGCGCCTTAATCGGGTCCTCGTACATGAGGCGCATATGGTCACAAAACCCCCCAAAGTTATCCAACAAAGGGCTAGGCTGTGCCAACAGAGGCGTGCCCCAACGAGCTGCATCTCCCGACAGAAGGCTCAACACGAATCCCACCTTATCTCGGTCAGTGGGGAAATCAGCTGCTCTCACGCTGATATAAAGCTGGCATTGTCCCAGGAAGGCAGGAAACAGTTCTGGTTTACCAGCAAATTTATCCGGCATAGCTATCTGACATTTCCTCCTGGGTGGGGGGGCAGCATGTACCTGAGCCTGCAGTTGTGCCACCTGAGTGGCCAGCAAGGCGAGTTGCTGGTTGAGCTGGGCATTCTCGGCAAGAAGCTGCTCCATCGTAGTATTAAGGGGTGGGTGGCTGAAAGCAAACTGTTCTGAACCAGCCCTCTTCTCGCACCCCTAATCAAAAGAAGAGACTGGAAAGCGTCCAAGGCTAAAAGGCTTCTGCCAAGATTTAATAGTAAACACACAAGAGCTTATCTTCTCAAGCAAAAGAGTTGCTTTCAGCAACCAGCCCCTCCCCAAACACTCCTTTTATAGAGAGCTCAGGGCGTGGTCTCCCTGTGCCTCCTCCCGAGGAGTCCCATAGCCTTCCTTTGTTTGTCCCTGCTCGACTGCCTCCTGCGTCGGGCGTCCTTGAACAGGGCCAGCTGTGGGTCATCCTCCTCCGCACTCTCGGGCTCACACAGCTGAGCAGAGGTTCCCGGCTGAGGACTCTGCAAAGTCTCCAAATCATCATCAGCCGGTTCGTTTCCCTCCTCCCCCACATCTGAGTCCTCCGATACATC
This sequence comes from Vipera berus, assembly GCF_964194415.1. Taxonomy (NCBI): domain Eukaryota; kingdom Metazoa; phylum Chordata; class Lepidosauria; order Squamata; family Viperidae; genus Vipera; species Vipera berus. The sequence goes on from NC_138203.1 coordinate 106,656,853, forward strand.
GGAGCCGGCTGTCGGACCCACAGGCTGACCCTGAGTCACAACAATCTTCATAAATGACTTAGATGAGGGAATTGAAGGGGAACTCATCAAATTTGCAGATGACAGCAAACTGGCAGGAGTAGTCAACACCCCAGAAGACAAAATCAGGATCCAAAAAGATCTTGACAAAGTTGAACAATGGGCTCTATCCAACAAAATGAGTTTTAATATGGAGAAAAGTGAAGTTTTACATTTAGGCAGGAAAAATCAAAGGTACAAGTACAGACTGGGCGAGACCTGGCTTAAAGACAGTAAACATGAGAGGGACCTTGGAGTCCTGGTGGACGATCATTTAACCATGAGCCAGCAGTATGCAGCAGCAGCCAAAAAAGCTAATACAATCCTGGGTTGTATAAACAGAGGCATAGAATCAAGATCACGTGAAGTATTAGTACCGCTTTATAAAACCCTAGTAAGACCAATTGACCTGCAGCCAATTTTGGTCACCATATCACAAAAAAGATGTTGAGAATTTGGAAAAAATTCAGAGAAGAACAACTAAGATGATCAAAGGCCTGGAGACTAAAACATATGAAGAACAGCTGCAGGAGTTGGGTTAGGCTGCTAGTCTAAAGAAAAGAAGAAATAGGGGAGACATGATAGTAGTATTCCAGTATTTGAGGAGCTGCCACCAAGAAGAAGGGGTCACATTATTCACCAAAGCACCAAAGGGCAGGACAAAAAACAATGGTTGGAAACTGATCAAAGAGAGAAGCAACCTGGAATTAAGGAGAAACTTCCTGACAGTGAGGACAATTAACCAGTGGAACAGCTTGCCTCCAGAAATCATGGACGCTGCATCACCTGAGATTTTTAAGAAGAGGCTAGACAGTCACTTGTCTGAGATGGTATAGGTCCTCCTGCTTGAGCAGGGGGCTGGGCTAGAAAACCTATTCTATTCTATTCTATTCTATTCTATTCTATTCTATTCTATTCTATTCTATTCTATTCTATTCTATTCTATTCTATTCTATTCTATTCTATTCTATTCTATTCTATTCTATTCTATTCTATTCTATTCTATTCTATTCATGCTTGTTGAGGGAGTACAGGTAGTCCTTGATTTGCAACCACAATTGAGCCAAAATTTTCCATTGCTAAGCAAGCCAGGTGTTAAGTGAGTTTTGCCCCATTTGATGACTTTTTGTGCCACAGTTGTTAAGGAAATCACTCCAGTTGTTAAGAGAATCACGCGGTCGTTAAGCAAAACTGGATTTCTCCATTGACTTTGCTTGGTGGAAGCCAGCTGTGAAGGTTACAAATAATAATCACATAAGCCCAGGGATGCTACAATGGTCATAAATGTGTAAACTGGTCATAAAGTCACTTTTTTCAGTGTGCTTGCCACACTCCCCTAGTGAAGCTTTGTGTTGACATTCCATAGACCGATACTTCCTTTCTCAGACATAATGATGAGCTCGCCTTTCATCAAAGGTCATAATGTTATGATGAAACTCCACATCTTCATTCTCAAAGCACAACAATGGCTGGCAAATATTAAGCTTTTTAAGCTTTCATTTCTGCTGTCAGCATACAAGGAGCCCATCTTGCAGAATGTTCCCAATATCGAAGAAGATCAAATAATGTGACCCACATGCTCCTGTTGAAATGCCAAGCTTCACAGCAATTTCTCTTCAAGTGATCTGCCAATTGCCTTTAATCAGCTCATCAGCCTTTCTTATGTGAAACTCATCAGTTGTTATCACAGGTCACCTACTTTGTTCTAGTCACACAAATCAGCTTTTCCTAGTTCACAATCTTTACATTTTTTGGCCCAATGCTTCACAATATTCACATCAATCCAGTCTTCACCATAAATAACCTGATTCAGTGGGGAATCTTGCTCTTTCAATTTCACTCCTGTTTTTGTAGATGTAGCCAAAAACTGCTTTGGCCTTTTCAGCTGCTGCATCACTCTGCTTGCTCAAATATTATCTCCATGTTCAAAAAGAAGAAAAAGCAAAATCCAGAGGACTACAGGCAAGTCTATTGGACATTTACATTAGGAAGACATTTCAGCAGATCATAAATAAATTGCTGTGTAAATAACGTGAAACATTGCAGTAATCACACTAAGTAAGCATACATTTATCAATTAATAATATGATTAAACTATTAAAAGGTGAAACAATCTAATTCTAATAGTCTAACATAGGGTTGGAAAATCCAACCCATTACTTATTTTTTTAATACTTTCAGGAAAGGGGAGGTGGTTTGCCAGACCTCAACTCCTGGAGCCAGGAGTCTGATATCCTGCATGGTGGAACAGCCTCAGTGGCTGCCATGCTGGTGGGCTGGTGCTGTCCAATTGCTGCTGTGTTTCTTGACCTGAAGATCTGTCAGCTGCACCTGTGGAGTTTGAGGACAAGCAGGACATGACCCCTTGCAAAAATAAGTTTGCCAACCTCTGGAATAGCAAGTAATTTTCTTTGGGAATTCAAACATGATATATCTGGACTGCAGCAGTACAGATGACCTGTGATAACTAGGAAGCTAGTTTAGAGTTAAATCAATTGTGTCTTGATTAAATAAACAGCTAGCTCAAAAATCATAATCAAATAATGCTTATCCCCTGATGCTATACTTTGCAGTTCTGGACCTGCATTATTCAATGTTTTATGAAAGAAGCAGCAGCCTCCACTACAAACCACAACAATGTCCAAATGCAGGTATGTAAGTTATGGCATGTTTGATTATGATTTTCTTCACATATGTCTCCTCGTTTGCCTCCCTCTCCCCTCACAAATACCTATGGAGACAGGAAACGCTTATCAAATTTATAATGACACAATATTGCATGGATTTTGACCTGCTAATCAAAATGTCTTATTTTGAAAAACAGAATTTGTCTATTAGAGATAAATGCAAACAAAAATCACATGTAGACGTTAGGATGAGATATCCCTGGCTTGAAAAAAGTACCTGTGAAAAATACCTTGAAACAGTATAGAATAGATTATAAGTGTAAGTCACTATTACGTTGTACCTGAAAAACCGATGTCAACACTACTATAGAAGTATGTAACTGAAGGAATAGCTCTTTTTATTCTTCCTTAGAACCCTGTTTAGCTGTGATTCTCATGTGGCAAATATAGTCAGAAAATGCAAGTAGGGAATGGGATTTGAGAACATCCAGAAACGTCTCTATGATAATCTGTAATTTGGAAGTGTTGCCACTCAGTGCTTGTTAGTCCAACTGGCAAGGTAGAGATAACATCTATGGCAATAATCCATCCTATTATCACTTCCAGAATACTGCTTTTGAAATAGGCTAATAGTATTCAAAATTGTTTTAAAACTGACAGAATATGTTCTCTGAAACCGTCCCTACTTAATAGTCCAGCAGTGCTGACTTTAAGGAGCAGCTCTCTTGTCCTACGATTTTCTCTTGGAATGTATTACAGACCTACACAGAGTTAAAAACTTTTTCTCCAAAGTAGTATCTGCCCTCTTTGCTTTCCCAAACTCGCTTTTCTAAGGTGGTCCACGCAGACAAGTATTCAAAGCCAGTGTTGTAATGGCAATAATAGAACCTGGAGATTTTAAATTGGATCCAGCCACAGAATGTCCACCTTGTTTGATTGAGCTTGTTTGTTGACTCATATTTGTTCATTACTCTTGCCACATATCAAGTGCTTCCATGATGTCCCCTGAATCTTAATCTTCCCCAAATAGTTTCATTAAACCATTTCAGGTTGCTGTGAGTAACATGGGAACAAATAAAAATTTCGGACCCTGCAAATGAACAACTAAAAAGAGAAGTTAGTTCTACATATCACCCTCTAGAAGCAGCCTTCCTAATAGGAAGAGTGCTACTGAAGCATGCTCACCCCAATCCAGCATCCATTTAAAGTAATAGTAGCTAGCAAAGATCACAATTCCAGGAGAATGCTTAAAATTATTCCTATCCAGCCTCTTATAAATGGAGATAGTCTTTTACAGCATTGAAAGCCATTTTATAACCAAATTATGGCTGAAGCTATAGTGAAGTGATTGAGTATCTCATCTAAAAATGCCCAAAGCTAAAACTATCAGCTTACCAGCCTCATGCCCAAGGACAGATTGTTTGTGACCACTTAATAATTATTAGAATATCCAAAGTCCAAGAAGGGCTTCTCAGAAGCAATCTGCAGGACTAATTACATTTTACAACATGTAATTAGCAACAGAGTTTGTGACTTCGATCAGGGAAAGTATTAAGACAGACCACAAACTTCAGTCTTCAACATTGTAAGAGATCCCATCACAGGTCTCTTAAGTCATATCTAGTTTTAGCCTCTGAGAAATTGAATTATTGTATAGCTGTTAGTGAGATCCAGTAATTTTATGATGCAAATGTAATGAAGCTTTACTTTGCTGAAGTACCCTACTCCCTGGAAGCTAAGCTACAAATGAGCTCATTTAAATTAAAACCACTAGTACTGACTGATTCACAGTAGCTTATACCAATGCAGATAATGTTTCTAACCCCTGCAGCCAATGTTATATTTCGATTATAAAATATAATTATAATCTTTCAAAACAAATGTCAAATGCTAAATTTAAGACTAAGCATTCTTTGCTTAGTCTTAAAGAAACCCTGAATTTCAATCACACAGAAGTCTCTGCTTGTGGGGGCTGGGCAGTTTTCTAGGCACTAGACACTTTATGTCTTAAATTAAAAGGCTAATGTCATGGTTCCGATAGATAGAGCCAAATAAATCAGAACTCTGAGGCTTGAATCTTCCTCAAGGAACATTTTTATTGGATACAAAATATTGGCACAGTCAAAAGTGAAACCACGTCTGAAATTCCCTCCAAAGAATTACACTATTACAAAATAAAAGTTCCGACCTCAGTGCTATGCAATAACTAATAATATAATAATAATAAACCTTTATTGTCAAAGTACAACATGTGTACATTGAGATTAGCTGAGCCTCCCACCGTGCTCTCTCCCCCCAACACACAGTGACAACAAACCCTCCATCCTACCACACCATGTGAACCAACTACACCACACACCGGCCTCCCAAGTCAATTCTGCATAAGATTATGTCCCATTTAAAAGCCTAACAGCCCACGGATAAAAGCTATTTTTCAGCCTGTTGGTACGGCTGGCTATATTCCTATATCTCCTACCGGATGGTAGGAGAGTAAAGAGATACCGTCCAGGGTGTGAGTCATCCCTGAGAATCTTCCTCACTCTTCCAAGGCAACGAGCCCTGGCAATGTCATCCAGTGGTGTCAGGGGACAGCCCACAATGTCTTGTGCTGTGCTCACTACCCTCTGTAATACTTTCCTGTCCGCGGCTGTCAGACCAGCATACCAAACCACAATACCATATGAGAGGACACTCTCTATAGTAGACCGGTAAAAGAGGGTCATTAGCTGTTGTTCTACCCAATAGAGCATTTTGGGGGCTTTCTACCAGAACACCTGACCCTCTTCTCCCAAGTGAGAGAGTGACCTTGGTTCCCATGGGACACAATATTGTTTAGACTAACAGAGATACTCCGTTCTCTCCTTTTTGTGTGGCAACCTCGAATGAGCAAGATGGCTGCTTCCATGAGTGGAAGCCTCAGAGTGTGGTTGAACATCCTCAAGTCCTAAGAGATTAATATCCTTATCAGATTTTGGGTTAAGCTCCATCATTGGCAGCACCCATCCATGGTCACTATGCAATCCCCAGTGCCCCTTTGCCTTCAAATTTAGTGCACCTACAGCAGGCATGTCAAACTTGTGGCATCAAATGACATTGCATGATGTATCACAACTTTTTCCCCATTGCCAGCAATGGTGTGACGCATCTGGCCTGTGGGCTGGCAGTTTGACATGCCTGACCTACAGAATAAAAATTACTAATCTAGTGACAACTAGACAACTCTCCCAGAACATCTACATATTCACAAATTCATGAGATTTATATTATCAATAATAATAACAATGTTTAACTTGGGCCATCCAATGTGATAAAACATGGCATGAACCTGTCCACTATAGTACAAGCAAAGTTGAAAGAGAGGTTATGCATTCTGCTGCATTCTGAACCATGTAAAGCTTCTGGATAGTCTTCAAGGGTAGTCCCATGTAGAGGGCATTGTAGTAATCCAAACATGAGGTGACAAGGCATGAATGACAGTGAGCAAGACCTCCTGGTCTAGAAAAGAGCACAATTGGTGCACCAGACAGGGTGCCTCAGCCACAGCTGCCACCTACTCTTTGAGCAGGTGCTGTGAGTCTGGGAGGACCCCTAAATTCTGCACCAGCTCAGTCTGAGGAAGATCCATGCACAATATTGCATGCCCATAAGTTAGCACATGTTATACCATTATTGTGAGAGCAGCAGTGACTCTATTTTTTCTTCCATGTGCAATTCAAAGTGCTGGTTATTACTTTTAAAGCCCTATATGGCATGAGGCCTGATTATTTGCAGGACCGCCTCTCCCTAAGAATACTTGCCTGTCTGACTAAATCAGATGGGGTGGATATGCACCATGTCCACTTCCTGAAACCTTGCCATATAGTGGGATCCCCAAAGGGTGCCTTTTCTGTGGCTGCCCCTACTTTGTGGAACATTGTCCCACAAAGAACATCATTAAGACATGGCTTTTTACTCAGGTGCTGGGACAGGATTGTATAGGTAGATAATGTGGAAGGAGGACAACTGAACCTGCGATGGGGCATCCCAAGAGAATAATAAAGTCATAGCATTTTTGTTTTATTGTTTAACTGTATTGTGATTGTTTTATTTATTGGTTTTATTGTTGGGAGCTGCCCAGGGTTGCTTAAGAGAGGAGGCCCAATAAACTAACAAGCATATAGCTAAATAAGCAAAGGATGCTGACTGTCTCTCAAAACCACTGTTTAAGATAGGGCCCCCATGTCTGTGGTACCTGAGAAGGAGGAGTTTCATGCTTTCCCTTCCAATCAGCTTTCTGTGAACAGTTGTGCTATGTTCATAATCCTATGAATAAGATCAACAAGAATCACAAAATGCTGAGCAAACGTTCAAGTTCACCAGAATTCCCTTAGTTGGGTTCAGAATAAACAAGTGTGGGCTAGAATGGAAATGGAGGTGGAGTGTGTCAGATGCTCCATTCCCATATTTCTAACTGCTTCAAAATGAAAAAATATGGTTTGTTTTCTCAACTGAACCAGGTTAGACTAGGTTGTGCCATAAGTCTGCTTTTGGGGATACATAGACTTGAAACTTATTCCATCACTAATTACAACTCATGGATTCCTTTTGAAACAGTGGAAATCATAAGTTAGGTTGCAGGTTCCCTATGATAGCTGCAGGGGAATCAGGAATTGGGAACATATGGCTCTTCAAATGTGGCTGGATTCCAATTGTGGCAGCATGGCCATTCATCCAACAACATCTGGAGAGCTACACATTTCCAACTCATTTGCAATTTAATCTGTGGGGTTATTGTTATTTAAGATTTGATTTCCACACTGAGAAAGATTCCTGAGACTATTGTATAAACTTCCACCTGCAAGCTTCCTTTCCTTTCCCTCATCAGTGAAGAGATCCACCTCCTTGCCAGATCATAGGAAGACAAGCAAGAAATGTTTTGTCCTACTGTGGTTGATTCTAAGTGTAAAACAGCTTAATTGATGGAGCTCTTACAATCCCATCATTTCCACCGCAGTAAACCTTATGATAGAAAAACTCTGAAAATCGCTTTCTATTTTTGGCATTTGCCTCAGATGGCAGCTACTTTCATTTTACAGTGGCATAAACTGCCCCTGTTCAGGCCTACAGTCTGGACTGGGAATTACAGTATAACTTAATGGTCTAATTGCTCCCAGTGGGTTGGAAATCCTTCATCCTTGAGCAGTTACAGGTAGTCCTCAACTTACAACTATTTGTTTAGTGACTGTTTGAAGTTACAGTGACACTGGAAAAAGGGACTTAAGACTGGTCCTCACACTCATGACCATTGCAGCATCCCCAGGGTTACTCGATCAAAATTTGGGTGCTTGATAACCAGCATGCATTTACAATGGTTGCCGCATCCCAAGTTCATGTGATTACCATTCACAACCTTCCCAACCATTTTCCAACAAGCAAAGTCAATGGGGGAAGCTGGTGTTCATTTAATGTCCATGAGGTTCACTTAACAACTGCAGTGATTTGCTTAACAACCATGGCAACAGATAGTAAAATTGGGTGCAATTCACTTAACAACTGCCTTGCTTAGCAACAGAAATTTGGATCCCCATGATTACCATAAATTGAGGACTGTAATTGAAGTAAGTATTGTCTACTTCATCCTGCCTGACAAACTAATGATACAAGGCTTTGTTTTGTTTTTTACTTTCCTATTTTTGCTTTCCTGGTATGTTATGTTACCTGGGATAGAGCTGTTCTAATCCCTGGATTGGATTGTGATCCTCATCTTTGGAAGTGCAGGAAGAGGCCCTGCCAGCCTTCATCTACTTCAGGAATATCCAACCTTGGCAACGTTAAGACTTGTGGACTTCAATTCCCAGAATTCCCCAGCCAGCAATGTTGGCTGAGGAATTCTGGAAGCTGAAGTCCATAAGTCTTAAAAGTTGCCAAGGTGGAATATCCTGATCTACTTAGTGCTTTCTCCACTTAAAGAACAACATATTCCTGGTGTAGAAATTGCATTATTCCATCTCACTACTTGTCTGTACAGTTGAGAAAGCAAAAAACAGTATGCTGTTCAACAGTTAAGAAAGAGCTTGTAAATTATGATCATGCAACTCTAAGCTGCATAGAGTATTAGATATGCCTTCCTCTGGACATTGCACTATAAATAATTGGATTGTGACCTATGAAAGATTATGTGATGATATATTTATTTGTTTTTAAGATACCATAAAATTAATTGTTTTGATTCAGAGACCTAACACTCATGGTCGTCTTTGCTGTTGTGAACAAAGTTTTATCCATGTGTTTTCCATGAAACTTTCTACTGAATAAAAGTGTTCATGTAGTAATTCTATTTCCATCAAATATTTTCATGCTAGCCATTTTAACAGACTGCCATATTTCACCATCCCTATTGCTTTCTTGAATCCAACATGTTAATCAATGTTATGCAGCTGACTGAATAATCAATTTTTCATTACTACTGATGACTCTTTTATATATAGTTCATGAGAGAATAGGACATTCATAATTAAGCATAATCAACTGTGATGCTGTGTTTGTAAGAAAAAGATGTATTATGTTGTCAGCTACATGCTGAGAAATTCTTCAAAAAGTCTAAATTTAAACAATATTTGAAAGCCTGAGCCACATGTCTCAGCTATGGTATTTGGTTATCCCACTGTCTCAAATATATATAAAGGTAAAGGTTCCCCCGCACATGCCTGCTAGTCGTTTCTGACTCTAGGGGCCGGTGCTCATCTCCGTTTCAAAGCTGAAGAGCCAGCGCTTGTCCGCGGACATCTCCGTGGTCATGTGGCCGGCATGACTAGACGCCAAAGGCGCACGGAACGCTGTTACCTTCCCACCATAGTGGTCCCTATTTTTCTACTTGCATTTTTACGTGCTTTCGAACTGCTAGGTTGGCAGAAGCTGGGCCGAGTAACAGGTGCTCACTCTGTTACGCAGCACTCGGGATTCGACCTGCCAAACTGCCGACCTTCTGATCGACAAGCGCAGCGTCCTAAGTCACTGAGCCACCGCGTCCCTATCATATATATATATATATATATATATATATATATATATATATATATATATATATATATATATATATATATATATATATATATATACATACATACATATACATATACATATACATATACATATACATATACATATACATATCATATACATGTGTGTGTGTGTGTGTTTAATTGAGACAGTGGGATAACACACACACAAACACAAAACTTAGAATCATTTGAAATAAAGAGTTGATTTGGTGTCTTTGTTATTGATAATTTGACCAGTTGTTTTCAGAACCTTACTACACCATTAGTGCTATAATCTGGGCAAACATTACATGGCTGCCCGGTTGAGGGCCCAATTGAAAGTAATAGGAAATCCTTTAAAAAAAGTAAAAAGCAGCTGTGGGGGGGAGGGGGGCTAAACAGAGCAGGGTCATGATATTACAGGTGGGTTTTCCAGGCTGCTCTCTCTCTGCTTTTCAGGTTCTGGGGGGGAAGAGGAGCTACATCATTTGGGAAACTCATGCATCAAGGTACTCATAAAGCTAATTACCCTTTCAGAAGCCACATAGAACAGGGAAATAGGCCAATAATAAAGCAGGGTGGAGGAAGAAAGAGGAAAGTTACCTTCCTAAGAAATCAATTCACACTTCCCTGCTGTAAAAGAAGTTTCAACTATATTTGAATGTGAATGTGTTTTTGCACCATTTATTGATATTCCTACCAAAATTACTACAGATAAAGAAACATCAAGACTGATGACTACATATCACGCTTGGAAGACATGATAGAAAATTTTGGGCTCAAAGACATTCAGAAGATTGATTCAGAAGATTTTAAAGATTAATATTCAATTGAAAGTGGAACTCTTCCTCCTGGGAGTGATGGATAAACAGAAAATCTTAATCAGAATAGAGCTGGAAGGGACCTTGGAGGTCTTCTAGTCTAACCCCCTGCTCAAGCAGAGACCCTGTACCATTTCAGACATGTAACTGTCCAGTCTTTTCTTAAGAACCTCCAGTGATGAAGCGCCCAGAACTTCTGACGTGGTTTATTGTTTATTGCAATGGTTTATTGTTCTCACTGTCAGAAAATTTCTCCTTAGTTCTAGTTGCTTCTCTCCTTGATTAGTTTCCAACCATTGTTTCTTGACTTGCTTCTGGTATTTTGGAAAATAGGTTGACCCCCTCCTCTTTGTGGAACCCTTTCAAATACTGCTATGATGTCCCTCCTAGTCCTAGACTAGCCAAACCCAAATCCTGCAACCGTTCTTCTTCATTCACGGCTCAATTTTGAAGATCATATAGGAGCCGTGACCAGGGGGGCTTTTGCCCAGGTTCGCCTGGTGCGCCAGTTGCGACCCTACCTGGACCGAGATGCCCTACGCACAGTCACTCATGCACTCGTGACCTCCCGTTTAGACTACTGCAACGCTCTCTACATGGGGCTGCCCTTGAGGACCACCCGGAGGCTTCAGCTGGTGCAGAATGCAGCCGCGCGAGTCGTGATGGGGGTCCCCCGATACTCCCATGTAACACCTCTACTCTGTGAGCTGCATTAGCTTCTGGTTGCCCTTCGGGTGAGATTCAAGGTGCTGGTGATGACCTATAAAGCCCTAAATGGCGAGGGTCCAGGATATCTGAGGGAACACCTGCTGCCAGCATCAAGCTCCCTTCGACCAGTGCGCTCCCACAGGGAGGGTCTTCTCAGGGTGCCGACGGTTAAAGATTGCCGGCGGGTAACACCCAGGGATAGGGCCTTCTCAGTGGGCGCGCCTGCCCTTTGGAACCAGCTGCCCACGGAGCTTAGGACTGCCCCCGACCTCCGTTCATTCCGCCGGGACCTGAAGACCAGGCTCTTCGAGCTCTCTGGCCCAGGCTGAGAATTTTTAATTTTAATTTTAATTTTAACTGGGGTTTTTATTTTCTCTCAGGGTTTCATTTAATCTTTTTTAATTGTTTTAACTTTTGTATGGATTTTCTTTTAAATACCCTGTAAACCGCCCTGAGTCCTTTGGGAAAGGGCGGTATATAAATCTAAATAACAAATAAATAAATAAATATTAAATAAATAAATAAATAAATAAATAAATATTTAGTCTCCAGATTTTTAATCATTTCAGTTGCTTTTCTCTGCACTTTTTCCAAAGGCTTAACATTTTTTTTGTAATTTGTTGACCAAAACTAGATGCAGTATTCCAGGTGTGCCTTATTAAGGCTTTATAAAGTGGAACTAATATTTCTTGTGATTTTGATTCTATGTCTCTGTTTATACAACCCAGGATTGTATTAGCTTTTTTGGCTGCTACTGTATTCTGTTGGCTCATATTTAAGTGATTGTCCACTAGAACTCCAAGGTCTCTTTCACAGTTACCGTTTTTGAGCCAGGTTTCACCTAATCTATACTTGTACCTTTGGTTTTTCCTGTCTAAGTGTAAAATCTTGCTTTTCTCCACATTGAATTTCATTTTCTTGGATATGGCCCATTGTTCAAGTCTGTCAAATCTTTTTGGATCCTGAGCTTGTCTTCTGGTGTGTTGGCTATTCCTGCCAGCTTAGTGTCATCTGCAAATTTGATGAGTTCCTCTTCTGTTCCCTCATCTAAGTCATTTATGAAGATATTGAAGAGTACTGAGCCTAAAACAGAACCTTGTGGTACCCCACTGTTTACTTCTCTCCATGTAGATGTAGTACCATTAAAGACCACTCATTGAGTATGGTTTGTCAATCAGTTACAATCCATCTGGTGGTGATGCTCTCTATCCCACATTTTTCTAGCTTATCAAGAAGCAGGTTGTAATCTACTTTGTTGAATGCCTTGCTGAAGTTGAAATATTTCATTTTGCTACTCTTATTAATTTAATCGTTTTGTCAAAGAATGAAATAAGATTGGTTTGACATGATCTGTTTTTAATAAACCTGTGCTGGCTTTTAGTTGTAACTGTATTTGTTTCTAGATGTTCATAGATCTGTTTTTTGATTATCTTTTCCAGGATCTTCCCAGGTATAGATGTTAGGCTGCTTGGACTGTAGTTTACTGGATCTGATTTTTTTTCCTTTTTTGAAGATGCCATGGAAAACTGTTCTTTTTGCATGTTTTTCCTATTGAAAAGAACCGTGGAAGACTGTTTTTATATATGATAGCTTCAGTAAAATTGTTGTATGTACAAATATGGAAAAAATTGAAAATACCTGAAGTGGAGCAATGGTTGGTAAAAATGACAGTACTTGTTGAAATGGCTAATTTGACTTATTTTGTTAGAAACAATATCTATATTTATTGTGAAAGGAAAAACCTTACGGACAAAGAACTAACATATAATTTATGGTTTTGATGATTAGATAGGATAGTTTATAAAACAGATGAGAGTCATGATGTAAATTTAGAGAGAGAGGTTAAAATATAATTGTACTTTTAATTGCTGTGACTATTGGACGCCACTTCTTATCTTTATATCTTTTTTATTTTTCTTCTAGTTATTTTTTTCTGCATTTTTAGGTCTTTCTTTTCTCTCTCTTTCTTTCTTTTTGTTCTATTTTAGCTTGTATGAATTCTTTTTGTTATTAAAACTTTCAATAAAAGGGATATGTACTGTATCTAGGGATATGCTACTGGTACACAAAAAAATGATAACCACTAGAAAGCAGCATTGAGTCTGAGTTTTCTGTATCTTCTTGCTACCATCTAGTGGTCATCCAGACTTTCGCACCCACATATTATGGCTGTAAGTAGGTCATGGCTAAGGGCAGATGGAGGCCATGAGACAGTGCCCCTGTCTTAATGAATCAGACTTCAGGGTTTGCACAGCAATCAGCCAAATCCAATGGAGAGCCAATATGCAAAAACTGAATGGAATAATGCTCTCCAATCTATAAGTCCAGGAAACTTATGAAATAACAGTCTCCCATCTATATGTCAGGAAATGTATTTGGAGAGACTCACTGCTGTCACTTCTGGAAGTACTAGCCACTCTGATTAACAAAGTCCAATGTTTTTATCTTATATTAATTTAAATTCCTCTAAGACCTTCAGGTTAATGACTATCGTGCTAAAGTAAATCCCAAAGATTGAGAAGAACAGATTTTTATCTCACCTGAATCCTTCACTATTTTGCTTCATTTTATGACTCTGGATTCACATTTTTTACAACTCACACAATTTTATAGATCACAATCACATATGAGTTTTACTTTTTGTATGCATTAGAAGAACTACAAATATTATGACCTTTCATCCTAGGGAAATTGCTCTGAACTTTTTATTTTTATGGTTCACTTTTTCTGCGATTTTTCCAAAGCTATAATCCTTAAAGCCTTGTTGCACTTCAAATTTGTAAAAAACAGTATAATCTCAGCAGTTTTATTTTCAGTTCCTTTCCTATTGATCTCTGATGTGGAACCTGACTTTTCCACCACAGTCTCAGAAATAACAAAAAGGCAAATCTGTCTTGTCTCATTGATGCAATGATTTTATTGAATTTTCCATCATTACCCAAGATCACTTCCCTGGTCACTGACTGCTCACTTAGACCTCCCATCAGCTTGTAGATGCAGCCCTTTTTTAGTGTCTGTGTGTCTCTGTGCATGCTTCAATGTGTATCTTTTTATACTTGCTTACATTACCTTCTTTTGTTATTTTAATATTGAACTGTTTGATTGACCTGCAATCATGTAAAGGTTAAAACTGTTCATGTTCTTTTTGTGGTCTTATGGCTTCACTACATATTCTTGTTCTCTGTCTTCTTACTACTGCAGGAACATTTCTGTGTCTCAAACTAGTATCTTGGTGTGGGGGGCTTCAGAACAAGCAGAAATGGGGTGCAAGAGGAATCAGTGTGAACATATGATGTCTGATGCTTATGTAGACAGGGAAGAGCAGGAATTAAAAATCTTTTTTTTTATTAAAGAGTTTTACCAAAACAAAATTTTACAATATATCCCCAAATCCCTCCCACCCCAAACCCACCCACTTCCCCCCCCCCACTTCCCAGAGCTAAATACAGGATTATAGTTACAATAATCATATTCTAAATAAAAATTATGCATAATATACAATTAACCAAATTCATAATGTGCTTTAACTCCCCTTTGACATAACTACAAACAAAGTACCAATAACAATATCCCACTAAAATCTACTCATAAGCTAAATGGAACTTTTTAGTCCCATATTTGTTCTGAATATAATTTATCCATCTCCTCCAAACTGAGATATATCTTTCCTGTGAATGATCTTTCAAATAAGCAGAAATCTTAGACATTTCTGCAAGATTCGAAACTTTAAACACCCATTCTTCTATAGTGGGCAAACTATCCTTCTTCCAATATTGTCCCACCAGTAACCGTGCTGCTGTTATCATATTCAACATCAAATTAGTTTCTTTAACATCACAATCTACAACAATACCCAATAAAAATAATTGCGGAGAAAACTTTATCTTTCTCTTAAAAATCTTTTGAATGTTCCACCAAATTTTGATCCAAAAAGCTTTTATGTTTCTACAAGTCCACCACATGTGAAAATAGGTAGCTTCTGAACTACCAGATCTCCAACATATAGACTGTAAATTAGGATACATGTTGGACAACTTCTTGGGATCCAGATGCCATCTATAAAACATTTTATAAAAATTTTCTCTTAAGTTTTGAGCCTGAGTGAATTTAACATTTCTGACCCAAATTATCTCCCAGGTGTCCAACGAGATTGGTTCCTGAATATTTTGTGCCCACTTTATCATACAGTCTTTAACCAATTCCGTTTCTGAATCCAATTCAATTAAAGCATTATATATCCTCTTTATATGTGCACAATTTAAATCTCTAATTTGTTTTACTAAATTTTGATCTGTAATTGTGATGCCAACCTTTTGATCTAACTTCCACCTAGCTCCAAATAAATTTGTTAATACCCTTCTGCCATTGATCAAGGTTGGCATCCTTTTTCAATATAGGTATCATTTGAAACAAAAAGAGAAACTTTGGTAGAACATTCATTTTAACAACTGCAATTCTTCCCAGTAATGATAATTGTAATTTTTTCCAATTATTTAAGTCCCTTTGTATCTTCAACCATAGTGTTTCATAATTATTCTTATACAATTTTACATTTGAGGCCGCAATATATACTCCTAAATATTTAACCTTCTTCACTATTTCAAAACCTGTTAATTTAGATAACATATCCCTTTCACTCATAGATAAGTTCTTGGATAATATCTTAGTCTTATTACTATACACCTTAAACCCAGAAACCTTACCATACTGAGTTATAATTTCCATCAAGTCTATAACCGACTGTAACGGTTGGGATACTGTCACAACCAAGTCATCAGCAAAAGCTCTCAGTCTATAATCATTCTGTTTTATTTTGATTCCCTTTATCATAGAGGACTCTCGAATTTTAATTAATAAAATCTCTAGTGTTAGAACAAACAATAATGGTGATAGGGGGCAGCCCTGTCTTGTACCTTTTTGAATTAAAAATCTTCTTAATGAAGGGGACTTTAAAAAAGAGACAAAATCCTTTCATTGGCACCTGTAAGTTCCCCCCCCCTTTAATTATACATCTGACTGTCTGTCTGTCTGTCTCTCTCTGTCTATGGGGAGAGCCAACATCTCATCATATCCTAGCTCCAATCCATATAAGTCAGGGGGGGAAAAGGCTTAGATGCATGTTACATAATTTACATAACATTTACATGGAATCAGGAAAGGACATTTAAGCCACTATGGTCCAGCTCAGTAGGAATCCAAATTCAAGCAACCCAGAGAGGCAGTGGCTTAACCCCTCTCTGGGTAACTCTTGTTCTTAAGCAGTTTTTTTCCTAACATTAATTAAAGATCTGCCTTCTTATAACTTAAGCACATTATCCAATATCTAGCCTCCTGGAATAATAAAGAAGATCTTCATCTTTTTTTTAGTGTGTATGTGTGTGTGTGTGGGGGGGGGGGTTACATCATCCTTCAATCCTCTGAAATATAAGAGACAAGGGAACTTTAATTACCTCAACGTCTGTTGAGATACAAACTTTGCCAAGCATGGTACTTCTAGGAAATGTCTGATTAATTTTGCTGACTGTTTCCTCTTTCAGAGGATAGAAGAAAGCGAAGAGGATTAGTTATCCTTGACTTGATTCAAACTGACATATAAGCTGTTTCTTGTTTTCAGCTTTAGATGTACCAGACCCTATTTGTAAGACTGGGGTAAGAATATCTTTTTCTAATGTTATAAACCACTGCAAAATGTTTAATTCTAAGAAAACCAATTATGATACATTTGATTTCCAATATAGATTGGAAAAAATCATTTCCACTGTTATGAAGAATTATCCTGATTTTTTTTATCAATTCTTATCTAATTAATTTTCCATTAGGAAAAAAATTGAAGTGGTTAGATGAGCTAGTTCTTGCTCAAAGCTGTAACTGCTTAAATGGAGGAATTTAAATTGTACGCTGTTGAAAGAGACATCTGTAATGCCTCATTGAAAGCAATGGATAGTATCCACATTTGGATGCATTTTCATTTCTTGTTTATAATTTCTAACAGTAAGAATGTCTGAAAAACTTCTATAAGAGTTTCTCCTTAAGCCCAGGAATCAGAGAGTGGAATAGCTAAAAACACCAGGAAATTAGTTTTGCATTTAAAAATAAATTAAATAAACCCAATAAAATGTAAAATCATAATCAAGAAATGGTACATTTTTGCTAATATGTCATGAATTATAACAAAAGACCCCAATAAAAGTAGCATTAACTGGCTACCAAACCATAGTAAGACTCAACAATAATACTTATAGCAATAGCTGCCTGTGAAATATCTTCAAAATTAAAAATAATAAGACCTCATTAGTCATATTCAACTGAACATTATTAAGCATGAGGCCAAGAGGACATATTTTATAAGGGAGTTCCATTCTAAGGAAGATGATACATATGATACCTTTAAATGGAAAATGGAATAAAAAATTAGATATAAAACAAACGTTTGGAACCACAGGAGTAACATTTGGAGGAAGTTACCTGTGATACACAATACCTAGGCTCTGTCAATTACAGGAGGAAAATGAGCATGACATAGTAATAGATTGCTGTAGCCTTTGCGCTATGCAGCAATAGTAGTTGCATTTATTTTATTTTTCATGCACATATAACTAGCTGCAGAACAAAATAATGAAATCCAGCTTTGAGGAAGTAATGTAACAGTACAGCTTAAGAGCATGAATGAAAGACAAAGCTTCAATACTCACATGAGCCATAACATTCAAAACAATTGTTAGGGCATCTATCTAAATAACATCACATTGTTGCAGTAAGAATTAAGAACTAAACCAGCTGCAGACTAAAACCCCATAAAAAAGAAATGTTGTGGTACCTATTTATCAACATGTAAATCAAACTCCAGGCAGAATTCTGAACAAGTTGGACTGGAGGACGGATGCTAGTTGGAAAACAGTTCTTAAACTTGGTCTGACTATTGCAAGAGGAGGAAGCTATACTATGGAGAACACATCCTTGTCCTTCCTTGCTCCTGGCTATATTTTTGTCTAGTAGCTCCACCATTCTAGCTCTACTGCAGTGGAGATTACAGGGCCAAGGGATACCGCATAATCATGACTGCCAGTATGGCTTAGATCGGGGTGGTTTTTGTTTAACAATCTGCAATTCCCGGTTAACAATAGCAACAGGGTGTGCTGGGTTTGTTATTGCTAAGGGGTGTGGTCATGGGACATCATGCTTGGCAATGGAAATTCTGGTCCTAAGTCCACCCTCTTTTTTTTCTTCCTCTGCATCCTTTCTGCTTCCTTCTGTCATCTGACTCAACCTGAACTGAGGTTCTCAGGCCCTTGATACATCAGAGCTAGTAAAAAAATTATGGCACACCAATTTGAAGTACCTACAACTGATTTCCTTTTGATAAAATAAGGATGCAACCCTTTATATGTTCTCCAGCTCAAAGCTTTCTTTGCCTTTTCATGTTTAGTACTAGGTGGAGTCCCTGAGGATTTTACTCCACTAGTCATTGCCAATTATAGGGAGTGATGCTCATCTCCATTTTAAGGCCATCGAGCTAGCGCTGTCCGAAGACAATTTCCATGATCATGTGGCCAGCATGATGTCACAGAGTGCTGTTACCTTCCCATTGAAGTGGTACCTATTTATCTACTTGCGTTTTATGCTTTAGAACTGCTAGGTTGGCAGGAGCTGGATGAGGACAGGAGCTTACCCCATCGCATGGTGCTTGGGTCTTGAACCTGGACTGGTGGCTTTCCAGCTGACAAGCCCAGTGTCTTAACCACTGAGCCATCAAACCATTCAGTATTAGGTGACCAGTACTTATTTAAACAATTAGTATTCCTGACCTGGGAAATCCTGGATATCTTCTACAGTTACACATAGACACACATATTCACACTTGAAACTAGCAGAGAAATATGACCCCTACTTCTATCAGTTGTATTTAGAAGAGATTTGTAATCTATATCTCTGTTCTATGTGTTAGAAATGGGCATGGAATTTCAGTTTTGACAATATGAGTTAATAGTGCCCCATTTTTTATGTTTAACTATGTTAATACCTTGGGTATTTATGATATTCATACAATGGTACAGACTGACATTCAGATTTTTACCTGGAGCAATATAATCAGTAGTCTGTAAATAGAAGCAGTTCTATGCAAAGGAGGGCAATGAGAGGCATAGCTGGATCCTTTTGTAATGAATATGGTTATGAAATCAATCCTGCCTTAATTTATGTCCTTATCTTAGTTTTGATTGTTTCCAGTCCATCATAGCAGATTTGCACCTGCATTCAGTCATTACATACAGATCTTTTTCATGGACATTTTTTATGCAGGTGAAGTCCAGCTGATCTAATTTGGACATCAGCTCCAAAATGCCCAATTTGGTCCAGTTTGCTCCAAATGTAATGTAATATAATTTAATTGCCAGGCTCAGATTCAGGGGAAACACCCCCCCCCCCGTTCTTTCATTGTCTAGCAGGCAAGAATGTCTTCCATATACAGTATGTAAAAACAAACAGCCAAACCTTTTTCTTATCCAAAAGAATGAAATTTATTTATAGACATGTTAAGACTTCTTGATGAGATTAAATGTGCAGAAGATTTCAGGCTATATACCTTTAAAATCTGATTTTTTTTAAAAAAACAAACAAAATACGCCTGAACCTTCATTGTTTGGAGAATAGATTTTGCTGAATAGATTTTGAAGAGATATAAATGATGATGATGCTCCTTTCAGAATCTAGTGGAGCAGATTGTTGGGGGTTGAGGCAGAAATGAGTTACAGCAGTAGCTCACTTGTCTCTTCCAAAAATAAATTGGTAGCTAGGCCAGGTCAATTAGCTAACACAGCTCATAAAACATGATTGTGGACGGTTCCCGGAGCTGTTCGGTTTCTGCCTACACAGAGTAGCAAAAATCTGTTTACAGTACTGTGAATTATATTACCATGCCTCAGTCAGAAATCCATGAGCTTTGCCTTTTGAAAGTGATTGTACACTTCTTTAGCTTCAGCTGCACAAATACTATACTAGCAGGAACTGTGCAGAATAATAACAATTATGTCAATAGAGGTCAGACAGGGACTACGTCTTCTAAATCTATAATAGCACACACATAGTACAACACAGTTTTCACAGGTTATATTGTGTAAATATTAAGCTTTAAATTTCCAGTTGATATCTCCTTAATTTCCCCAAAACAACTTTTTTTAATAACAAAATTTGCACCCTGTTTGGAAACATATTCATTTTCAGCAAGAAAAAACTGCCATGTAATTCAAGTTGTTCTCTTTCATTACTGAAACGCAGGGGAAGAACTCTGCATTTGAGTAAAACACACACTCTTCCAGCCTTTATGAAGCAAATAGTAGGTACTCCAGGGACCTAGTTCTGCAACAACAGCAGCAGTGTTAAAGCCATAGCTTGCATGGGCAGTTGCACCCCTAGTAATAAAAATGAGTTGTCTGGTAAATTAAAGAGCAGAAACCTGACCTCTTTTCATTTTACAGTTCTACACCTTTAAATTCTTTGCCAGGAAAAATAATTCCCATAATGTAATTGGCTTCTGAGTAGACATTTATAAGTTTGTGTTTGATGAAGCCTGCCGTCTTCCCCAAAATATTCAGAAAATCACCCAGAGCCTAACTTAGCAGGATTTGCTTCTGAGTAATATGCAGAAGGGACGCGGTGGCTCAGTGGGTTAGGACGCTGAGCTTGTCGATCAGAAGGTCGGCAGTTTGGCGGGTCGAATCCCGAGTGCCGCGTAACAGAGTGAGCGCCTGTTACTCGTCCCAGCTTCTGCCCACCTAGCAGTTCGAAAGCACGTAAAAATGCAAGTAGAAAAATAGGGACCACTACGGTGGGAAGGTAACAGTGTTCCGTGCGCCTTTGGCGTCTAGTCATGCTGGCCACATGACCACGGAGACGTCCTCGGACAAGCACTGGCTCTTCGGCTATGAAACGGAGATGAGCACCGGCCCCTAGAGTCGGAAACGACTAGCATGCATGTGCGGGGGAACCTTTACCTTTTACTTTAATATGCAGAAGATCTGGCTAGAAAGCTTCAGTAATAAGCCTCTTTATAAGAACCATGGAATTCAGCTCTAAGTAAGCAGGCTAAAAATTGTGCTTCCCTGCTTTTTTCCTTCAACAATATGTATCCAAATGAAAAATAACCCTTTTTCAACAAAGTATGGCTGGGTGTCCAAGGCAAGGAAAGCACCATCCACATACTGGAATATTTTGTAAACTTTCTCCAGGTCTTTATTCAACAAGTTGAGGAAAGGGAGAGAAATATATATGGTAAAACCAGACAGATTAACTCTTATATTTGCAATAAATCTCTCCAAAATGCTTTTCATAGAATAACAGAATTGCAGGTCATCTAGTCCAACCCCCTGATTGAGCAGAGAAATACATTTCAGACAAATGGCTGTCCACTCTCTTCTTAAAAGCCTCCGGTGATGGGGCACCCACGACTTCTGAAGGCAAGCTGTTCTACTGGTTAATTGTTCTGTCAGGAAATTTCTCCTTAGGCCTAGGTTGTTTCTCTCCTTGATTAGTTTCCATCCATTGTTTCTTGACTTGCCTTCTGGTGCTTTGAAAAATAGGTTGACCCACTCTTCTTTGTGGCAGCCCCTCAAATATTGGAAAACTGCTATCATGTCATCCCTAATTCTTCTTTTCACTAGACATACTCAATTCCTGCAACTCTTTTTCATATGTTTTAGCCTCCAGCCCCCTAATCATCCTGGCTCTTCTCTGCACTCTTTCCAGAGTCTAAACATCTCTTTTTATACTGTGGTGACCAAAATTGGAATGCAGTAGTCCAAGTATGACCTTAGTAAGGCTTTGTAAAGTGGTATTAATACTTCATGTGAACTTGATTCTATCCCTTCTTAAACTAATTGTTGACAAGATTTTTGTTGTAGTCTTCAGCAAGCAGATTTTTTCTGAGGAAAAACGATATTCTGTTGACAACATCCACTGTCTGAAATGCTAAACACTACTTTTGCATTTTGATGTCAATGAGACATCTTCTGTGTCTGTTGTCATGGTTCCTGTTAACTAGCAGGTTCTTTGGTGCAAGAATGAAGATGCGGAACGGAGTACAGGGTAACTCATTGTTTATTTCATGCTAGAACTGTACTGGGGAAATGGCTGCAATATATAGTCTAGCCCCTAGGCGGCAGCCAATAGGTTTGAATCAACCATTGCCACCTGGAGATAGCCAATTGCAGCACAGGAGACTTGTAGTCTGGGTTGCTGGAGAGCCATTAGCTGCTCCAGCAACCCACATGGTATTTCACAAGAGCCCAGTACATAACACCCCTCCCCTCTTAGATCAGATCATAATAACATCAATTAGTCTCAACAATTGTTAAGACTCATTATCCAACACACTAAAGAAAAAGTGATAATAATAATAAAAATAATAAAAAAACAATGTAGGTTACAATGAGATTAAACAACATCTCAATGAACAGGCTTCACAATTTGCACTATTAGACAGTTACATCATAGCAGTAGTTTCTGTAGTGTAGTGGCAAACAGGAATTACAACACTATATAGCTCTTTATTTTACAACATAATCTGCAAGATATGAAGGAGGCTTGTGTGCCCTAGAGCAGGGGTCAGCAACCTGAAACAGTGAAAGAGCCACTCGGAACCGGTTCCCTCACAAAAGGAAAAACTGGGAGCTGCAAAAATGTGTGCATATGCACGTACATGCGTGCATGTGCAGAACAAGGTTTGACTGAAGAGTGGAGCCAAGGTGAGATATGCACCTACCCTGCATATTTGAATTGATTGGTTGAAATTTTTTAGTCCCACTTTTTTTTTTGGACTGGACTGCGCATGGCAGAGGACTGGGAGCCATAGGAGATGGCTGAAAGAGCCGCATGCGGCTCCGGAACCGTGGGTTGCAGACCTGTGCCCTAGAGGAACGTCTCGGAGTTCCCATCACTTTGTGGTCTACCAGCTTACCCAGTGGGCTGGGTAGACTTGTGTCCCTTTGTGCTCCTGAGTCAAGGGGATTCAATGCACTCTGGCTGGCCTCTCCAGGTTGGCCCACCCCAGAGTCAGACTGTTCGGCAGAGTAGGCACAGCGGTTGCTGACGTTCTGTTGGCTTGCTCCTTCAGGGGGTCCATGTTGCACTCCAGAGCTCCCCATTTCTCCCTCTGGTTCCACCTCAGTTAAGAAGGAAAAGTCCTGGTAGTCCATGTGAGGACTGGCTTGGCCACAAGTTTGAGGACTTTGGGAGGGACTTATGACACAGTCCTCACTTAGTGGCCATTCTGGAAATCGTTTCCTGAGCTGATCAATGTGTCATCTGACAACTCGCCCTCCCTCCAACCCCACTTCATAAGATAGGGGTCCGGATGCCTTGGTAATTTGACCAGGAACCCACAGATGTCCATGACCATAGTTCCTGGCCCAAACCCAATCGCCCATGTGCAGCCCCCTTTGGGGTTTTGGTCGAGAGGCTTCTGCTGCCACTCTATCTGGATGCAACCTGTCCAGTTTAGTGATCAAACGCCTCCCCAACGTAGTTCTGCAGGACTTTTGCCTGTGGCAGTGCAGGGCATAGAATGCTGGCAGAGTAAAAAATCTGCCAATCTGTGATGCCAGTCACTTGTGACAATGCGCTTGAGTGCCTCCTTCGTTGTCCTCACCATGCGTTCAGCTTGACCATTAGAAGATAGATGAAAAGGCGCAGATGTTGAATGTCTGATGAGATTAGCTCTAAGGAAGGCCTGAAATTCAGCAGCAGTGAATTGGGCCCCATTGTCTGAAACTAAGACATCTGGCAACCCATGTGTGGCAAAGAGTTTTCTCAGCACCTGGATGGTCCTAGCAGTAGTCATATTAGGAACTGGAATTACTTCCAGCTATTTGTAGTGGCTATCCACTACTATAAGGAAGAGCTGTCCCTGAAAAGGCTCAGCATAGTCTATGTGAACCCTAGACCAGGGAGTGTTTGTTTCCTCCTACCTGTGAACTGGAGCCTGTGGCATTTCAGGCCTAGATTTCTGGCATATATAACAACCATGGACTTGAGCCTCAATGTCCCTATCAAGGCCAGGTCACCAGAGGTAGCTTCTAGCTAAAGCTTTCATTCTGACAGTGCCTGGATGGCCTTCATGTAATCATTGTAAAACCCTGTCTCTTAGGGAAGTGGGAATTATGACTCTGTTTCCCCATAAAATGCACCCTTTATGTGCAGATAACTTATGCCTCCTGACAAAATAGCTTTCAAATTCTGAGCCTGGACTTTTTTCCAACCAGCCCGTGTATATCCATGACAACACTCTACTAAGTATTGTATCTGTGGCAGTTTCAGCAGCAATGTCCTCTGCATGGAGGGGAAACTCAGGTATGTCCTGTGTGGACAATATTCTAGCAGCAGGAGCCAGATCAGGATCCATTAGTGGCAGTGGTACTCTGCTGAGGCCATCAGCATGGCCCATTTCCTTGCCTAGTTTGTGAATTAATTTAAAATTGTATGCAGATAGGAAAATAGACCATCTCAGCATTCTTAGTGATAGTATGTGGGGGGTTTGTTTGTCCGTTGTAAAAAGTCCCAACAGAGGTTTGTGGTCAGTGCAGACTGTGAAATCCCTGCCATGTAAATAGTCATGGAATTTTTTTTATTCCAGCAACGATGGCTAGGGCCTCTTTGTCAATCTGAGCATAGTTGCACTCAGCAGAAGACAATGTCCTTGAGTAAAATGCTATAGGAACCTGTTTCTTAAAACTGCCCCCGCCCCATAGGGAGATGCATCACATGCAAGACATACAGGTTTAGACTCTTTGTAGTGAGTTACAGTGGACTTTTCTGACAATAGTGCTTTTAATTCCTGGAAACCTTTTTCATGTAAGTCAGTCCATTTCCATGGAGCTTTCTTATCAAGAAGCCTGTGGAGGGGCTCTGCTATTGCAGCCTTATGAGGTAGAAATGTATGATAGAAATTTAGGAGACCCAAGAATGCTTGTAGCTCTCCATTTGATTTGGGCCTAGGAGCCATTTTAATGGCCTTCACTTTAGAATCAGCATGGTGAATGTCTTTAGCATCAATTCAGAAACCCAGGAATTCTGTTGAAGAAACCCCAATACTACACTTGTTCTTTTTTAATTTGAGGCTTGCTTCGCGAAGCCTCTGCAAAACAGCCCTGAGCCTACTGGCCAACACTTCTGGGGATTCCCCTGCAATAAGGACATCATCAAAATAAGGGCAGATGCCCTCAATACCCTTGAGTGTACGCTCCATGATTCCCTGAAAAATACCCGGTGCAACACTGACTCCAAACTGTAAGTGTTTAGCTTTATGTCAGTAATATGAATACCTAAGGCATCAAACCAATCGAGTCCAATGAGACTCGTTTTCTGGCCCCCTACTACTATTACATCCAGTTGCCCCAAAAACCCTTTAAATTTTACCAACAAGGTGGCTTCTCCCTTAACTTTAACGTGAGCATTTGGAAAATCCGTTAGGATTATATCTGAGGGTCTTAGTTTGGCCCAATTCTCCTTGCGCAGGGGTCTTCAAACTTGGCCCTTTTATGACTTGTGGACTTCAACTCCCAGAATTCCTCAGCCAGCAAAGCTGGCTGAGGAATTCTGGGAGTTGAAGTCCACAAGTCATAAAAGGGCCAAGTTTGAAGACCCCTGTCCTTGCGCCTACACACAAAGTTAAAAGTGTCTTGAGAAATGATTGAGACTGCAGAGCCAGAATCCAATTCCATCTTACATGGAACTCCTTGTCGCTTTACCTTGAGCTTAAGTTTGGGTTTGAGGGGGCATCGAGCCCCGGTGCATCATACGCTTCTACGGCTTGTGAAAAATCTCACACTAACTGGACCCTGGGCCCCAGTACCTCTCCTAGTCAGTTCTTCTGACTGGTGTTTGAGTGGCCGGTCTCTCTGGTGGGCTCTGCAAACCACTGTGATGTGGCCTGTTCTTCCGCAAGCTCTACATGTGGCCGAATGAAATCTGCAATTGGCGTGAAGATGGTTGCCTCCGCACCCCTTACATCTTGGTAAGAGGACTGCCTTGTAACCATCCTCTTGCTGGTGGTTGTTGCGGTGTTGCGCATTGGATTGCCTTTGAAGTCTGTTGATTTCAGGTTCTTCTTCCTTGGAGAGTTCTTCGGTGCGTCTGGTGTCCTCATGGTGGACTGTTTCTTCGAACTTTGTCGATTTGGAGGGCTGTACTGCTTGAACGGCGCCCCCGGCAGCTTCGTCGGCCATCACCTTATTTTGTGCTTCAGAAAACTTTAAATTTGGCCTAGCAAATAGTCTCTGCTGAAGTGTTCTGTCCCGTAGGCCACAGACGAGCTGGTCTCATAGTCGCTCTTCTAAATTTGAAAATTTGCATAGGCGAGCGGCCTGCCTTACACCCGCTATGAACTCCGAAACTGACTCCCCGAGAAGCTGCACTCTTTGGTCGAACTTGAACCGCCAAGCTATTTCAGACATCTTGGGCTGGAAGTGCCCAGTTAGCTTCTTTTTGAGATCTGCGTAGGAGACCGCTTTGATTGGTGTTGGCACGAAAAGGTTCTTGGCTAAATCAAAGGTTGCTGGGCTGCACACGCAGAGTAGTGTTGCAGCCTTCAGTCCTTCTTCCACGATCTGATTGGCTCTGAGGTAGTTTTCTACTTGCGATAAATATGATGGCCATTCCTCCAGGTGTTTCACATCGAATTCTCGCAGTTTGCCAACCTTTGGCATTCTTTCTTGCTGGTTCCTGTGTTCTTCCGGATCCTGCTTCAGGCTCAGGGAATGAGTCCACTGAGCACAAGGTCCCTAGCGTAGCTTGCTAGCTGACCTTGAGAGAGGAGGGGGGGAAATGCCTCTTCCCTCCGGCGTGTGCTGGCTTTCCCTCATAGACTTCAGCTCTTTATTCGGTGAAGCAGGATCCCACCCTTGTCACCACTGTTAAATAGCAGGTTCTTTGGTGCAATAATGAAGATGTGGAACGGATTACAGGGTAACTCATTGTTTATTTCATGCTGGAACTGTACTGGGGAAATGGCTGCAACTAGCCGCAATATATAGTCTAGCCCCTAGGCGGCAGCCAATAGGTTTGAATCAACCATTGCCACCTGGAGATAGCCAATTGCAGCACAGGAGACTTGTAGTCTGGGTTGCTGGAGAGCCATTAGCTGCTCCAGCAACCCACGTGGTATTTCACAAAAGCCCAGTACATAACAGTTCCGACAAATGAAACTCTTCAAAGAACTTCAAGACATTGTTTACCTTAAAGAATCTTTAATAGAAAAGCATAGCTTCAGCACATACATGGTTGAAGCCGAAATCTAAATTCCCCTCCCCTAAACACATAGTATCAAAGCACAATTCCCATCTCTAATTTGCAGTCATAAATCACATTCTCCAATTAGTTTGAAATGCAAGCTTTCCCTCCTGTTTCCAACCGGCCATTTCTTATCATCTTTTATTTCAAAAGCTCCAGAATTGTTATGTCTAATTAACTCCCATCACATCTGTGTTTCAGTGTCTTCCTGTCTGATAGTGATTCTCATATTCATCAGTTATAAAACTATGTAAACATAAACATCAAGTACTTTTCTTGCTCTGTCTATATTATCTGATTCCAGACATTTGTGTAACATCCCACCCAAAGATTAACTAACCATGGTAAAAGGATACTCAGTATGAATTAAGAGGCTGTGAGGCAAGGATTTTAATTTTTTCTTTGTACCTCATTTCTTTGTATCCCATTTTCACATATCTACTTCACATGCACACAAACATGGTTCATATAATATAAACATATATAACTCATATCAACAAATAATATAGCCATATGGCTCACAGAAACATATATGAAAGTAAAAATGATAATGGTCAGGAGCATACAAAAAAAAGATCAGGTCAAGATGGCAATGGCAGCAGGGTACTTCAAGCCCTGCCCCTTTTGAATGTACATTACCATCAAAAGTCTATTTTGATGGATAAAAATTCAAATAAATACATAAAGAGGTAAGGCTAATGTGACCAACCACCTTGATTTTCTTAACTTCTTGCCATGGATGTTGTTTTTGATAGTAATACTATTATTATAGTATAATAGAGATGCTGATGTAGGATGTTTGATCACTGTATCTGGGAATCCCACTGCTCTTCATTGCTGGAAAAACCCACACAAGAGTTCTGCTGAACTGTCTGGTCTCATCTGCAGCTGCTGGGTGTGTTGCAGAGTCATGGTGTGACTTTTGCAGAAGTTGTGGAACTATTGACAAAATTTTTGCGGCATGCCAACTTTAGGAAATATGTCAGAATGTATTTTGATGGGTTGTATAAAATTTGGAAGGCTGGTCAGAGATATATAGCATGGGAATTATGGGGTCTGCTTTGGAAGTAACAAAGAATATCTGCTGTTCCTAAGATTCTTAAAAATGATTCACTACAACATTGCAGGTATGACCCATAGGATGATTTTGTAATAAAAATGCAACAGCTAAGAAAGCCAGCACAAAATTTATTTTCAATCATTCTTATTGCAAAGCTCTACCTTCAAAATCAAAGGATGTACAGTATCTCTGTGTGTGAAAGACAAATCATGCCATATTTATATGAAACAATTCATGCATTTTTATATGCACAGAATCAATCAGAATGTTGTTTCTTCAAGACAAAAGATTAGGGTCTTCAGTATCCCACCCTATGGAGAGGTCTTGAATGCAAATGAGAGGAGTGTCGGGATGACAGGAAGTATGGAGAAAACTTGCTCTTTTCACCCGCTTATATCTTGACCCACCCATTTCCCAGCTTATTTACATGTGCTACAAAGAAGTGAGCAGATGAGGTAACTAGAATGATTAAGATCACATTTGCTGATCAGGTTGAGGATGAAATGCCACAGCCCTTTTCATTGCCATCTTAATATCTTGCCAACATTCCTCTTGAACTTCGCTTTCTTATTGAGTAAGTAATCTGGGCTTCTGTTTTGACAATTCCAAGAATAGCTGCACCTGGACAAGCCAGCAAAAGAAGCAACCCAAAGTCTCAAAGCAGAATCTGCTTACCCAGTAAGCAGAAAAATAACACCTCCCTATTAATTCTGACTTTAACCATAGCAGCTGGCTGGCAACTGCCTTGGATGTTTAATAGAAACTTAAATTGTCAAAAGTCTGCTTCCCTTTTCAAAATTTAGTTGCCAGCCATATGTCCTGCACTAAATGTACAATATTCAGGGGAAATATGAAAGGTAGACAGATAAAAGGAACTGGATAACTTTAATTCCTACAACAAAAAAGTAGATATCTTTAAGAATTATCTTTAATAATAGAGTGACAATACACAAATCACCTCTTCATCTGTCAGCTTACTAAAGCCTTACAAACGATAACAGCACATTGGGGAGAAGTTGTTGTTTTAGTTTAATCAGTGCTTCTTGATTATACCAGTGAAAGGCACTTCATTCATGGGGAGAGCAGGACCCATTTTTCCCTTCTAGACTCCCTGGAAGTCATTGTCCCCTGTGCCAGACAGAAGCTGGCAAAAAGTGTCTAAAAATAAATCTTAAACAGAATGATAGTTTTATTACTAACTTTCTTTGGGATTGTTGTGTTTAAGCCCTCTTGTACACCAATGCACAAAGTTTAAAGGCATGACTATTACTGTCAGCCCTTCAAGACAGAGTAGAAACCAAAGTCATCCATGCTAATACTCAGGGCTTTTTTTTTCATAAACGCTCAGAACGGAGTTCCGGCACCTTTTTTGGATGGAACCTTGTAGGGTAGGCAAGGCGGGTTGTATGACATGTGTGAGTTCCGGCACCTTTTTCTTTTACAAAAAAAGCACTGCTAATACTACTTTTATTTCTAAGGTTACAATAATAGAAACTTGCAAGTCAGCATGTGCTTCCCTCACCCTCTGTTTATCTTTGTTGAGAATTAGGGAGAGACTTTGTGGCATGCTTTCTCAGGTTACAGTTCTAGCTTGACTCAGGTTTCTTTTATCTGAGTGTTGTCCTGGCTGCAGCAATTCCTCTGTCCGTCAAGATTACTCCTTCCGCCTTTTACAATTACCAGTAATGGTTATCATTTTAACTCCAAACCATGTAACCTATAAAATTTGAACAAATTTGATTCATATATCATGATAGTTTTACAACACAAGTCTCTTCACCCTTTTTTTTTTTAACCTGATCTTTCAGGTCAATGTTTGGCTGGGGAGGAATGTATGCAGGCAGTCATTCCCCAATCATTTAATAGGGTTAATCCTGGTGAATTTATATCCTGGATCTCTGGAAGGTAGACATGTCTATACAGAAATTCAACAAATCTATATTTGTCCACAGTCATGCCTTGTGGAAATACCTAAACTATACATGGGATATTATTATCATCGTTTAGGGAGTCTTAATCCTGATCTCGTAATTCCCCCTGATTCTGGAAGAACTGAATAATTTTCTGAAATTTGGGGGAGTAACACTTTCCAGCTTAGGGGCTTGAGATGGAACAATTACTCTTTTGGGAACTGATGGAGTGTTAATAGAATCAAACTTTTTCTATATAGCTCACATATATTCTTTATTTGCAAATCAACATTTATTGCTAATACAGCATATATCACCACTTTTTCCCTCATCAAGAGAAAATAAATACATCAGAGCTTCTACAGGAGAACTCACAATGCAGGGACATTGAAAAAAAAATAACATGTTGAAAACAATGTTATCAGTGTAACACTGTCAATTGACAATTCTTCATTCATTCATCCTATCCTGACAATAATCCTCTGGTACTTAAACTCAGGGCATATTCATCTCACACTTGTTTTCCACTGAAGTATAGAGATTGATTTCAGAATAATTGTGTACTGCTTCATCATTTGTGTAACTCAGTGTTCTCTTTCCACATTGGACTAGGACAAAACTGTATGTATTTCTATAACCTGGGGTGAGGGATGTATAAGTGAACTTTGCACTTCAAGATCTATAAATCTATCACACATTTTTTTCTATCTTATCAAGAAGCAGGTTGTGGTCAGTTTTATCAAGTGCCTTACTGAAATCTAAGTAAACTATGTTCACAGCACTTCCCTTATCCACCAATTTAGTAGACACTATGGTCAAAGAAAGCAGTAAGAATAGTCTGACATGACCTGTTTTAACAAACCCATGTTGGCTTCTGGTAATAGCTTTGCTTATTTCTAGGTGTTTACAAATCCACTGCTTGATTATCTTTTGCAGGATTTTTTCAGGCATTGATGTTAGGCTGATTGGTCTTTCTTGGATCTCTATATATATATTCTTTTTTTGAAGATTGGAATCACATCAGCTCTTTTCCTCAATGCTCAAGGAACTTAGGAAGATTTTGTTCAGTGGTTCTGATATCACATCTACCAGCTTCTTCAGAACTCTCTGAAAAGAGTGGGAAGAGAGAGAGAATTGTACTTTCGGATTTAAGACAGATTCTGTCAATGCACATTTATAATAGAGTGGAATTAATCTGGTTGTGATCTATGGAATCCTTCTTAAGTGCTCTCTAAGTTTGTTGAAGTCAGCTTTCTTAAAGTTTAAAACACTAGTTTGGTTTTGTTCAATTACTTGTGCCTGCATTATATTAAATTCCAGGATAACATGGTTGCTTCTCCCCCAAAGTTACAGCAACTTCAACTCCTTCTGTCATTTCATCTCTGTTAGTAAAAATAATAATCCAGTAAAGCTAACCATCTGGTTCCCACCTCTATCTTTTGGATGAAAATGTTCTCTGCTTGATTCCTCAGGAACCTGTTTGATCTGGTTGTTCTTCCATTTGACTTAAAATGGTTCTCAGTATATCCAGCAAATTCTGTTTCTTATCCTTGTTGCTCAAGGTCCTAGGAATTGCACACAGGAATTATTATTTATTTATTTATTTATTTTTATTTTAATCCCATTTATATCCCGCTCTTCTCCGAAGACTCAGGGCGGCTTACAATTTAAGCACAAACCAATGTGCTTAGCAATAGCCTTCATTCTATGTATATGCCTGCTTATTAGGGCTTTCGCCCCCCCAGCGGCATTATTACAAAGTCAGCTTATTGCCCCCAACAATCTGGGTCCTCATTTTACCTACCCCGGAAGGATGGAAGGCTGAGTCAACCTTGAGCCTGGTGGAATGCGAACCTGCACTAATTGCAGGCAGCTGGTGTTACTTAAGGAGGCATTAGCCCACTGCTCCACCAAGGCATTATAGAACTTAATAAATGTAATCCATCTGAACTATGCATATTTCCATATTCTGGTGGTTCAAGTTGTACATATGGAGGTGGATTTGCCTGGAATCTCGGATCAAGCTGGTGATTGTCAGAAATGTTTGAAGTATTGTATAGCTGGTTTCCATTGTTTACCCTGGCTGAAAACACTGGGTGTTATAATCCCAACACAGATGTAGAGAATCTGGGAGGCTGACAACTCCACCCCCCCTTTCACACACACACAAACATTTAATGCAGTAATGCCTGGAAACAGCATATTTCTTTCCTTGGACAATGAATTCCAGGTTGGAGGTCTGTTAATGATAGCTACATAATTCTGTATATGGAGAAAAAATGAAATACCATTGAAGATCCTGAAGAAAAAAAATCATTGCATGCAAAATGGATAGAAGAAAGAGAGGAATGAACCTTCACAAAATGTCTGCTATAGGAACCATAGTTAAAGTTTAAAGAGTTTTTTTTTACAAGATTGCATATTTTCATCCTTAGGTTTAACACCCACAATTGGGACTGACAACTTGGTCATTAAGCAAAGTGGTCCCTAATTAAAACTTTACCTGATGTTCAGTTTTCCTTTGCTTGACAGACCTGAAAAGATTGTAAATGAATCACAAAAGTAATTTGTTATCACACTGTAACTGCAAATGGTCATTAAATGAGGCAGTTGTCTTGATAGTGGGATGGGTGGCATATAAAAATAAATAATAATATAGAAATAGCACTGGCCAGTTAATTCCATTTTTTACAAGGTAAACAATTTTTGAAATGCGCAACATCTTTGGAGGCATACAATTTGAAGCTATGTTGTGTAAGAATTGGAAGGTCATTGTAATAACTTGCTGCACTGAACCAATGCCCTGCTTTGATCCTTGAGAGTCATCCTGTTGTTCCAAGGTGCTTTGCTTGCCAGAATCATAAGCAAAGTATTTTTCATGTCTTCATATTAATTGATAGAGTGGCTAACACAACAGGTTAAAAAACAGGAGACTGTGAGTTCTAATCCAGTTTGGGGCACAAAGCTAGCTGGGTGACCTTAGGCCAGTCTCTCTCTCTCTCCCTCTCCCTCCCTCTCTCTCTCCTTCCTCCCTCCCTCTCTCTCTCTCTCTCTTCCTCTTTTTCTCTCTCCCCCTTTCCCTCCCTCCCCCTTTCCTTCCCTCCCTCCCCACCGGAAAGTAGGAAATGGCAAATCACTTCTGAAATCAACTAACACATGGCATGCACATAACACATACACAAACACACTTTAAACTTAGTAAACTAATAAATGCCTGGTCTCTAGGGAATTTCACATTCTTTTCAGTCATCTTAATAAAAGTTAGGTCAGAGGATGTAACTTTTTACCCAGTGACCCATCTTTTTCTGTAGATGAATTGACCTACTAAAACAATTCCTAGAAAGTGTCTTTTCTAGGCAGGGAAAATATTACACTTCAGAAAATATAGTCAATGTTACAGCTTAGGCTTGTTTTATATAGTAACTATAATAATGAGGTTATGGGCGTTTACCAGTCTCCCTCCCAAGTTTTTTTTTAATGCAATATCAACCTCCTCCAAACCTTGCCTTTATTAGATGCTCTCTCTAACCATCTGAAAAATAAATTAGCACCACTCTACTGATTAAAAATATTGCTTACAATGATTTGCCAAAGAAAAGTATTCTAAAATCGAAATTAGGTTAAGTATTTTAGCAGAATGCTATCATAATTTTCCAATGCAATAAAATCAGTTATCAGAATTAATGATGCATGAAATTCATTTTATGGTTTTACTTACATTAACTTCCTTCACTCCTCATCTTTTTTTCAAACCAAGTATCATAACTTTCTAATATACCTTTACACTGTCCAGTGATCCTGTATATATTAAAGGCCGGAATATTAAATGTGAGTTTTGAACATTAACTTGTTATATATCTTCTTGATGAAGTTACAGTGAATGAGAAAAGGGATTGCAAGACATGGTGGGGAATTGACTAGGCCTTTAAAGGTGCAGGTGCCAGACCAAATGCTTGATGCTATACAAGGTAACCGAGGAAGCAAGGTATTAACTCCTACACACAGAGACAGACACACTCACACTGGCTGCCTGGCAGTGGAGCGGTGGTCAATTTGCATTTCTTATTAAAAAGGCAAAGGAAGTCTTTAAGGGGAAGGTTAATGAAATTTGGACACCTAGCTAGCTCTTCTCAGCAGGACCGATCTGTCTCTCATAATTTGAAAAGCCGACTCTTGCCTGCACCATTTAAAGAGACCCATGAGGCATTGTTCCTTCCATTTGGACAATCTGATCAGCTGGATGGTAGGAAGATTGCTATCATTCAGGATTAATGTGGTCAAACAAATGTTCTAGCTATTGCATCCGGAAATGCAAATGAACAAATGCTACCAATCTCCTCTCTTTTCCTCTTTCTAAATTGGATAAATTTACATAGAAATCTGTGGAAATTCTATGACGCTTGTAGCACCTCGGAAAGCTGTATACTTTAAAGATTGTTTTGGGATGCAAGAAATCTGGTCGTGACATTCTGATATGTTTTCAGTACTGTTGTTCCTAAGAGAGTTGCTTTGAAAATTCAGACTAAGACATAAGAACTTCTGCTTTCTTGAATAGCCCTTTAAGGACATTTGAATTAAATTCTGATGATTGCTTCCTGATTAGCAGCTATAATTGTCAGTCAGATCTGATAACCACTTTTCCTCCCCACTCCTTTAAATTGTGCTTTTATAAAGCATTTGGGTGAATTCAGTATTCACAGAGGTCACCTTGCCAGGAATGACTTACTTTGATGGTTACCGTGGTAACCATGAATCCATTCCAACTATTAGCAAGGGTTTGTATTTCCATGTTAGATGGGTTGCTGGTGATCTGGAAATTTCTGTAGTTTGTCAGAAAAGAATCATGACTTGATAGCATTTAGACTTACTGAGCTTACTGAGGGATGGGGAACTGCTCAAGATGATCATTGATAGTGAGATATAGACTAAGACTTGCAGCACAGAGGCTTAAAATGGGTTTGTGTATGAGGAAAATGATGCATGCACACATATTCATGAGTAATAACATAATAGATGTCAGGTTACTTCCTACCCTTCTATTTTTTTACAGAGAACAATGGTCTTAGTTAAAAGAAATATTAGCTTCTTGAAATTCAGGTGTTTGCTATGAGAGGGTTCTGATAAAACTACAAGCCCTGTGAGCTGCAAGGCCGTATTCCTTACGTCTCAATTTGTCTATTAAAAAGTCCCATTCATGTGAAAACTGATTTTCCCCACATAGGCAACCTTTTTTTTAGCCTGAGATTGCACATTTTCTAATTCATGGGGCATGGTTAGTTTTGTGAAATAAATGGACAGGAGCAGGGATGAATATTTTACATCTGTTTTACTAGTTAGGCTGGGTGATTAAAGAGGTACTGTGTGGGCTATAAATTTTGACAAAGTTTAATATACCTATTCTGCTTCTTAAAAACTCCAAACCTCCCAAGTAAAAACAGTAAAGAATAGTTCTAGTTTCATTTCATTTCATTCATTCCTCTGTTTGGGTTTTATGGGCTGCAAATAAAGTGTTGGGGAACAATATACAGTACATGGATTAACCTTCATCTATATAAGTTTTCTTCTGTTCTTTCCAGATTTTTTGAAACTTCTTTTCTCTGAGGAATTCTGGAGAACTTGACACTTCTCAGGTTCTTTTTGTTTAAAAAATATCAATAAAATGTTGAATTACATAGCAGAAATTTGGAATTTATCAGTATATGATTTAATTTTCAATGAATTCACCACCAGTTGTAAAAAGAGTATTCAGTTATGATGGGAAGACATTGTTATTCAGGACTCACAGCGTTGGACTGATAATATGTGTTAAATCTATCTGTGGCTCTCAACTGGCTCCCTATCTATAAAAAGATGCGTAAGTGGACTATCAGTGCTTACCTGAAATAGCAGATATAATGCCTGCGCTAACAGAAATTAGATTGTGAAATAATGGAATAAATCTATTTCAGGAGGGAAGCTGAGTGATAGACCCTCTCCTAAAATACAGGAGAACATTAGAAAAGCAGGACTTGATGTACTTCCATGTGCAATATTATAAGGCAGATTTAGAAATATCTCATAGAAGGACCACATCTGTTCTAGTGGTTCATGATTGGCAAAGAAAGTTATGTGCATTTTGTTATCCTTTACCTATTACAAAGAGTGCCGTACAAAGTAAAATTCACCTAATTTCTGGAATTTCCAAGCTATTTAGACCAGAATGATTTTGTCATGTTTAACAGGGCAAAATTATGCATATATATATATATATATATATATATATATATATATATATATATATATATATATATATATATATATATATATATATATATATATATATATATATATATATATATATATATATATATATATATATATATATATATATATATATATATATATATATATATATATATATATATATATTTGTGTAAATTACTAACAAAGAATTAAAGGGAAACTGAGATGCATTTCTGACTCCTTAGTCGTCATCAGTCAGCTATACCCTTCTGAGATTCGAACCTGGGCTGATTGCATACAAGGCAGTGTTATTGTTATTGTTACTGTATGCAATCAGCCCAGGTTCAAATCTCAGAAGGGTATAGCTGACTGATGACGACTAAGGAGTCAGAAATGCATCTCAGTTTCCCTTTAATTCTTTGTTAGTAATTTACACAAATATATGAATTGTCCAGTGTGACTACTGCCTGTTTGATAGCCTTCAAGATAGGCTGAAAACAGGAAATAAAGATTTGCCCCATGTTTGGGGCCTAGCAAGGTAATCTAAATAGTTAATATTTGAAACATATATATATATATATATATATATATATATATATATATATATATATTCTATATAATTCAACAAACTACATATTTGTGTTAGCTTTTGTCACCTGGTGATTGACAGTAATCTGATTCTTACCTTGTTTACATAGCATGCCCTGCAATGAACAAGTCAATAATTTACTGATTTCATATTATTGTTTGCAAAAGCTTATCTGGGGAGCTTCTGGCTATAATAATAATGTACTGTACTACATAAAGGAAATTACATTCCAATTTAGTGAATACAAAAACTTTTATGTAGTTCCGTATATGTTGTATTGCATATAAATGGGAAAGTGTTGGTTTCTTTTTTAATTTAATTTAATTTATTAATATTTCTATACCGCCCTTCTCCCGAAGGACTCAGGGCGGTGTACAGGGCAAGAATAAAACACAAAGCTACAAAAATTAAAAAGTAATTAAATACATGCCCATAAAAAACAATAAATACATTAATAAAACCCCAATAAAATGATAGTAAAAACCCCACCAATCCCCCCTCAGGCCAGGCCGGCTTGTTCGAACAGGTATGTTTTCAGATCGCGGCGAAAGGAGCGAAGATCGGGCGCCGTCCGGAGCTCAACCGGTAACTGGTTCCATAGCTCCGGGGCGCCCACAGAGAAAGACCTCCCCCTGGGGGCCACCAATCTACATTCTCTGACCGGTGGCACCCTGAGGAGGCCCTCTCTGTGGGAACGCACAGGGCGGAGGGAAGTTGACGCCGGCAGCAGGTGTTCCCTGAGGTACTCCGGACCCCTGCCATGTAGGGCTTTAAACACCATGACTAGTACCTTGAATCTCACCCGGAAGACAACTGGCAACCAATGCAGCTCACGGAGCAGAGGTGTGACATGGGAGTATCGGGAAACTCCCAACACAACTCTCGCGGCTGCATTCTGTGCCAGTTGGAGCCTCCGGGTGGTCCTCAAGGGCAGCCCCATGTAGAGAGCGTTGCAGTAGTCTAGTCGAGAGGTCACGAGCGCGTGAGTGACTGTGCATAGATCATCCCGGCTTAGATAGGGCCGCAACTGGCGCACCAGGCGAACCTGGGCGAAAGCCCCCCTAGTCACAGCTCCTATGTGGTCTTCCAGGGTGAGCCGTGAATCTAGGAGGACTCCCAAGTTGGGGGGGGGGAAGGATACATTTCTTTTTGACACCATTAGGATATGACACATTTCAA
This sequence comes from Vipera berus, assembly GCF_964194415.1. NCBI lineage: Eukaryota > Metazoa > Chordata > Lepidosauria > Squamata > Viperidae > Vipera > Vipera berus. Next base: position 106,695,323 of record NC_138203.1, read on the forward strand.
CCCAATCTTTTTATTGGGTCTTTACCTACATTTCTCTGCATATTCAGATATTATTCCTTTGACACATTCGTTATCTTTTTCACTTGCATGTACATATCACTACAATTGCCTGTCTCTATCCACATTTTAGTTATTCTTCTTTCTGCCACTGGCAGTTAATAGTTAACTACAATTTCCTGTCTGGGATCACTTGTGGATCTGATAGCATCTTTTTCTATCTGTTATTGTCTGAGGTTAGCTATCGGCATCTTGTAGAACATTATTTCTTCTTCAAAATCTAAAAAAAAGTGAGGGGTGATAGTAGAAATGGGTCAGAAAGGGAAGAGTTCTGCTGTTTAAAAATGACACTAAAGCAAAACAGGGCTTCTTGTTTAACAGACAGACTCTAAGCCCAAGCAAGACACATCATACTTTCATCTAATAAAAGATCTAAACTTTGCCTAAAAATTTCTCCATAATTATCTACTCCACCTTGAAAGTAAAAAGCTGCTAAAAATACTTGTGCAAAACAGTGGATGGCTGGACTGCAGTAATTAATAAATGAATAATAGAACATTTAATTACCAATATTAAACAATTTTTCAGGATTATTTTTATATGATTCCTCAGCAAATTTTGAGGTCTACACTTTTAGCAGACAATAATGAGTCACCGATTGATTGATTGATTGATTGATTGACTGATTTCATATATAGATGGCCAAATCTGTCTTGATAGTGTACAATTATAAGATGTCAATTAAAATATCCGTTGTAACCAACAAACAACTAAAACAGCCACAGTAATTATTTAGTAATAATAAAACATGGTAGAAACAGACAATCATCATAGTAACAGAAAAAAATAATTAAACCAACAATAATAAAAGATGATATCAATGTGCTAGTTAGTCAATGTGCTAGTTAGTTAGTGAAAGAGCTCTATCTTAACTATCTTATGGAATATTATAACAGATGACTGAAACCTCACTTCTAAGGAAATACTATTCCATAAAGTAATAAAAAAGCAATATTTCCTAGTTGCAGCATTACACTTCAAGAAAATGGATACACCCAAAAGTTTTTCCCAGGATGCACATACCAGGTGGGCTGATTCTATTTGGAGAAGGTGATCCTGTAGGCACCTCCTGTCAAACCATATATGGTCTTATAGGTCAACATCAGCACTTTGAATCATATCCAAAAACCTGTGGTGTGGTTGACCAAGAATTTTGATGAGAAAAAGTAACCGCCACTCTGGAATTCTGGAAGTCAGTAAGGAGGATATTAGATGTTCGTAGCTTGACTCATCTGTTACTATGGCTGCAAATGTGCCGGAAGGTTCCAATGGAGATGATGGACACAGTGTCCAGTTCTATTTTACATGGAATGCCTTGAAGTTCGACCTGCAGTCGCAATTTCTGTTTAAGAGGTCGATGGGCACCCATGCGAAAAATGCTCCAGCAGCTGGAGCAGAATCCTACTCGGTGCTGCCCCGGGGGCCCCGGTACCTCTCCTGAAAGTCTCGTCCAGCTGGCAGTCCCTCTGGTGACCTTGACAGACGGCGGCGATGTGGACTGGTTTTCCACATGCCTGGCACGTGGCTGTCCTGAAATGGCAATCTATGTGTTGATGGTGGCCTCCGCAGCCCAAGCACCTCGGGAACAGAACTGCCTTGTCAGCCGGCCTCGTTCCTCTTTTGTAGTGCTGCTGAATTTTGTCAACTTTGTGGTCAGAGTCAGTGTCTTCAACTCGTTCGGCGTCCTCGTGGTGGACGGTTTCTGTAGATGGTGCGCTTTTGGAGGGCCACAATGCCTTCATGGCCCCTCCGGCAGCTTTGTGCGCCATGACCTCCTTTAAGGCCTCTTGAAGTGAGAGAGTCTCCTTCGCAAAGAGTTTTTATTTTATTTATTTTTTATTTTATTAGATTTATATACCGCCCCTCTTCAAGGACTCGGGGTGGTGTACAGGGCAATTAAAACAGTAACAACACGCCAGGTGTAAAAATTAAAATAAGATTAAATCAATAGCCCTAAGTAATAAATACAATCTAAAATTTAAAAATTTTTAAAATTTAAACACTAAAATCCAGTCCCTCAGTCCAGGCCGGCCTGTTCAAACAACCAAGTCTTCAGGTCACGGCGAAACGAGCGACGGTCAGGAGCCATCCGGAGCTCAACCGGAAGCTGATTCCAGAGGGCAGGCGTGCCCACAGAGAATGCTCTCCCCCTGGGGGCCACCAGTCGACATTCCTTGACTGATGGCACCCTGAGGAGGCCCTCTCTGTTTATTTCAGCCTGCCTGGAGGCCGTCATTAGACCAGGGGAAAAACCTTTGAACTGAGAAGAACAAAGAAAGAGAGGGGGGGAGAGATCTGGTTTGTATCTCCGATTAGAATCTGAAAGGGAGGAAGGAAATGTCATAAAGGCATGGAAGATCCCTCTTCCCTTGGAAGGTTTTGACACCTGAACCTTAATTGATCCAGGACTGACCAAATGGACTGAGGGGAGGGGATTTCACTCAGGGACACTTTAAAAGTACCAACCTGTAACACAGTTTTCAGATCCTGTCCAGATTTCCCACTGACAATTATGTTTTAGTAAAAGTTCCTTTTTGGACAATTCTGTCTCCAAGAGTTCTTCTTTCCTAAGATGTGGATTGGGGTGGGTCCTTACAGACACTCAGTTGTATGAATCAGAAGCATGAGTCGGGACTTCCTCTTAAATCAGGCTCCAGCCAGCTGCCTTTAACTACTCCCTGCTGGGCAAGGAGTCTTAGTGAGCATCTTCTGTTCTCTTCTCAACCCATTTAGTTCAACGGCTTTGTGGTCATGTCTCATAATCTGACTGTTCCAATCTGATCCATTCTGATCAGTCTCAGATAATTCCTGGCTTAGTGTTCCTTGAAGCTGACACACCACAGGTTCAGCTGGAGCATCTTCCTTGGAGTCCCAGGCTATGACATGAATAGGATAAAATAAGATGAAACTGAATCTTCTAAGAACAAGATTGTCAACATCCAGGAGCTTCAAGTATGGAACTCTGAACTCTGTTGCTACTTCTGAAAGGATTGATTTGTGACCTAGTGGGCTTTCTTGACTGATGACTGTTGCTTAAGTTGAGGTCAAGTCCAGAGTAGCCTTTCCCAGGTTCATTTTATGTGCCAGTTATGAACCTAGCTGTAACATGATATCTTGCTTGTAATAATTCATGTTTTGATCAGAACTCAGTTGGGCTGGAGATACCAAACTCTCTACAGGATCCCCATTGGAAACAACCCAGAAAAAGCAGCTGGTCCAGAATGCAGCAATGGAATTGTTGACAGGACAATCCTGTTATGGAAGACTTAGACCACTGTTCAAGTCACTGCCCTGGTTAACAATGGCTTCTGGACTCAGTGTAATCAATATCTGTTGCTCTCTCTCCATTCAAAATGCTGGTATCTTCTTTCCCCTGTCCTGACCACTTTCTACAGGGAGACGATCGAGAGCATCCTGTCATACAGCATCACAGTCTGGTTTGGAAGCATCACTGCTTCAGACAGGAAGGCGGTGCAGATAGTGGTGAGGATTGCTGAAAAGATCATTGGCAGTTCCCTCCCTCCCATCCAGGACATAGCACAGAAGCGTTGCTTGAGCAGGTTCCGTAAGATTATCTGGGACACTACATGACCTGTTTCCCCTGTTACCTTCTGGGAGGAGGCTTTGTGGTATCCGCAGCAGAACATCCAGATTCAGCCATAGTTTCATTCCATACAGCATTAACCTTGTGAACTCTCAAGCTTCCTCCTTCTATTATATATTCAAGATGGACAGTATTTAATATTTATATGTTATGTATATGTAGGGGAGTGGGTCTATACATATCTGTATATAGTATGCTTAGGTGTGTGTCATGTATGTGTTCCACTTTGAGAGTGGGCAACTAAATTTCATTTTTGATGTGTGCCATTGTGCTCACAGTAAAAAATGACAATAAAGGTTATCTTATCTTATCATCTCATCACTATAGAGTGAAGGACTGGATTATATCAGGCAGCACATCACCAATGTTGAATGTTCCTATCTGGTAAGAAATGAGAAACTCCACATTTGTCAGGCAGAAGAAATCAAGACTGACACAAGGAGTTACTTCAGAGTAGTTTTTTTATTACTGTTCACTTATAGATGAGAATGTTGCATTAATCTGCATAACCATTAGATACCCGGGTGAAAGATTAAGGAGGGTCTGCCCTGGTTCTCTTCCTGCGTACCAAAGATTCCAAGCTGATTTGCCTCTTTGCTCCTTGAGAAAGACCCCCTCCCTCTGGAGACTCTGTACTATATTCCTCCACATTTTTTATCTGAGGTTCAGGGAACATGGACCTGGGAGAGGCCTTCTCTGTTGCAGACCCTCTGCTTTTGAACTCCAGGCCCCTGGAGTTTTGGGTTGCCCCTCCCTTCCTGGCATTCGTGCAACTGTTGAAACAATACTTTTTCATGGTGCTTTTAACCAGGACTGAATATTTCTGGAACCAGTTGGGGGATTTCTATTATTGTATTGTATCTTTATTTTTTGTTTTTATTCTATATTTTACTTTGTTGCATGCCACTTGGAGACTACAATCTAGGCAAGTTGCAAAAAAAGATAAAATAATTAATGTACTTCAATGATCTATGTGAAGGGTGAGAAAAAATTAGAAAACCAATAAAATAAAATCAATAAACGTTCGGGAGAAAAGAAAAGACTACATCAAGCAAGATTCCCCCCTCCCCCCCCAAAAAAAGAAAGAAAAGAAACCTATGATTTTTTTCAGTCATAGAGACTGAAGAGATGGAAAATATAAATATTGCAAAATTTTTAATTTGCACAGACAAGGAGAGCTTTGATAGTTGAAATCTTATAAATGTTGTTTTTGAATATTCAATTACAGAAAAATTGATCTATAGTACTTTATCTATCAAAACTGACCACGCTATCCTTGAAATGAACCAATATAGCAAAAACCTACAATGAGTTTAATATTTGTGTTAAGATAATGAAATACAGTTGGAAACAAATAACTTACATCTTAGATAGAAAATCTGCAAAATCAAAATTGCGGTCTAATCCATAAAACTGGAAAGTGGCTGAATATGAGAAGTGGCGATATATGAGTATATGCGCAGGTTTAGTAAAATCCTCCTAAGCCTTTAGATCATGAATCAGGATCCTGAACAAGTACATCATCCTTTTAAGGCAACCTTCTCAATCACAAGATCCACACAGAGAAATATTACAGTAGATAATTTTCACAATATTGAAATCTTTTTGCAGCCTTCAATCACTTGAATACTTGAGCCCTCAATCACTTGAGGTTAAAGTGTGATTCTGAAGTATTTTTCTGGGGAAGCCTTCTGAAGATATAGTAGATATCCTTTTGCCTTTATGGATAACTTTAAAGAATCCAGTGGGGTTTATCTTTAAAACTATTCTTAGCACCCAAAAGAAAGAAGGATACTTAGTCAGAATGCCATATTTGCAGAGGGTTGCAACTTCTTGGGAAGAGAAGGCAGCAGTTATCTACAATCCCTTGAACTTCATCTCCTTATGAAAAGGGCATCAAAGCAGAAGAGAAGCTAATGACATAAGATCACATTTTAAAACTTATTTAAGATTTAGGTTTGATGGACAAATTTTCAAGAGTCCTAAAACCTGAACATTTTCAAACTGAGAACAGATCGAACAGATTTTTAAAGCAAATGTTTTAATCCATCCTGACTTTCTTTCTGTTTGACTTGAGGAATAATAATAATAATAATAATAATAATAATAATAATAATAATAATAATAATAATAATAATAATAATAATAATAATAATAACAACAACAACAACAACAACAACAACAACAACGTTGGAAGGTACCTTGGAGGTCATCTAGTCCAACCCCCTGCTCAGGCAGGAAATCCTATACCATTTCAGACAATTGGCTGTCCAGTCTCTTCTTAAAAACATTCAAACTTCTGGAGGCAGGTTGTTCCCCTGGTTAATTGTTCTAATTGTCAGGAAATTTCAACTTTTGTGATCTTCTGACAAGCAAAGTTCAGATTCAGATTCACTTAACAACCATGTTACTAACTTAACAACTGCAGTGATTCATTTAATAACTGTGACAAAAAAGGATGTAAAAATGAGATAAAATTCACTTAACAACTGTCTTGCTTAGCAACAGTAATGTTGGGTTCAATGCTGGTCCTAAGTTGAGGATTACCTGTAGTGACTTCTGTCCAGTGTGCAATGGCTTTGTTATTCACCTAAAGGACAGTGATAAGCAATTTCAGGCAACTTTTATCCGAACAATCAAGCCACTTTACTTTCCCAGTTCGGTGAAACAAATTTAGCAAATTTACTAATGCCCCTCCTCTCGTACTGAAAATAATTCAAAAGTAATACTTTTTTTACGGACACACATAAGCAAAAAAGTATCCTTGGTTCCACCAACAAACTTTAAATCTCTGCTTTCCCTAAGTGAAGAATCAAGATTTGCTACTGGACTTTCTGGGGAATGATTAGTTCATTCCTTTATTCAATAATCCTCACCCTTTCCCCTTCCTTGTTTTTATATTAAATTTTTCTTTCTCCATTCTACCATTCCCATCTTTAAAATAAATGGATAAAGGGCAAGGGTTTTAAAATCAATTCATAAGCTGATGTAAATAATAAATTATAAAGCAGTTATTGTTTTGCTAGATGTCACATCCTTTCAAAATTTATGTTAGGGAAAAATATTGCCAGTAGTGCCTCATGTATGAAGGAGTTCTAGGCTTGATCGTAGTGAACCAAATAGAGACATAAGGCTGGATGGAAAGGTATTTTCTATATTACAGCAAGTCTACTTTTATAGAATCAATTATATCTTGTCTCCAATTTTAATAAATTGGAGCAATTTATTGAAGAATTTTAAAAAGCCACCTTATAGCTTCTCACTAATATGACAGAATGTTTTTGTTGAGAAGTACACTATGAATAAACAAATGAATATTATTTAGGACAGACTCATAGCCCAAACACCAATTAAAAATTCTGGAACTAAGTTTAAATCTAAGTTTTGATTTAACTGAGAATATCTTGATATCAGGGCTGAATTAATAAAAACTATATAAGGCCTACATTTCATTTATTTGAAATGGGGGGAAAAGTCTCATATGGTGTTGCTAAAAAGAATGAATCTGGTAATTCAACTGGACAGTTAAAATAACTAGCTGAAATGGTCAAGGACAAGATTTGTGCTGTATATTGGATTTTTAATCCCCAAAAAGCTACTTGTGGTTTGGATAGAACAATACCAGCAAAGGTATGGGTTGAAAATTTGTATGTCTTATTTAGTGAACATGCAAGTGATTCCAACTTTCTTGAATTTAGTCTCCTCCTGAACACTCCAGATGTGTTCTGCAGTTAAAAAATGGCAAAAAAGCCAAGGTAGATTTGTTTCCAGCTGAATTACATCAGGTAAATTCTGAAAGGTGGGCTCCTATACTGGAATCTTTATTTATTCCTATTGATCACTTCCTACAGACCTCCAAGGCATTAGAGTTGGTCAATTACAATGGCAATTTAGAAGGAGGGAGACAAAACTGATCTGACAAATTTCCACCTAATTACTCTACTAAGTATAATCAGTAAATTGTACACCAGGCATATTTATTGGAAAATTTTGACTTGCTGGTGTAGAACAATGCACTGGCTGACAAGCAAGCTGGTTTTGAACAGAAGGCTCAACACTTGAGGAGTGTATAATTATTAGAATACTTTTAGTACTTTAAGTACCCTTCAAGTGTACTCTAATTGCCCCTGGTATTCTTTTTATTGCTTTAATGGATTTAATGGTAGTGTTGATTCAATCCCCAACAATGGACTTTGAGGGCAAAACTGGCATGTACGATTACTCCCTACACTATGACATGAATGTATCTTAATGCAGGTTAGATGCAGTACTTGAGAATTTATGTGTCAAACTGTATATTGCCTGTTTTTTCTGCCTCAAATGCTATTCATACAGAGATAAAACAAAAGTTATATCCTGTCCTGCCTTTTCCCTCTTCCCTACATTTATCTGAGTTTTACAGTACAAGCTTTTACACCCAGCAATCCTGGCAAATAAATGTTTCAGACTTTCTATACACCGATGATGCAACCATCCAATCAATGCAAGTAGAAATAAGGTGGAACATTTAAGTCCATTCTTCATATTATAGAGAGGAAATATCAAAACAAACATATGGGTCTTCACTAACAGTAAAATATTTATTATTAAATGTGTATACTGCCCAACTCCATTATACAGGATTTGCAGCAGTACAGTCTAAACCCTTGCAGGTTTTCAATACTTTATTGTACCTGGAATATAGATTAGCTTCTTTGCAGACTGACTTGCAGCATTGTTCTTCAAAATTTTGACAATTCCCCCCCCCCCCAAGGCTCCTTTACCTGCTTGGTTCTTTTGGATAGTCTTCTAAGAAGCTGTTAGAAAGGTATTGAACTGACTCAAAACTATTGTGGATTCAACCCAATATTTGATCTCTCTGTGTTCCAAGAGGGGTAAAATGCAGGTGAGGCCATGTGGGTTTGACACTGATCAGAGAAAAATCTGAATCCATTATTGTGGTGATGGGGTCTGTCTGGGAGACCTTTCACTCCAGCTTTCTGTTTAGTTAACATCTGATGTTTGGACAGCCTATTCTTTGGGCAGATTTAATGCTCCGCCATCCATGTTAATGGCAAGGAGATATAATAGCATTCCTATGCAAGTGTGTTTACGCCGGCGCCTGATGTGGGAAATTGAGACAGTTATGTATGCATTACTGCACTACCCATTCTGTACATCTTGGTGCACATATTTAATAATGCCCTTTTTAACCAATTGCCTCGGTTGGCTGGATATAGAGAGCATTACCCTCTTATGAACTGATTTATTCTCAGACATCTCCAGCTGGATGTGGCTAAATTCTGTTCTACCACTGTTGTTGTTTGGGGGTTATCGTTATACAGCAAGTGAAACCTCCTGCTCCCTTTATATACTGCTTTTTTTTTAAATCAAGTGATTTAGTTTAGCTTAATAGCTTGAGAAATGTATTTTTGCTTCTTTTCATCTCAGTTGTTTCCACTGCTCTTTGTCCCTAAATAAAATTTAAATAAATATCCTCTCGCAAAGATCTGCATCTCATAAGAGAGCTAAAAGTTTAGAAATTGAGGATAGATATAGTTTGGGATAAAAAAAGTTTCATAGTTACTGCTATTCTTTAAGAACTATCTCATATACATATATGATTGCTTGAGATGGAACTTGGAAAATGATTAGGACTTAATGGGCTTAAACAGAGTGGAATCTAATCTGGCCCTGTGATTTGATGAGAACATTTGCTGCATAAAGTGAGGAATGCTTTGTACTGGTATTGTCCCAGAAGAGCTGCATCATGTCAAACAAAAATCTGTCTTATAAATAAGGGAAGCAATATTGGTAATGTCAAAACTGTTAGCAGCTCTAAGCAAATCGAGGCATAAACACCTGTTATATAGCAGCGGCAGATGCTCTAGCATTAGGGGAACAGCAGTCAGTGGGCAAAAGGCAGCATGGCATGAAATCACAGGAGGTCACCTACTCAAATGATGGCTTTGGATGACTATTCAATCAAAATACTGAAGGATACTAGTTTCCAGAGGTTTCTCCATTTCACTAAATCTGACTATGATACTGAGAATGTCTCTATTGCTACGAACAGAAGGACTTGATCTCAGCATGCAGAGGTTGAGCTGGGGTAGCATCTGCTTCTTGCCTTACCTTTGTTGGCTACGTTGTGATGTTGTTTTTATGCTGTGGGGGGTGACCGGTTGTTTCTTTAGGTAATGATTTTTATTTCATTTTTAAGGGATGGAGATTTTCAGTCTTTAGAGTATTTCTGGGAGGACAGTACAGACGTTTAGTAAATACAAATACATAAATAAGACTCGGTAAAAAGTGATGTGAGCTAATATTTTCCACTGTTGTCCATACTAAACCCAGTTTAGCTGTGGGTTTTCTTCAGTGAACACAACCCTATCATGCCTTCTCTCCATTTGGGAGAACCATTCCTTGTCTTGGATGAGGGCCTTTGTGCAACTGCTGGTTATGTGTCACTTATGCCTTTTCCTGGACCAACAAGTCCTGCTCACAGTCATCCATGTCTAGACAGTTCCCATCCTGTCTACCATAATGTACTCTACATGGGGCTACCCTTTAAAACTGCCCTGAAGCTTCAAAATGCAGCAGACCTCATTGGTTTTCTACAAGTCTAGATTTAAACACATGCCACCTCTCTTGTGGGAGGTGCATTGGTTGCCAATTTGAAGGTCCAATTCAAGGTGCTGGTTGTTTCTATATGGTTTGGGACCAGATTATGTAAAGGACTTTTCATCGAAATAGATCATTTTTCCCCGTTATATTTACCTGGCTCACAAGAGTGTGGAGGCAGGGTATGTTATTCTTTAAGGAGATCCATCCAATGGGATGATTGAGTTGGGCAGCCATATAAAATTTATTAATAATAAATCAGGAATGCTGAGAGGTTATCTGCATATCTTTTTGATAGTCCCCACAATGAATTTGTGCTACTTCAGTGAGCTAGAAAAAGCAGACAGGAAGCTTTAGATGGCAACAGTTGCATAGAGGGATGTCCTATCCCTGCCAACCAGCATCTCAAATGAGACAATGTTCTTTCTTCAGGGCAAGTGACATTATTATATCCTCTTTGCTTTTGCTTACCTTAGTCTCTTTTGAAGGGTGACTCTACTGCTTTTTAAAAACTATACTGAAGGGTTCCTCAAGTCTAGCCTCTTCTAGTTTTCCTAGAGCCACCTATTCTTCTCTCCCACAAACAAGCACTCATGACTAGCAAGAATACTGCTGGCTCCCAATTAGGTTCTGAGTAGCTTGCTCTAAGGTCCTATGATGTTGCACCATAGGTGACTCTTGATGGCCACCCAGCCAGACAAAAAACTTCTGCCAACCTGAACCAAAGGCTCACTGCTCTTTTGAACTTCTTTGGTAAAAAGAAATTGGGATTCTTGGGTTGTTATGGGAGGTTGTGCATCTGATGACATTGTCTAGAATGGTATTTTAGAGTTGCACATACACAATAGCTACAGCTAACAGAAAATAAACCTTGCTGTTGAGATAATTCATACAAACAGCTCAGTAGCTATCACAGATTAGTATCTTTCGAATTGGAACATGCTAGAAGAACTTTTCACTATGTTACCATCTTGTTTAGAAATGACAGGGCTGCCACGTATTTACCCTTTTTGATTGTCAGTATTGTTCTTGCTGGATTATATCTGACATATGTAATTAATGTTTTAAAGGTCTGTCAAGGTAACTTTCAAGCTTTAAGACCATGTTGCTAGAAGGCTTAAGACAAATGGCATAGACTTGCAGGAAATTGCAGGAATACGTGTTTATCTGAGAAAAAAGGAGAATTGGAGTGCAATCAACTCCCACGCTGACAGTAGACTTCATAAAGGGTTTGGGTTGAATAAAAATGTGGGCTGAAAGCCCAAATACAAAAAGCTGTTTTGTAGCCTCAGCTTGTTGTGAACGAACAAATCATAAAGAAGTGGATGCCACATCTTTGACTGAAAATAAATCAAGATTTCACTACAGCTGATGAATTTGGAATATTGGAACTTGGATGATAACTTGGCACAACAGCTTCATATGATGAAGGAATACCTATGTTTTGCTTGCAAGCAAGTGAAACCATCTAGAGGGTTTAAAGATAACATTTTGCTCATACAAGTACAATAATTAGAGAAAATTACAACAAAAAAGCAGGAAAAGAAGTAAATCTTTCTCCAGCCTCATTCCAGTTTCCTCCTTCCTCATGAGAGAAGCCTAATCTGAATGTCTATAGCCTGCTCTCCATTTCACTAAAATTAAAGCTCGAAACTTGGATGCTTCCTTCTTATGATGATTACTCTACTTTATATAACAACTCATCTGACAAAAAATTATGCAAACTATTGTGAAAACTTTCAGTTCATGTCCCTGAACTGGCTTAATAAATATTCACAAATACATTTTGTGAGACAAGAGTGTATAATCCTGAGCTAGTTCTTCAGTAATTTAACAATATTTGGAGCAAAATTAGATGTGATAGGAACAGATACATATAATGGGTTACAGGGGTCTCATTTTAATATGAAATGATAAGCAGAAGTGAAAGGAATTATGCTCAATCCTCTCTTATCTTACTGTGTTAAATTGAGATAATATTCAAAACCTAAACTTCTGTCACTGGTGCAAATACATTTTGGCCAAACTGAATGCTGCTGAGAAGGAGAGAAAATGGTAGGCCAGTATTGGAGCTTTGTCTGAATTGAGAACAGATCAAATAGTCTGAAATTTCTATTTCAGGTCCAAATCCTAAGTTAATTGATGTGGCTTGCAGGGACATTCACAGTTCAGGCTGATTATTTGGTCAGAAGAGACCAAATAATTTTCAGAAAGATGCTTCCCCACCCACACCCCGGTGTTTCATAGAATGGCCATATGAAGGCCATTCTAGAAACAGTCCCAAACTACATCTGCTAAGTATGCTTCTTAACAGTTAAAACAAGTTTGACATGATCACTTGCCACCTGATATGGTAAATAAACCAAACTAAATACAATTCCCATCTGACTTGGCCAATAATAAAAAAAATATTATTTTATTAAATAATAATTTAAAAAATTCTATTCAAGAACTGCCAGATCCAAAAGAGTCCTGGGAAAGGGGTGACAGAAACCCCCCCCCCTCATATTTCTGTGGATTCACATATCACTGGAATAGTTTTTATTTTCTCAGATTAATTATTTGTATTTTAAGGTGATGGTGGAAGAATGCTGTATTTGAAATCACTAGATGAAAAGATTGAATTTTTACTGTCTCAATGGTGGGTTCTGTTATTTATTATAGTGTGTTTACTGTTTTATTATTTATTTTAAATTACAACCATGCTTAGGATAAGTATTATGAAGAGCAAAATATTAAAACTTAAATAAACATGTCTATCCCAACATTCAAAAGGTCGCCTCTGAGGTTCCCTTTTAAAGATATGAGTTGTGAATTTATAGGTGTTAAGCAAAGGACTAGCAATATTGCTAGATCTGTATGTCAGCTGTCATTTACAGTCAGCTTTAGCTGTGCATCAACTGTAATAACATTAATGACAACAGCAATAGCAACAATGGAGAACAGGAATTGTTATAATGGGCAAGAGTAACAGCCTTTGTTTGATGTTAATTGCAAAGACTTGTTCCTGCTGATGTGATAAAACATATCAAGGCTGTAATGCTTCTGAATGGTTCTTCAGTATTCTTTATTCAGTAATGTGAGTTACTGCTCTAAATTCTTTTTTTTAAAAAAAATCATGTAATGTGACCGTTTTAGCTAAGCTATAAGCCATATTCAGACACATTTAGAATTTTTCAGAAATACTATCAGAATGGCATCTGTAACAAGCTGTGATGATGAGGTCCACACTGACATGTGTGCCATGTTATTATAGGACAAAGAATGCAATTTTGTGCTTGCATCATGGTGTCTGATGATTCCCCGTGTACACCCATTGCACCATCAAACTTCTGTCTCCTTAGGGTTTAGATATGTGTCACAGTATTTACCTTTAAACCATTCCTGAAGTAAAAAGTGTCTTTCTCTTTTTACTAAAAGACAAGAATACTATAAGTTAGAAAAGGCTGAAGTAGGATCAAAAGATCCTAAAGGTGTACAGCATAGCATTCATTGAATCAAACCATTAACACATCTCTATATCAAGACTTAGGAAAAAAATTGTTTATCAGGTCTGTCTGTACGCATAAGAAGGTATTTGAGCTGTCCTTTTCAGTTAATTGAAAGGGGTTCTGAATATATATGTCTCTGCACTTTTCCTAATCTAATTACTTACTTAATAATTCATGTCTCATGGACAGCAGAGAATAATGGGCAGATTATCTGAGATAATGCTTTCTTGATTCCCAGGCTGTAATCTATTTTTATTTTCCTTTTATCAATGTATACATTTTGGGGGACAGATTAATATGGATAAAATCACACTCTCATTTTTGATATTTCTGTGCATTTTTTATTTATTCATTCATCCATTTCTTGTCATTTTTGGAGGCTTGCTACTAAAGAAACACCTAATGAATAAAAAACTATGTCATCTTGCATACGATGGTCATTTGTAGCTCTGGATTCACTGACAGCCTATTGCCCTGTGCTAGGCAAATAAATATTGGAGATTTTTCTGTAAGTATTACACTTTTGCCAGAAGAATTACATTCAGCCCAATGTCCAAATGCCATTTATTGGGAGATTTTATGTACTCGATTTGGCAGAGTCCTCCATATCAGATGATAGTCTTGTCTGTTGCAATAAAGTAACACATAAGGGAAAAGGTAAGATTAAACCTCTTTCCTCTTTCATGCTAGTTGTTTATGGGAAGGTGATTTTTTTAATGTGACATAGTATATATCTAGCCCTCTAAAAGCAGTGGCGACTGACTATCCAGGGGAATTTAAAACATTGAAACAATAACCTGACTTTAATTAGATTTTTATCTTTCTAAAACTTGAGGACTAAAAGATTTCCTATTTTTGTTGAAGATTTGGGTTTTCACTTATAAAAAAGACGTAAAATTGGAAAAATAACTATAAAAGTCTTGGATTTAAAAAAGAAAATCATATACGGTATGGGCAACATCTTGTGGCTAAACCTGATACTACAACCTGTTATTGTCTAAAAGAGACTTGGCTTGAAGCCCAGACTATAGACAAGACTTGTAACCTTGGCAATCAGCTGTGAGAAGCCCAGCTGTGTTCTACACTCTGTGATAAAATTATTTTTATTTTCTGACTGTAAAGCTTTTAATTCACACCACTAAGAGAACATGGATGAAGATCAGGAACAGATTTTATTTATGTTGAAAGCCATTCATGAAACTATTCTTACAGTCACTGATGCTACAGAAAAGAACAAAATGTTAGCCTAGATATACGAACCCAAACTTTGATCACAACCAAAGAATTAACTACAGAGAATATAATAGAAGTGGAGCAATTAAATATTATGATAGAAGACTCAACTGATCAACAAACACAGTTAACGGAAAACCCAGAAAAGGGATTGACAACTTTGAAAATGGAAAAGACTTTCTATATAAACCAGAAGAAACTTGAGGATCAAGAAGAAGAACAGACCAAAGGGAAGATAAACACTTTAGGACAAATACGCCGAGAGAGAAAAATAGAGAGACAATTTGTTAGCCCCTTTTAAAAAATGGTGACTGGACAGCCATTCTTACTTGAAACAATATATAGGCCTTTGAACTATGGTGCTGGAGAAGACTCCTACGAGCTCCTTGGACTGCAAGGTGATCAAACTGGTCAGTCCTAGAGGAGATCAACCCTGACTGCTCTTTAAAAGGCCAGATCCTGAAGCTGAAACTCAAATACTTTGGCCACCTAATGAGAAGGAAGGACTCACTGGAGAAGAGCCTAATGATGGGAAAGATTAAGGACAAGAGAAGAAGGGGACAACAGAGAATGAGGTGGCTGGATGGAGTCACTAAAGCAGTAGGTGTGAGCCTAAATGGACTCCAAAAGATGGTAGAGGACAGGAAGGCCTGGAGGAATGCTGTCCATGGGGTTGTGATGGGTCAGAAATGACTTCACAACTAACAACAACAACAATAACAGAGGGAGATCTATACGATAATTTAAAAACATGGATATGGAAGGTGTATTGGCAAAGAAAGAAAGGTTGAAGAAAATTGGGGCTTTGATTTATTAGTAATGATTAAAATAGTACAAAGTACAAGATATGTACTTTGAATATTAGATTGTGTTATGAACTGAGATAAAGAAAACTTTGGTTATTTTAAAATTTGGAAGTATAAATACTAAAAGTTAAATTTGAATATTGATTTGTTTATAAAGGTTGAATGTAAAGCGATTTAAGATATATATAAGCTAAATAATATATTGATAAATGTAATAAACATGTTTTTACATAGCTGATATAATAATTTAATTTAATTAATTTAATTTAATTTAATAATATTTCTATACCGCCCTTCTCCCTGAGGACTCAGGGCGGTTCACAGGGCAAGAATAAAATACAAAGTTACAAATATTAAAAGAAAATTAAATAATTGCCCGATTTTAAAACAATTAATATATTACAATTATAAAACCCCAAAGATAATATTAAGAATACAAGAATAAAAAACCCCACCAATCCCCCATCAGGCTAGGCCGGCTTGTACAAACAAAAACGTCTTGAGATCGCGACGAAATAAATAAAATAATAAAAACTGTACTAGCTTAAATATGCAATAATAGGCATTAAGAGAAAAAGAGAAAAAGATAAGAAGTATTTGATGTTGAAAAGAGAAAATTTGGTTACTAAATTTAAGATGTTTGGAAATTAATAGGAAATAAGAATGTTATACTGTATTATCAATTAGTTGATGTAAGATAGTGAGAAATAGAATATATCTAAATAGATAAGATGTGTATTCTGAATATTAGACTTTGTGATGAATTGTGAAAATGGGAACGTTGGTTATTCAAAACTTGGAAATTATAAATATTAAATGTTAAAGTTAAATATTAATGGGAAATTAAAAATTGGGGAAAACTAATTAGGACATTGATTGTCTATAAAGAATGAATGTTAAAATAATGATATGTATAAGCTAAAAACTATTGATAAATGTAAGAATGTCATTTTTATTTAATTGATTTAATAAGAATTGTATTAGTTAAAACAGGAGACAGTAAATGCTAAGGTTAAAAGAGAGGAAAAATGTAATGTAGTAGCTTGAAATTTGTACTAAGGATACTTGTATGTTATTGTATTATCGATTAACCCAGCCGCCACATTGCTTTTTAAATACTGAAATGTAAAACTAGAAAATCAATAAAACTTTTTTTAAAAAAAGCAGTGGATCTCCTGGCACCTTAAAAATTAGAAAATGAATCTTGGGGGAAAAACAAAACCATCCAAGGACTGAAGTCTGTTTTAGGAGATGCATGAAGCATATCTTGGTGAGCAGGCATGACTATACAGCAGAGAGGGAAAAAAGCAATAAAGATTAGATGGAAATGAAATGCCAAAAATTCAGATTGTGACAATTGCAGTAAACCTTAAATGTATTCAGAGTAAGTCTAGTGATTATGACACCATAAACTCATGTTGTCTTTAACATAGTCAGTGTTCAAATTTAAATATACTTCCATGGCATAAATTATGGAAGCAAGAAACTAGGCAAAAAGAAATTGTGTAGAATAAAAAACAGCTGAATAAAAAATAAAAAGTAGATCCAAAGTGTTATAAAAGAACTAACAGTACAGAATTTTTAACTGTTGAATGATTACAATACTGTATTGTTATAAAGATAAAGGTAAAGGTTCCCCCGCACATGCATGCTAGTCGTTTCTGACTCTAGGGGCCGGTGCTCATCTCTGTTTCAAAGCCGAAGAGCCAGCGCTTGTCCGAGGACATCTCCGTGGTCATGTGGCCGGCATGATATCTTAATTAGTTAATACCTGCCCTGGGATAAAAGTCTTTAGTTTACTTTTATCCAGAAATGATAACATCATTATTCAGCAGTTTGATACTGAAATATTTCTTTGAAATTTCTTTGACAGATCATTGGCATCAGAGCTGTCATAAGACATCAGGAGTGAATTTGCTGAAATTGTGTGTATCATTTCTCAGTGAAAACATTAGAAGTGGGAAACCAAAGAAAAATGAAAACCAGAAATGATGATTTATCACTTCTTGCCACAAATCTACCTGCAAAAATTCTCATTCATTTGGTGGTCTTCCAACATTAATTGCTGTTTCTGATCTAGAGAGAATATTGAAATGATATGTTCTTTTCTAAAATAAAAATACTAGCAAAACAGTAGTAGGAAAAGTAGCAATAGCAGTAGTTTTATTTAACATTATTTGTCAGATATGACATACACAAACAGCACTAAAAATATCATAGAAAATTAAAAATAGCCATGAAATCAAAAAGAAAATAATGATTAAAACGGAAGAGGGAAATTATATTAATCTGATAATGTTACATTAAGGTAGGCAGTATGACTTTTTATCTCTGGGCCAAGGACCTCAGATTGAGCATTATTTGATCAACTTGATGATGATCATCATCATCATCTGAGAAGTGTAATCATTAATCTGAATAGTTTTCAATATTTGGTGCATATTTTATGTCAGATAAAAACTGAACATCTGTCTGTATAGATGCTAAGCAAAATTTGGACACAAACATGTAATATTGGTTCGACAATCTGTTAGAAGGAATGAAATATACACCTTGTCTTTCCTGCCTAGAAAATCTTTTTTTAAAAGGGATAATTAAAATGGTTCATAAATTCCTGTAGAAATTATAGAATGATAAGACATGGTCTGCATCCTCCTTTGCAAATAAACCTCAAGGTCAAAGAATAGGAGACCTTATGACATCAATCTTCAATAACAGCCGAAGATCAGGCCTGTCTAGGAAGAACATTCTGCAATGTCTAGGACTTGCCCTGCCCTACTTAGATATTTCCACATCTTAAATCATCTTGCTCTCTACATGGGGCTACCCTTGAAGACCACTCGGAGGCTCCAACTGGTACAGAATGCAGCCGCGAGAGTTGTGTTGGGAGTTTCCCGACACTCCCATGTCACACCTCTGCTCCGCGAGCTGCATTGGCTTCCAGTTGTCTTCCAGGTGAGATTCAACGTGTTAGTAATGACCTACAAAGCCCTACATGGCATGGGTCCGGAATACCTTGGGGAGCACCTGCGGCCGGCATCAACTTCCCTCCGCCCAGTACGCTCCCACAGAAAGGGCCTCCTCAGGGTGCCACCAGTCAAAGAATGCCGACTGGTGGCCCCCAGGGGGAGGGCGTTCTCTGTGGGCGCGCCGGATTTATGGAACCATCTTCCGGTCGAGCTCCGGATGGCGCCTGATCTCCGCTCCTTCCGGCGCGATCTTAAAACCTACCTCTTTGAACAAGCTGGCCTGGCCTGATGGGATGGGGTCGGGTTTTATAAATTGATCTTAACTTTCAATTTGTATTAATTTATTACGGGCATTGCTGTTTAATTACTTTTTAATTTTTGTATCTTGTTTTTTATTATGTATTGCCCTGTTCACCGCCTTGAGTCCTTCGGGAGAAGGGCGGTATACAAATTAAATTAATAAATAATAAATAAATAAATCTTGGGCCCATACAAATCACTTGGGGTCATTCTATGTCCAGAGCTTTCTATTTCATGATTTTTGTGGCTCACTACTATCCCAGTGGTTGTAGAACATCCTAAGAAAGACCATAAAGAAATATGTTTTTTTTTCTGTCTTCCAAAGCAAACAGAAGCAATGTCTTCTAATCAGTGCAACCATGTTAGAAACATAGTTTGAAACTTGCAAAATTGCTCTCAAAATGTATATTGCATTTTCTCTGCTGAAACATACTTGGAATAGAGATGGATTTGCACACTGTAAAATAACTATGCCATTACTCTGATCTTAAATAATTTCAGCATGGCAGAGATGTAATGGGATGTTAGACACGCCCAAACTTCCTAATTTCTTTACACCTTGAAGTATTTAACCTGTTTTTCCCCTTGCCATATGTACTTACTGTAGACGTATCTTTCTGCCATTGTTTAAATGATACATCCATTGCCAAAAGAGGTATTAATTCATTTTTATCACAGAAATTTTCCCCAGAGATGACAATTATAATTTCTTCCATTTGAATACATTTGTATTGTGTTCACTGACCAGAATTACAACAAAATCACATTAAAATAAAATAAAAACAAAACAAAATTAAATACTAGAATTGGTGGTGACATCATCAGTGGTATAATAAAAAGTCTGCCTAATTTTACAGGCAGTGTAACAAAATTTAGTTATGCTCAAGGAGACTGAATCATACTGATCTGATAACAACAACTGTACATAAATTTCCCAGGTGTTTTACCAGATAAGGAATTTTAAGGTGGGTCCTTGAGATCTAATAGAGGGCATAATACAGCAAGAAATGAACTGGAGCTTTTAACATATTCTCAGCTCACACGGGACTTTTTTGTGCCAGAGATGGAGAGATGTCTACGTAGATTCTCAGTCATCCAGGTCATGGTTGTCCCAAAAGTGCTGTTTCAAGAGGCAACTGGATTTTCTTGTTCATTGAAGATGTTTTGCTTCTTATCTAAGAAGTGGATTGAGAACTGAAGAAGCTTCAGGAAAAACAAAGAAAGTCCAGTTGCCTCTTGAAAAAGCACTTTTGGGACTGCAATAGACAAAGTGTTGAAGCATGCTAAAGTTAGTGTTCTTCTGAATTTGGAAACCATTATGTGGTACAGGTATCTTACTGACTTCTAAAAAAGGGCTTTTCTGCTCAGAAAACGTTCTTTTTTCTTCTCAGAAAAAAAAGATGTTAGAGTTTTTATGAAATTGTCCTGATTTGTAATTGTCCTCAATAAAGAAAGAATTCTAACCTATGAAAAATAACTTTGACCAATGTGTTATGATATAGGTCAATACACTTGTTTTGGCTTTTGATAACTCTGCCTCCCTCCTTAATACTATATTTGGAAAGCAAGGGGCTACCTGGAAGATAGCCCTTAGGAATTTAGATTGGACCTTTCTAGAGGAGTAAAGCTGGGCACCAGAGTAATTGTGCATGAGCCTTAGCTGAATATAGCTTCACTGCCGCTGGGATATACTGTGCTCCTCTGGTGAAGTGAATTGCAGCTGTTGTTTTTTGAGCATTTTGTATGATACAATTTTGGTGCACACTGCATTTTGTGGAAGCATGAAAAACTATGCCCAAGTATTTAAAATATTTCACTTGTTCAGTACTCTGACCATTTATCCTCCAGGTGTGCCATTTTGGTCTCTTTGCAATAACCAGGGTCTTAGTTTTGCTACAGTTGATTTCAAGTGCTTCCTTGGAACGGTAATTGGCCAGAGCTTATTTAAGTCCAATTAACCTTTGTGAAAGAAGTACTATGTCACCAGTATACAATAAAGTTGCAGTGTCTGTTTGATAGTTTTTTTTTGGGGGGGGATGTTCTAATTAATTTATTTTGGCCACAAGTGGATTTATGTGCAGATTAAATAGCAGGGGAAATAAAATACCTCCTTGCCTCCTTTGTGAGTTGGAATCTCATTAGTGTGATGGCCTTGTGTACTATATCAAACTTTGATTCTAGAATTCTTATAAAGATTATGCATAAGCAATAGTAACCATCCATGAGTGGTAGTATTCAGAAGCTTAGTCTGTAGCCTTGCTCTGGGAACCAGATCTAAAATCAATAATAGCAGTATATAATATTGCAGTATATAATACACTGTTATACATGTGTATTAAATGGCCAGATCTTGAAATATAAAGGCAACTCCATAGATAGAAAGTCTGGTCCTGAAGTCTGCCTGCTCATCTGCCAATATATATTCTAGGTGAACCCAGTCAACTAATTCGTTGTGTAAATGTCTGGCATAGAGCTTATTATACTTAAAAGGTAATAGGACAGTAATTAGCAGGCATGTCTTGGGCTCCCTTTTATAAATTGCCACTATGATAATAAGACCCCAGTCCTCTGGGATTTTCACAAGGTGATCAGTATAAGTAAAAAGGGAGGGAAAATTGGGGTCCACCATTCCAAATCATTGTGTAATATTTTGGGACTAATAAGGTCATTGTCTGGAATTTTGCCAGGCTTTAACTGATTTAAAAGCATCTTTATGTCAGCATTTGAGACTGGGCACCAATTAGGGAGCAGGTTAACATTAAGATTTAAGTTTAATTTTGGAGAGCTTTCTTGTGATTATAATGTCCTAATGTTGGTCCTCCCACACAAATGCCAGTAAGAGATGGGGAATTGAGGGGGAGGGCCTGTCACAATTGGATGGAATGTTACTAGGTAGCAGAATAGAATAGGATCTCTGGTTTGAGATGCTATTCTCAGCTGCTGCCAAGGAGCTCTAGTGAATTCTTTTTTCTTTTTTGTACTGTTTATTCAGGGCATAAAGTTCTGGCTGGGGTGTTCAGCTGGGTTCTCTTTCTAGCATTTGAATTTCCTAATCAGTTTACTCTTGGCCTTAAAACATTCCATATTGGGTTGAGAGAGATAAACCAGCCCCCATGTTAATTTCTTCCTCAGTATCCAGGTGGAGGGCATTGGTTGGAATAACTGAATCAATTTGGGTGAATGTCTGTAGAAAGGAATTCCCAGACCTGCCTTTATCTATAGTAGAATGGAATTGCAATGCTGCTTCAGACAAAGGCAATACGAAGTTTGCTCATTGAGTTGCTGAATCCATCTGGCACAGACCAGTCCTTGCTCTAGGTGCACTTCCAAAATTGGACTAGATTCTCTTTCAAGAAAGCAATTGTTGAATGCTTTTACAACTGTGATACCTGGAAAATTGTCATTAACAGGTAAATTGTATAATTTTTTTCTATAAGGCTAATTAAATTCCCTGAAAGTAAAGTATAATCAATTAGGGAAAGTCTTCAGTCAACCCAGTGAAAGAATTCACCAGGGAAATCACCACTAATAGATCCATTCAATAGATATAAATTTTGTTTCTTAATTGTTTGTAATCAACACAGCCCATTGTAATCCCCTTCTGAATCTTCAGATTGCTGGGTTTATAGAGGGGGATTATAACTAGTTCTAGAGACTATTGATGGAACTAAGTAAAAAGTGCAGAGGGGGGATGAAAAACCAGCTGGGAAGAATGGGCTGGGCTATGGAAAAGGTACTGTATTTGCATGTTGAATCAAAGAAAAGAAGATGTAAAAAGATTAATCCCAGCCCTCCCCCCCTTTTTTAAACCGTTGATGGCTGGAATAGAAATTGAATAGAATAGAGCTGGAAGGGAGCTTGGAGGTCTTCTAGTCCAGCCCCCTTCTCAAGCAGAAGAACCATTTCAGACAAGTGACTGTCTAGTCCAGTGGCGTAGCGTGGGTTGTCAGCACCCGGGGCAAGGCAAGTAATTTGCGCCCCCTAACCTGTGGATTTTAGCACTCGAGTCTCTTCCACTAGTTCAGGAATTCTGGGAGTTGAAGTCCATGAGTCATAAAAGAGCCAAGGTTGCCTACCCCTGAGTTAGGTTCAAGGCAAAAAAGGGTCTCTGGAGAAGAGGGAAAATGCTAGTTTAAAACTGAAACAAGGCAACTTTAAGGTGCCTCAGCTGTGATTTAGGATGAGACAAAGAGAGGACATGGCGTTGAAAATGGTTAATGGGGCATGTTTGTTCCACTCTTAGTGGACGTCAGGATAAACCCCATGAGAGAATGACCTTACAACAGATGTGAATAGGCTTGGACTACGTTTGTAGATTGAGTGCATACATCACATGGAGCGATGATGGGCTTCATCAAGATTTATGATCCCACAATTGGCTAGTTTTCTCCATCTTGTCCTAAACCCTGGATACCAACCACGGTTTATGGCTTAGCATGTGGCGTGGGGTTGACCCAACATGTTAGGCGACAAACAATGACTTCCAACTTACAATGCCTCAGCTTCCCAAGGTTATTCCAAAGCCGGAAAAGCCAACCAACCCACCCTGCAGCTTTGCCTGCTTAGGCTGAACCCCAGGAATTCATACTTGCTGCGGCGCCCGACCTATTTTCTGCCCAGACGCTGCTTATCCAAGCCAAGCCGCCTCCTTCTCTTTGGCACCTCACCCCAAAGATTCGCCGGCCTGGCTGGAAACTCTCGCTGCTGGCGACGTGTGTCGGGGGGGCGGTCCCGATCGCCGATGCATGGTTGGATCGGCAACCTGCCGACGCAGCTTTCGTTCCAGAGCAGGGACCCCCGGAGAGACGCTGCAGCGATCCTCCCCCCGCAGGAAATCCACCCTCTTTCAAGCCCCGCCGCGCCCCCCCGCCTTTGGCAACCCCGGGAGCGCCTTGGGAGAGCCTCCGCAGTGGAGCCCCGGGCTTGCAGGAGGGCCGCGCTCTGTGCACGCTCAGGAGCCGCCTTCTCCTTTGCGGGGGGGGAGGAGGGAGAGAAGGCTTCCGCTTCCGTCCAGCGCCGGAGCGAAGGCGGAGTGGCCCGAAGGAGGAGTCACGCTGTGTGGTTGTGTGTTTGTGTGTGTGTGTGTGTGTGGCGCGCCGTGGGGCGTCAGGCCCTTCCCGGCTGGGGCTCCGGCCGGATCCTGGTGCCATCGAGCGCGCCCCCCCAGATGTTGCGCCCGGTGCGGCCGGCCCCCCCTGCACCCCCCACGCTACGCCACTGGTCTAGTCCAGGAGTCCCCAACCCCCGGTCCGTGGACGGGTACCAGGCTGCAACATGCCAGCAACCGGGCCGCACAAACAAGCAAAGCCCTATCTGTGGGATGCAGGCAGCAGACAAAACCATGCCCCCTCCGGTCTGTGGAAAAACCTCTCTCCACGTAACCGGTCTCTGGTGCCCAAAAGGTTGGGGACCTCTGGTCTAGTCTCTTCTTAAAAACCTCCAGTGATGGAGGAATCACAATTTCTGAAGGCAAGCTGTTCCACTGGTTAATTGTCCTCACTGTTAGGAAGTTTCTCTTAATTCTAGGTTGCTTATCACTTTGGTCAGTTTCCAACCATTGTTTCTTGTCCTAGATTTAAAGCAAACAGCTTCATTTTGCTTTTCAACTTCTAAAGTGTTTCTTTGGCAAGGACAGGGAGCCCAGAAAAGAAGAATTCCAGCATCCTTTCAAATATGTAGTGATCCCCCTTTTTCTGCTCTGTCCAGGCTTGAAGGATGGGAGTGGTTGGATTCCCTCATTGGAGGTGCAGAAGTTGGCTTCTGTGCCAAGGAATTGGACAAGTATTTGACTGGGATGGTACAAGGACTTCTGCCTTGGGCAGGGAGTAAGACTAGAAGACCTCCAAGGTCCCTTCTAGCCATATGATTCTATGATTTGTCTCCACCTTTGTATTTAGCTTACAGAAATTATTACATAAATCATTAAATCCTAAAGATACTTATATATGCATTGAATTTGGTCCCCAAGCTGTTAAATTGAGACTTATTTTAAAAAGGTGGAAGAGACATTGGTCAATAGTAACATAGCATTATTAAATTTTAGCAGCACAGACATTGTGTAGCATACCATAGGGTTTAACTGTGTAATGTCTGAATGTAGCTTAGTTGAAATTTGTAAACCATCACACAACCTACCTTGTCCTGCTCCAGGAGTCGCTGCAAGTGAGAAAGACTCATAAAAGGTAAAGGTTCCCCCACACATGCATGCTAGTCATTTCTGACTCTAGGGGCCGGTGCTCATCTCTGTTTCAAAGCCGAAGAGCCAGCACTTGTCCGAGGACATCTCCGTGGTCATGTGGCCGGCATGACTAGATGCCAAAGGCGCACAGAATGCTGTTACCTTCCCACCGTAGTGGTCCCTATTTTTCTACTTGCATTTTTTACGTGCTTTCAAACTGCTAGGTTGGCAGAAGCTGGGACGAGTAACAGGTGCTCACTCTGCTACACGGCACTTGGGATTTGACCCACCAAACTGCCGACCTTCTGATCGACAAGCTCAGCGTCCTAACCTACTGAGCCACCGCGTCCCATAGAAAGACTCATAGTTACTTATAAACAAGTTGTCATGTAGCCAGGTATCTTGAAGTAGGAGAATGTCAAATTCAGCAACCTAATTCAGATAAGCAGATTTAGCTTTGGATTTAGCATTCCAGTCTGCAATATTCCATGTATGAATTGTTAGGGTTTTAGATATCTCCAAATGACCATCTGAGTTCCCAATAGTAGCTTTTGTAAAGAGCAAATCCTCAAGAATGGTGGAACATAAGTTGGTCCATACTGTTTGGTTGAGATCAACTGTTGGAGAATGGGTGTATCAGAAGAGGCAATTATAGGGGTGGAATGAAACCCAAAACCAGATGTCTCTGTCTACATCATTGATAATTGTTGGGATAAGAATTCTTCTCCTTTATCAGTTTGATCTTCAGCATCCTTATCTAACCCTCACAATGATTCTTGGATATTTTGGGTGGGGAAACAATTGGTGTTAAAAGCATGGTTGGAGTCAATGAAGGCTAGAAATGAGTCTTTTTCTCATTTGACAATGGTTTGGTCAAACTATAGAAGATCAGGGACTGGGTTAGGCATTAAAGGTTCTCCCTTGGTGGTCTGTGTGCCTGGGCTTTTAGAGGCTCTGGCAGCTTTAGCAATTTGCTGATTGAGCTTATTGCCACAGTCCTGAATACATGGTAGGACCAGATTAATTAATGGTTTGCTATGGAGCATATTGTCACAAATATTTTTCTTAGTTTATTCAATCTCTTTGTGATGTCTGCTTATTCTGAATCTGGCATTGCACCAAATGTGTCAATCAATATTACTTCCAAAGAGTCCTGGGCAGATTCTGTCACTGGAGATAATGCAGTTTGTGGAGTAGAGAGCTTCTTCCTCTGTTCCCTTTATTACTGGAAATCTACTGAGTGATCTGACTGGTCTATAACTAATAATTGCACTTATCTTTCTCTGATCTTTCTCTGTTTGAGAGTTAAGCCCTCCAGAGCTATTTCTTTCTCTCCTAATAGATTTGGGAGTAAGGTCAGCTCTAAATTCCACTTTAGCTGTTTGTTGTTTGTTGGTTTGAGTACCAGGTATCTTTACAGCATCTGCTGTTTTATAAAGGTGACTCTCAGTATATTTTATAAAGGACTCCTTTTGTAGATTAGGTTTTTTCTCTCTCTCAATATTAAAACCATTTCCCCATCAATTCCTTTTGCTTTTGAATGTTTGTGTTCTTTGTTAACATCAGCATCTTTTGTTTGCTAATTTAAAACCAGCTAATACCTCAAAGTCCATTACTTTTTTTATTAATATCTCTGTTCCTTCCAGAGGATTTTCCAAGATTATTACTAGGTCATCCACAAACACCTGTAATGTATACGTTTCTCTCCAGCAGTTTCTCATCTTGCCTTATATCTCTATTCAATATTCCCAAAGCTAAAATACATAGCAATAGTGACAATCTTGTCATTCTTTGTCTCTTTGTCTAATCCCTTTCTGTATTTCATAAGGTTTTATTAATTACCAATTCAATTTGTGCCTTTTGAGAAGTGTAAATTGATTTTACACATTTGATAATGTTCTCACCACATTCTCCAAAATTTTAAGCAAGAACATCCATTTCAAATTGTCAAAGGCCTTTTCTACATCAAGAAAAAGCAATGGTGCTTGTTTTTCATTATGTTTTTTGAGTATTCCAAAATATCCAAAACATTTCTAATATTGTGCCCCAGCTGATCTTTTGAATAAAGTTCTATAAAACCTTGGTGGAGCAGTGGGCTAATGCCTCCTTAAGTAACACCAGCTGCCTGCAATTAGTGCAGGTTCGAGTCCCACCAGGCTCAAGGTTGACTCAGCCTTCCATCCTTCCGAGGTAGGTAAAATGAGGACCCAGATTGTTGGGGGCAATAAGCTGACTTTGTAATAATGCCGCTTGGGGTATGTGTGAAAGCCCTAATAAGCAGGCATATACATAGAATGAAGGCTACTGCTAAGCTTGTAAGCCGCCCTGAGTCTTCGGAGAAGGGCGGGATATAAATGGAGTTAAAATAAATAAATAAATAAAATAAATCTGCATTCTCTCAGCTAATGTCATTGTAAATAACTTATACAGATAGTTCTTGACTTATGATCATTCATTTAACAATTATTCAAGATCACAACAGAACTGAAAAAAACGACTTATGAATGGTCCTTGCACTTACAATTGTTTCAGTGTTCCTGAGGCCATGTGATAAACTTTTGTGACCTTCCCAGGGGGATTCTAACAAGCAAAGTCAATGGGGGAAGCCATATTCACTAAACAATCACTGCAAAAGAGTCATACAATTGGGCACAGCTCACTTAATGACCATATCATTTAGCAATGGAAGTTCCAGTCCTAATTGTAGTTTTAGGTCAAGGACTACCTGCCATCATTAGTCAGTAATGATATTGGCTGTACGTCTTCTGGTGAGGCCAAATCTTGATCTTCTTTAGGTATTAATGAGATATTAAAAGATAAAGGTAAAGGATCCCCCGCACATGTGTGCTAGTCGTTTCCGACTCTAGGGGCCGGTGCTCATCTCCGTTTCAAAGCCGAAGAGCCAGCGCTTGTCCGAGGATGTCTCCGTGGTCATGTGGCTGGCATGACTAGACGCCAAAGGCGCACAAAATGCTGTTACCTTCCCACCGTAGTGGTGCCTATTTTTTTACTTGCATTTTTACGTGCTTTCGAACTGCTAGGTTGGCAGAAGCTGGGACGAGTAACGAGTAATGATATATTAGCCTCCATTTAACTGTCAGGTATCATTCAGGGTCTCTAAAATAGAGCTCATGTGTTGCAATGTTTGCAATAATTTGTATTCAAAATGTTTACAGAAAGAAGCTGTAAAATACCTGTTTAGGTGGTTTCCATATTTTAACTATTTTTATAGCTACACAAACTCCCCTTATTGTTATAGGTTCGTTAATTAATTGTAATCTTCAGTAAATTTTGTTTCTTTAAATATTTATCAACCTTTGCTAGGGAAATTTGTTCTTCTTTATGTCCCTGGTTTATTTGAAAATTCATTTTTTTTCTTTGTTTTGCATAACTCATCCAGCCACTTGTGACATATAATCTAAATGTGCATTTCTCCATCAAGATGAATAGAACATTATCCTTATGGAATTGAAATATTTGACCCCCTCTAGTTGTTTACTATTAATAGCCAACCTGTATTCCTTCATTGTCCTAGTGAAAGTCAAAACTTTTATCTTTAATGGTTGATTAACAAATTTTGGTCTTTGCAATATTATGCAAGGGCAAATAGTAAAGAAGAAGGGTTGTTTTACAATCAGAAAAATTTCACCTTGAAGTTTAATTTATATGCTTTTTTTCAAGAACTATTTAAGCATTTTGTTTATCAAAATTACAACATGTTTTTAACCTTTAACAACCTATTCTGCTCAGTTGTGGACATTACTTAATTTTTTATTTAATTTGCATATGCATACATAGTTCCTGCTTAATACATTTTATTGGCCTTCTTTTGTACTTGGCCCTTTACTAAAAAGAGATATATTACTCAGTCATTTTAAATACACATTCATCAAGTTCCTAGGTCATAAGCAATCAAAAGTACATAAATAATTTATTACTTACTGTAGTTGGCTATGTCAAATATACTATGCAAATCCAGTTTAAAATAATCAAGAGATTACATATTTGATTGAGTGTTACTTATTAAGTTAAAACAATTATGTGAAAGATTTGAGAAGACTTGGTATGCTACCACAATTTTGGCTTTTGTTGAACATGAATCAATTTATCAAACAGAGAACCAGAAGTAATAAAAATGCATTTGTAATGAGATGTCTAAAACCACCATGTAGCTCTTGATTATTATTAAAAGAATCTTTTCTTTTCAGTTAGGAAAAAGTTCTACTCTCAGCATAAGCATTTAACATAGACTTGAAGCAAACTTGAAGGTAAGAGGAGGGGGGAAAGTGGCTTTATCTTCAGATTCTGCTCAGATCCAAAAGAACTAGGAGGTGAATGTGCCCATTTGAAGCAAACAATGAAAGATGCTAACATAAGTCATCTGGGCTTCTGAAAACTGACGATGTGGGGGCAGAGGTATTACAGGTCAATCAAATGAAATGTGTAATAGAATCAGTAATGTTGCACCTAGTTTTTATTTGGCTTCTTCACATTAATGATTTTTATATCCATTTACATGGAACTCAGGGTACCTTATTTTGAATAGAAATGTTTGAGTTTGAATGGGTTCAGCTATATTTTATCATGTCTTGGGCATCTCTGATTTCAAACAAAATGGTTCTGTCTACCAAAATCTAAAATATAGCATTTAGATTAATGTTTACTGCTAAAAAATGTATAATCAGTTCATTAAAAACACTGTTAAAATGTCATTTTTCTAAATTCCATTGTATCTACAATATTATGTGATTTATATTATCAAAGTAATTCTTTAATATCCATGTATAGCCTGTATACAAATTAAATTAATTAATTAAATAAATAAATAAATAAATAAATAAATAATTGCTCCTTCTCTAATTTATGATGTCTCTTCTTAAAAATGTTTTGTAACTAAATATCCCTTTCTGCATTTTACACGAACAGCTGAAATGTGTAGTGTGATTTTTGCAACATAAGGTTGTAAATATTGAATGGATGCTGTTAAAAATGTAAGGTGAAAATGCTGCACTTCAGGAAGCAACAGCACTAGATGAGAATCGGAAAAGGTAAATATTTAACATCACAGCAGATTTTTGTCTGTGAGGTAGAATGGAATTGGATAAATTTCCCATTTCATTCCCATCCCATCTCAAAAGACTGAGAACATTCCAAACCTGTATAGCTGTAGACCAGCAGCAGAAGAATTAATGGAAGATTGCAATAAACAGTGAATTTAATCCCAGTTCCCTTTCATGTCTTTAGAATTACTTTAGCATGATGGATGGATGAATGAATCTGTGTGTGTGTGTGTGTGTGTGTGTTTGTATAGGCCAACGACCAGCTTGAAACAACATGTATGAAGATCTAGACATAGAGAAATAACACACATGAAATAATGCAGTGTAACACTGAAGGGTTGCACTTAATTAAGGATAAGATTAAAAACTTAAATTAAAAGTTAAAACTAACTAAGAATGCTAGTGGGGGAAAGGAGGAAGAAAAAAACCCCACAAAATTAATTACAGGTGAAGTAAACAAACTAGATGCTGAAGCTATGCTGTAATGAATAACAATACAGAAATAAGGTGTAGCTTAAAATCTAATTTATACTGTATATGACCAAGGATTTACAGGGCAAACATTATTGCTAGGGTAGACCAGAAATTAATTTTTATACACATTCACAACTGATGTGAATAACACATGGCAACATTATGCATAATAAGGCATTTCTCAGATTGGCCTAGAGTATGAAACCAATGGAAAATAAGTCTTTTTTGGTAACTTTAACAAGATGTATTTATTTGTAACCTCTCAATAGAGGCTGACCTACTCAGGAGGAGCTGTGATAAACCAGACTAAATCCCTCTGGAGTTCTATAGTGGCCTATGAGATGCTTGCAACATGCCAATTTCAGAGGTGAAATTCAAAAACAATTCTACTCTGCTTTAATAGGGTCATTTAGTTATCCTGGCTGTTTCCCCCTCTAATATTTCATTTTTGTTCATTGATCCTATTCTTATAATCAGCCTTCATTATTTTCTTCAATTATAATTGCCTGGAACTGAGCCATCCTTAGCTGTTCATCTAATCCACAGTTGGATGGGAATTCCCCATTCCCCATACTGGCTGGGGAATTCTGGGTGTTGAAGTCCACAGATCTTAAAGTTGCCAAGGTTGAGAAATACTGAACTAATCCATTCCTTGCTGAATATGCTGTTGGCCTAAGCAAATATATAACCAAGTTTTGTTGTATTACTTGGCCTAGCAACTGATTTTGCAGAAAAGTCAAGTTATACGCTTGCCTCAGATCCACCATCTTCACAAATACTTTAATTTCTTAGAAACTTGGCATTTGCAGAAAATCCACTAATTTGTCTGAAACTTCAGTATCCTGGGGCATTTTATCAATGCATTTAATTAAATACTTCCTTTCCACCATCCATGTCCTCAAATAAAATGTATTTAAAACATGGTTCTTTAAATAAATGCAGTTCAAAAACCTTGCACTAAATTCTGTGAAGTCTGGCTTGCCTTATGCTCTCATAAAGAGAGCTTTTCTGCAACATTCACCCCATTCTGATAAAAAACAAACAAGAAGCTGTTTTTCTCACCTTGGACTATGGACTGGAGCTCCATTTGTTTAAAACAGTGGTGTCAAACTGCTGGCCCATGGGCTGGATGCGTCATGGCAAAACTGCACCCACCCTATTGCCGGCAATGGAAAAAAGTTGCGATACATCGTGGCATGTCACATGACGTTGCAAGTTTGACACCCCTGTGCGGGTTTTTTGTATTCATGGAACAGCTGTTTCTATGCTCTGAACTGGATCTGTGAAATCATTGTTAGTTCTATTTGTTTATTACATATTGGTGAGAGAGAAAAAACCCCACAAATTGGTTATATTTTCACCATTTTTTTAGTAGTTTGGCAGAATTTTAGATCATTTTTATCTGGTTTTAAATTTGGGTGACAGTTTCATATTTGATGTCTCTGTGGTATGCTTCTATTAGTACAAGTGATAAGCATTCCACAGAGAGTAACACAATTATAGTTGGATGAAGGATACAAAACACTAGAAGGTTATGCTTCACTTGTTCTTTCACATATTTTAAAAACACTGCTGTTACTAACCATGACAAGGAAAATCACTGGGCATAAAAATATATCTCAGTGAGTTAATGCTTATCAGAGGTTAATGTCAAAAATGCAGAACTGCAGAGTAAGTGAAATATGTACGGAAGTTAACTTGAGGGCAGAATTCAGGGAAACGAAATGGCAAAAACACCCTGCTTTTCTCAGCAGCAAAAACAATGAAAACAATAGTAAGGACAATTCTCCAAAATGTCTAATGACACTGCACAATAACATGTAGCAATGTATCTCAAGCTCACAAATGATTCAGAGCCTTCTTAGGGTGGCAGAGGTTGGTTTCCCCCACTTTCTCAGTGTTGAACCTATGAAGGAGGCAACTTAAATGAAAGTAGATCCTTGTTCCATGCTCTTTGTAAAAAGGATGTAATAGAGGAATGTGAATTTAAAAACATAGGGAGTTCAAGCCTATTATTCTGTCAACCTTCATATTCAGCCTTATTTTTAAAAAACTGATGAGGTGCCTTTAAGTTGATGTTGACTCTTAGCAACCACATAAAGTAATCTCTGCCTCCATCTTAGAATGTGCAAAAATGGATAGATTGACATTGAAAATGAAAGAGAAAGAAGACTCAGTTTATTTTAGAACATGGGATACCTTTTATCATTGGCTAGAAAAACGAGGTAGAGAGAAAGGAACTTAATATGTATTAGCAAGCTAGGTATTGAAATCTAGACACTATGTTGCTGACAAAATATCAAGCACTTGTGATTATAAAAAACTAATATCTCCATATCTATATCTATCTATATCTATATCTATATAATCTTAGTATAACTTTTGTCCTGTGGTGAGTTGCCCCATAGCGAGTGGGCCATGGCGAGTTGGCAGTGGCAAGTTGGCCATGCTGAATTGGCCATGGCAAGTTGGCCACACCAAGTTGGGCATGGCAAGTTGTCCTAAACCATTTTCTAGAAAGGCAGATTTTCACATAATGGGTCCAAAATATAATAATTTCCCTTCCATATTCCTTTCTAGTATATATATATATCTTCCTTTTCTTTGTTCTTCAATATTGCTCTTAGTTTCTGCACATTCTGGCATTTTCTTAATCTCTTCTTCAAGTAATGTTTCTTCACTTTTCAAACACTAAACAAATGCAATTCTTTCTACTATAAATATATATAACATACATAAAACATTAAATACATGTTTCCTCTTCATCATATTTTTCTAATATTGTATCTACTAACATTGCTTCTAAACTATAGCATCTCTTCTATCCAATTCATAACTCAATTTTATTTGCAATCACAGTCACCTTATTAGACCAATACCCTGTTTTCCCAGCTCTTGTTTCCATTTTGTTTTCCCTTCAGTGTTCAAAATATCTTTATACATTATGATTTTCTCAACAGTAGTTACACTGAGGTGAGTAAAAACTTCCATTATTAAAAACCATCCTGTTATTTTCTTGTTTCCATCTCATAGAAAAATAGATCATTCTAAATATAAATCATATCTTTCTAAATATAGTCTTTTAATATCTAAAAGTTATCTGTTTGTAGCCATATTCGAACACCTGTTTGGTAATATGAGGTCCCAACCAATCGATCAAGTCCTCTATTTTCTTTAGTCTAACTCTAGCTTTCTTTCTTTGCCAAATAAGCTTCCAAAACCTTGTATTTAAATCATCAAACATTTTTCCTCAATTTTTATGGGTGCTCTTTGGGATAGGAAAAGCCATTTGAGTAAGGTATTCCAGCCCAGTCGTATTCATTGAAAAGCTCCCACTTTCCTCCTCCCTCAGCTTTTCTTTTCATTTCTTGTTTCCCAGTTTCTGATGCGTCTTCTGAGGGCTCTATAGTCTGTTCTATAGAATCTTCTTCCTTATCTTTAAGTATATTCTGAGGTTCTTTATCTGTGTCAGTCTATAGTTTCCTTCCTTTATTTCCTCTGTCTTTGGATCATTTTTTCCTAACCTGTCTTCTGTTTTCTGGGTTCCTTGTTCTTTCTTTGTAGTCATTTTCTGGAGATTCCCTAGTTTAGATTTTAAGTTAAGAAGTTGCTCATTTATATTATTCATGTTTTCTTTAGTCTCTTTGTGGTTTCTTCTTGAATCTTCTCTAAGTAACTCAATTGTCTCTTGAACTGATTGCATTATAAGTTGCATTTCTTTCTGAAAATTATTAGTTCTTTGTCTCTGGCGTGTCATATTGAGGGCTTCAGAGACAGATACTCAGGGTGGGGTTTTTTACCACTTTTGGCTAGATGTGGAGCACTCATTTTTGTTCCCTCTCTCTATTTACATTTCCCAGGTGTTAGTCTTGTTTGACAGGACCAATCTTATAATCAATATAATTAATACAGTAATATACAACTTAAAATTATAGTCTTTATGTGTACCCTTTGTAATCCAATAAGTTCCACAATATACAGTAGGTCTATCATCAACCAGGGGTATTTTGTCACAACTCTTCTGTCCAGGAGTCCAAAGATTTCAACCCAAACAATGTTTGTAACCCACAGTGTCCAACCACATTAAAGTCAATCTTTCAGTCTCCCCCCAGTAAAAAAGAAAAACCAAGAGGCAGAAAGTCAAAAGTTAAGATTCAGTCAATATTTGTAGTCCAGAATAGTCAGCAAGTTTCAAAACACTTGTAACTTCCACCAAGTAGAGAGTAGTACAAAATATTTTTCTCTGTTGCCAGCTGTTCTCTGCTGAACTGAAAACGTAGCTGTAGGTCAAAGAAGCTGAGAGATTGTCTGTGTCTAGACTAGGCATTGTGCAAATGCTCTACCTGCAATAAGCTTAATGCTGTACCTCTATGTCACCACTAGATGTCCTCAGATGTCCATTTTCTAACACTTAAACAATTATTTTTGCTTTAAAGTTTCTTGAATTTCACCCCAATATTCTTTCCAAAGAGAAAACCCTTAACACAGGGGTGTCAGACTCGCAATGTCACATGACGTGTCGCAACATTTCGTGACTTTTTTTCCATTGCCAGCAATGGGGTGAGCACGGTTTTGCCATGATACATCTGGCCCACGGGCTGGCAGTTTGACACCCCTGCCTTAACAGATTTCTCAGTTCTGCAATTTATCATCACTCTGTCTTGTAGAACTTCCACTTTAGTATTATATTCTTTGTTTTTCCCCATAAAGGATTCACCTGCTGCTTTTTCTTTCTCTGGAAGGGGGAGCAAAAGTCCCCTTCCTTCTCATGCTTGGGGATTTCTTGTTTTATGGGAGTTTGTCTTATCCAGGAGTCAAATATCGAAGTAATAGAGAAAGGATTAATAATCTCACCCAGTTCCATGCCCGTTGTTTAAAATGCTGCTAATGCTGGTGTTTTCTTTATTCGGTTGTCAATGGCTTGGGCTAGCCACAGGAATGCAGCTAGCCTTTCCCCTGCTGTTTTGGAGGGCTTTCCTCGGATCAACGGATCGACCGCTGTCTTTCTGTGATCTACGAGGGTCTCCTCCTTAGAGCCCCCTGGCAGGGCAAAATCAGCCATGGGAAGTGGAGCCCCGCTTTCCTTCGACTGTGATGCCATGACACAAACTGGAAATTCATATTCCTTTCTAGTACATTGTCTTGGTTGCACAATTCGCAACATACTATAGGTAGGAAAGCTAATAATGGAAATATTGTCATGTGCAGGGATTGGAATGCTCTGTACCTTAGCAATAATTTCCTCTTCCTCTTTTCTGCTTCCTCTTCTTCCAAGTGTAATTTCAATTGAAGCTTTTATTGGCCTGCTATATTGATGCCTGTTTGATAATAATTGTCTTATTCTTGTATCATCTACCTTCTAAATCTTATACATAAAGTTCATACAATTTTATCACAATATTAAACTCTTGCAGTGCAGCAAGGTTGTCTTTTTCATCAACCTTAAGTGGATCTGGGCATGGGGGGGGGGGCTTTCAGGGCTTGTAGGCCATCCTATCTAGAGAAGCCCAGTTTGAGGAAGTTGCCCGTTTTCCCCTCCATTTTCCTTATTCTTCTATTGGCATTACTGCCATTTAATCATTCCCATCTTCCAAAAATAGGCTTAGCTTCAAGTCTCAAAAAAAATCAAGTAAAATAAAGCAATTTGCACAATCAAAAAAAGGAGAAAAAAAGACAAGTCATCTGACATTTATAACTTTTACTGTCATACTGAGCTCCAACAAAAATAATCAAGGAGAAATTAATTAGCTGCTAATTGCAGGTAAATTGTATAAGTTATTGCAGAAAATTTGGTTAAATTAAGCATTACTTTGGACTCCTGATCAGACAAAAGCTAATGGGCATAAAATTCATGTGGTTGCCCAGAAAAAGTTTTAACGAGGGGCATCAACTTATTATAAGAATATCTATAAAAATAATAGTATAACAGGATGAGTCAGCAATTGTTCTGTTCCTGCTGCACAAGGCCAGATTCTATTAGCATAAGGCTCTTCCTGAATCTGCCTTCGAAAGAGTCTAATGTTTTTCAAGGGCAGCAGGATAAAGATTCTGTGGTGTTTAGGAACATTATCCCAGTCTTTCTGAATTAAGACGACTCGGGCTATGTTCTAAGTCAGGGCTTTTCAACCTTTTCACAGATTGTACCACATTTAGGACATGACAATATTTGAGTACCACCAGTGCGTAGCAAGGTGTCAAAAACTTGATGACTAAAAAGAAAAGGGTTAGGGATTTTGGGTTTTACTGATTAGATTCATTTGTTGTTATAGAAATGGCTAGTTTATAATATTATGGAAAAGTAAAAAGTTGAGGTTTAATGTTAATGCTTCCTTCTACTGCAATAGAGGAACTCCCTTCTTCCCCTCACTTTCTCCCCCTTTTTCCTCCCCACTGTGTCCTACTATTTGCTTTTGTATTTTTGTATTTTATTCTATAATCTAATAAACTATTACAAACTGTAGAAAAAAAGTAAAAAAGTATCAGTTTTAATTTCTTTGATGGCTGTTCCTTTGCTGAATCACTTTCCCTTTGCACTGACAAATGTATGATGAATTTATCCATGTTTATTAATATGCACCACTACCAGCTAGTTCTGGGGTCTTCAAACTTGGCACTTTTAAGACTTGTGGACTTCAACTCCCAGCATTCCTCTGCCCTCATGGCTGGTTGAGGAATTCTGGGAGTTGAAGTCCACAGGTCTTAAAGTTTCTAAGTTTGTAGAATCCTGAGCTAGCTGGTTGGCCCTTCTGAGCTCTTCCACAGTGTAGTAAGAATGCACACACACCCCAATCCCTTCTCTGTACCCTTAAAGACACAGTAATCAAGTGCAAAGCAAGAAAATAAAGAAACACAAACTCTGTTTTTTTCCTCTTTAAGGTGCCTCAGGCGTGTCGCATGTCACAATGCTGCAATCACGACAGAAAGGCTCCAGCAATTATGAAAAGCTTTAGCTTTAAATTAAGCCAGTTTACTTTCAAAGAAAACTTTCTAAAAGCCACAGACAGGCTCAATTAAAAGGGGTAAAACATTAAACATTTGTTTAAAGGGATTAAACCTTTCCTGTTGTCTTTCCCCCCTTCCCCCACCCAAATCACATTCTTTTATAGCCTCTCCTCTCCTCCCCCCCTTTTTCTTCAATTCACCTCCAGCTTTGAGCTGCTTCTGGAAGCGCCAATCAGCTGGAGCCAATCAGCTGCAGCTGCCTTTCCCTGTCTCTCTCCCTCTGGCTTGGCTCACTTAGGCTCATTCCCCTCCCCTGCTACACTTGGCTAGCAATCACATACCACCTACCATGTGGCAAAGTACCACAAGTGGTACACATACCACCGGTTGAAAAGCCCTGTTCTAAGTCATCTTTAGTATGGATTCTGCTATCTTCAGTTTGAGTTTCAATACTGTACCCACAATCTGTGCCTGGGCTATGCCTTGGCCTCTTTGTAGCCTATGGCCAACATAAAATTGAGAGAATATTCATACTTAACAGCTTGTTCTCAATCCCTGCATCCAAGAAGACTATTAATTTTCTTGTAAGCCAGACCCTAGTCAATAATTAAAGATGGTAATCTGGTCTGCCATTTCAATTTTTGTCCATCCATTTTTGTGTGTGTGAGCTTGAAATCAGGAAACAATATGTCACCTGAAACAGCTTCCTCAAAATTTAGATTGAATTATATTTAACACAGCATAATTAACTCACAGCTTAACTAAAGCCCATAGAGGAGATTCATCAACATCTTGGCTTCAAATAATAAAATAAGGGACATATTCCATTTCTTTCATGCTAAAAAAAAGATATCATAGCTGACACTTTTTTTGGAAAATCTGTGATATTTATATATTATGCTGTTTTGTGGCTTGGAAAACTACCTGTAAATATTTAACACATATCTCTGGTTCAGTATGATAGCAATATGTGTGTGCTTACACGTGTGTAAAGAAGTAGCAAAGTTTTCCATGAAGGGGACAGATTCATCTGTACAGCTGCTTCTAAAGAGAGTACAGACAATAAAACAAATAAAATAGATCCCATCTTGTAATCTCTTTGAGGAGAATAGTTCACATAGATTATATTTCATGATATAGATTTAGTTATCAAACTGACTATAATGCAACAAAACAGGTTGATGTAAAGGCTAAGAATCTGTGCTAAACATTGATCAATACAGTAGGGTTGATAATAAAAATGATAATGCCATAAGTATTCTGATCAAGGTAGGTTAAGGTTGTATTCCAAATAGGGTTACCAGGTATCTTAACAGGCAAAGGAGGACACAGACAATTGGAAAAGAGAACAAACGGGGGAGGGGGAGGACACAGAAAGTGTTTAACTTTCTTGACATCCATGACATAGATTACAGTGAAAAACAACAAAAAACCACTTAGGTCTATGTGGATATGAAATTACATGTAGCATCAGAAAGACTGGGGTTTTTTAATTGCAGAAATGTGCTGGAGCCATGAAGAGGAAAAATCCTTCAGTGACAAGACATTAAAGTCTTGTCAGTTTCTGGCAGCATTACAAGGTACCTGGAGGGCTGTACTCAAGTAATTAAAATAACAGAGCAGAGCTTGTTAATTTGTGGTTAGTGTTATTATGGAGGTGCTGTGCTGCAGAGAAAAGCTGCTTAGGTAGAGATACTCAAAAAGCTGGACAATATTTTACTCTGACTGCCAGATGGAGGACACAAGATCAAAAAGGAGGACATGCCTTCCTTTTGTCACAGGTCTGATAACTCCAGAGAAAGAGAGAGGTGGAATTGACAGTATCTAGGAAAAGTTGATGTCATCCCTGTAGGGTAATCTTTTGAAGAAATTTTATTTTGTTTGTGTTTTATTTCTATAGTTTCAGCAATAGTAATTGCCACATGTCAGAGGTAAGGTTAATGATTATAATCAGGGGAATATGGCTTCTATCACACAGGCACAGATACACTCACACAGACACACAGACACACACACTCACACAGAGTTGTGCTTAAACATTTAAATTCAACCCTTTTGAAATTTCAATATTTCTGCATATGCAAAACGACCTAATATGTAGGCCATTCTCCATGCAAGTCTTAAAACTAGATAAAGAGTATCTGATTAAACAAATGAGTCAAAAACATTATGGCATCTTTGTTCATTTATTTATTGAGGAAAATGATCCAAAGCAAAATATTTGAGCCAGTCACTTTCTCTCAATCCTAGGAAAATGTTGCTAAGAAAACTTTAGGCATCTATTCATGTAGCCACCAGGAATCAGAGCTGACTTAAAGGCATGCTTGCACAAATACATAAAATAATTTGCAAATGAATATTTGAAATGTATTATTTAATGCAGAGGCAGGTTTAATTTAGTTAATATCTTAGATTATTTCAGTCTGCTATCAGCACTAACATATGGCATAGATATTTAAAAAAACCTAGAATGTCAGTTAAGAATATTTTTAAGAAGAGTAATTATATAAAAGATAATTCTTGAACTAAGTATTCAACACCAATAATACTGGAATCCACTGAGAATGCCTAAATATCATTCTACCAGTTTGTGTGAGAGTTCTGTTAAAATACCCTAATTTCTTATCCTAAACTTTGAAATAAATCAAAGTGTTTGTTTTTCAAGGCATTTAATGAATGCAATTTCTTTTTCATGTTTGCTGCAGATCTATTTGTATTTCTGTGGCTCTATCAATTAGATTTTGTATGCCCTTGTATTGATTTATTCCTTTCCAAAAACTTACATTTGCTGGAGTTGGCAAGGATACAAATCCAATCCTGCTATCATAACTACTGTTCTCAAAGTGAAAAGAAATGCAAAAAGCTTCAGAAACCGCTGTTCCTCGTGTAGATTAGAGATGGGCTCAAATCCAACAGCTCTTCCTGCTGTTGAGTCAGTGCCATTTAGAGCAACCCAAATGCACGGCTTCAGAGAGGCTATTAACATATATAGCATGTGTTAAGAATGGTTGTCAAGTCAGTAGCAGTCTTGGCTTTCTGTCATAGAAGAACGTTAAGAAATTAATTGCCTTCACTCTTGAACAAAGCAACATAGTAGTAATAAAGATTTTAAAATCTGTTCAAGTTAAACCGAAGGCTATATCAACTGTCTTTGAACTTCTTTCTCCCCTAGAACATGTACTGTAATGACAGAGAGAGCCAGCGGCAGAGGCAACAGCCAGTCTTCAGCTTTGCTTTGCTCACCTTTGCTCACAGTAGAGGCCCTCGACGTGAAAACGTTCCTTGGGAGGGAAACGTACTAGACTTACTGTACTTTGAACACTTCAAGACACATAAATCATAATGATGAATTGGATTTTCTTTATCCACTGGAACTGGGTCTTCTTGTTTCTCCCTTTGTGGCAGTTTGGACATTCAGAGTTTGTACAGGTGCATTCAGAAAGCTCTTCCGTCTCATTTTCCTTTTCTTTCAACTTTTCTGTGTTCAGCTGCCTGTTTCTGTTCTCAGGTTAATTCTTTTCAAGTTATCACCCTCAATAATTGCTACTGTTTTGTATCTTCTATTTCTACAATGCTATTTTTCTTTCACTGACTCATAAGAACACCTCTGAATACATCCATTCAGAGATACTATTGTTGTGACTATCAGTATATAGAATATATATTCTTGGTATATTTGATATAAGGCAGCTCAGTACTGAAATCAAGGGATTTTTTTTAATCGCTGTGCCATTTAGTTGTACCTTAAGACTCATAGCCTCCTTGTGAGAAAAACACTTCTGGTCCCCCCCCTGCCCCCATATAATAGTATCAGGTTGGGAATAGCTCAGGATTTTTATTCAGGTATATGCTTGTTGTAAGATCTATCCAATGAATCATTTCCTACATAATGTAGATGTTGTTTTACAAGGTTAGTTTAACAGAATGTTTTAGCATATGGGTGGAAGTGTCATAAATTATAGGATAACGATAGCATGTTGATATGC
Source organism: Vipera berus (assembly GCF_964194415.1). Taxonomy (NCBI): domain Eukaryota; kingdom Metazoa; phylum Chordata; class Lepidosauria; order Squamata; family Viperidae; genus Vipera; species Vipera berus. The sequence goes on from NC_138203.1 coordinate 106,737,026, forward strand.
TTTATGGCTTAAGTTACAAAATTACATTATTATCCATAGTTTATTTCTATTTTTATTTCATAATATTTATAACATCTGAGGCTTTATAACTTTTATTAATGAAAGTGGTTACATATTTCTATATGATATCTTCTTGAATGGACCCCTTAGAATGTTGATCCAACTTGGATTTGAGTATGTGTCTAATCAACTTTAGAAACAGTATGAGTACTCGGCCTTTGCATCCCTGTTATTTTCCAAAATTACAGTTATTTCCATTGTGTCCAACAAACTTCAGGCAAGGGCCTTTCAAAATGCTACTTCATATCAAGTGCATGCATATGCACCCCCCCCCCAAGGAAATAAGACAACTTGTGAAGGAAAAAGACTTAACCTCTTTTAGCCAACTTTTTTTAAAAAAAATAATATTTTATTAATTTCTAATTTACGTTTAGGTATTTAAAAAGCAATGTGCTGACTGGGTTAATCAATAGTTCAATAACATACAAAAATCTTTAGTACAAATCTCAAGTTACAGCATCAAATATTTCCTCTCTTTTTCCCTTAATAGCTACTATCTCATATTTAAGCCAATACAGTTCTTATTATATCAACTAAGTAAAAAGATCATTATTACATTTATCAATACATTTTAGCTTATACATATCTTAATTACTTTTACATTCAATCTTCATAGACAATCAATGTTCTGTTATTGGTTTTTTCCCAATTTTTAGTTTCCCATCAATATTCAAATTTAACATTTGATACTGATAATTTCCAGGCTTTAGGTAATCAAAGTTTCCCTTATCTCAATTCATAACAGAATCTAATATTCAAAATGTTATCTATTTGAGTATAGTCTTGTTCTATTTTCTAAAAGTTATCTATTTCCCACCATTTTAAATCATCTAATTAATAATACAGTATCCGCTTCAATAAATCAAAACCATTATATATATATTGTCTGGGTTAGTCAATAAATCAAACATATTCATAATTGTTTTTTCTTTGGGGTCTAATTTGTAAATATTAAACAAATAGAATTCTTATTTTCAACTAATTTCCAAATATTTTAAATTTAATTACCAAAATTCCCCTTATCTCAACTTCTCCCTTTAACCCTCTAATTAGTAATATGAAATCCCCTCTAATAAATCAAACCTCAAATTTCTTCAGCCTTATTCTGACTTTTTTCCTTTGCTAACTAGACTTCCATGTCAATGATTTTAAATCATCAAATAGATCTCCCTTTATTATTATACATATTATTTGAAATAAGAGAGACCGTTTAGTTGCCATTTTTTTGAAGGCTAGCCCATTTATGTTCATTAGATCATCTTCCTATTATTCCAATTCCCCATGATTTTTCTGATATCATTCTGATATGTTTATCTTCCATTCAGTCTGTTCTTCTTCTTTCTCTTCCAATTTCTTCTGATTTATATAGAAAGTCTTTTCCATTTCCAGTGTTGCCACTCCCTTTTCTGGATTTTCCATTAACTGTATTTGTTGGTCAATTGAGTCCTCTGTCTTACTATTTGATTGTTCCACTTCTTCCATTATCTTCTGCATTGTTAGTTCTTTGGTTGTAGTCAAAATTTGGGTTTGTATATCTAAGCTGGCATCTTGTTCTTTTATGTTGCATCTTATTTTGTCACAAGCTTCATCCATATTCTCTTAGTAGTTTGTTCCGTTGAGGACTTGAAAATCAGACATTAAAAATAATTTTATAACTGGGTATGGGACTTCTATTTCATGTATTATAGCTGGTCTTCTATTTCATGTATTATAGAAGTCATTTGTCAAGTAAGATTTTATACTCCAAGGTATTTCATCATCTCATGTAATAACCAATGTTCCTCAGATAAAGAAATAGGAAAGCCTAGTGATGAGCCATATTACTATGACCAATCTTTTGTCCACCGGTTTGGAGGGCTGCTCTGGATAAAGCGGAAGGGCTACTGCCCTTCTGCGATCCAATGGGGATCCCCTCCTTGCTGGTCGCCCCTACAGGGCAACGTTTGACCCCTTTCAGGGTCCCCCAGCAAAGCGAAACTGGACACGGAAGACGGAGCTCACCTTCCAGACATCTGTGGCGGCTGTCACAAACTCAGAAAATTTTAAATCAATTTTAATATTAATAGTTTTGTTCTCATATTTTATCTTGTTGCTTTCATTTGGTTTTAAGCCATCTAGAGTCATGATGGGTAGCATATAAATTTAATCAATCAATCAATCAATCAATCAGTCAATCAATACAGTAGTATAAAATAGCAGCCAAAAAACCTCTAACACTCAAATTAACAATGAATGGACACATTGTTAACAATGCTATCATGGCCCCAGATTTGAAATCCAAACCAGGATTTTAGTGTATACTTGTTTATTCTTCTTCTGGTAGAGAACCACCCTGCTGTATTGCATCTTGCTTGTAGATTAGTGTTTTACATATGTTATAACAAAGGTAACCATACCAATCAGTTAATGTGTCCTGGACTTTTCCTAGAATAGATGCTATCACAGGTCTGTTTAAACTTGTATGATAGCAGTGTATAAGGCACAGCACATACAGTAGGTAACTTTACGACTCTCATTTATGTTCCTCAGAACACATTGCTGGAATATGTTCACAAAATGGAAGATTTCTAGTGGTCTATTTTTAGCAAAAAATATATGGGAATTAATGTGATGAAATGCATGCATTCTTTTCAACTATTAAGCCCCACTCCCCAAACCAGTAAAACTTCAAACCTGAGCACCTCACCAAAATAATGTTAATAACAATAATAACCTTTTTAAAAAAGTGTGATCTCCAGCAACTTCCAAAACTGATTGCCTGCTCTGATGTAGAGCATCCTTTTCAGATTTGCAAATAGCTATATTTGAAACAGTGAAAAACAATAACAAAGAAACTTTTCAAAAAGTGCACAATTTTATTTATTAAATGCAGACAGCCGTAGCATTTTTGAGAGCTATGATAGTTTATTTTTCAATTTATTTGTACACAATTTGTATTTTCTTAGGTAAAAAGAAAAGTCATTTTATTATATCCCAAAACAGACCTAATGAACTCAAAAGATTTGCAGTGTGGACTTCCTGTTTGGCAGCCGTTGGGACAACTGGGAAAAGCTGGTGCTCAGCTTTCCAGCTTGGTTTTTCTTCATCTAGCAACCCTTAAAGGGTCGGAAAGTTGCCCTGGAGGGGCAATGAAGGAGGAGGAATACTTCAGGAGCTCAGATCAGGGGGCACCCGATCAGAGCAAACTGTAGGACCCTCTGGAAAAATGAAGGAAAAGGCTGCCAAGATCTAGCAGCCATAGTCATCTCCAGCAGGAAAGAAAAGGACTGTAAATCAGCGGAATTTCAACTGCGTGCTGAAGCTGGGTGAGCAAGATTTTCTCTTTCCTTCTCCTTGAGGATTATAAATGTTGTGCCCCTGATGGGAAAGGGCTGAAAAGTAAAGACCCCCAGAAGGATTAAAGCTAAAAGTGGCGAGTAATTATAAAGAGGGACAAAGACTCTTTGTTAAAAATATCAGACATTGATAAATAAGCCAAGGAGGACATCTAGTGGTGAAAGAAGAACGAAATTTCTGATATACTGTGAGAATTGAAAAAAATGTTGTGGACTGAAGTAACCTTGACAAAGGACACCTGCAAATAATAAGAGTGCCTTGCTGTGAGATTGAGATTCAAAGCTACTTTTATTGAATTTGGCTAAATCTAAACAGATGTTGTTTTGGCTTTAGATTGTAAGCTGTAAAATGACTTCATCAAATATTACTAGACTTATGAAGAAAACTTCTTCTGCACCCTCAGCAGCACAATCTAGTCCTACAACACGGATCTATTGAAGCAATGTTGCAATGTGAAAAGATAAGCACTGATCAAAGTGAAACACAGATTTCATTAAAATTTCTTCAAGAACTTATGTTAAAAAATCAAGAGACATTGGGAAAAAAACCACCTGGAAATGCAGGAAAATCACAGAAAGACACAAAGTAAATTGGAGAAACTAAATGAAGAAATTTTGGATATAAAGGGAAAATTTGAAGTTCAGAATCAAATGATAATAAAAAATCAACAGAAAATACACAAAATTGAAGTAAAAACAGATGAGAATGATAAAAAGATAGAAATGTTACTACAAGAAAATGAAAAATTAGAGAATGCAATCAAGACTTTAGAGATGGAAAAAGTGGAACATTATTTAAGATTTCAAAATATCCCTGAAGATAGAGAAGAAAACATAGCAGAGGTGATTATTGACATCCTGGAGGAGGCTCTGAAGGCAGATCGAGGAGAACTTCAGCTAGAGGTAGATGAGACATTTCGCATCAATTCAAGCTACGCAAGAAGAAATAAACTGCCAAGAGAAGTACATGTACGGTTTACAAAGAAGACAACAAGAGATGAAGTACTACGGAAAGTTAGAGATGAACCAATACAATATAAAAATAAAGAAATTGTGGTTTTAAAGCAGATACCCAAGAGAGTTAGAGACACATGAAGACAGTATCATTTTTTGACCACGAAGCTGATTGCCAGTCACTCATGCGCTCGTGACCTCTCGTATAGACTACTGCAATGCTCTGTACATGGGGCTGCCCTTGAGGACCACTCGGAGGCTCCAGCTGGTGCAGAAAGCAGCTGTGCGAGTTGTGATGGGGGTCTCCTGATACTCCCATGTAACACCTCTTCTCTGCGAGCTGCATTGGCTTCCAGTTGCCCTCCAGGTGAGATTCAAGGTGCTGGTGATTACCTATAAAGCCCTAAATGGCATGGGTCCGGATTACCTACAGGAGCACCTGCTGCCAGCGTCATCTTCCCTTCATCCTGTGCGCTCCCACAGAGAGGGCCTCCTCAGGGTGCCGTCGGTCAGAGAGTGTCGGCTTGTGGCCCCCAGGGGGAGAGCATTCTCTGTGGGCGCGCCAGCCCTTTGGAATCAATTACCAGTTGAGCTCCAGATGGCTCCCGACCTTCGCTCTTTCCGCCGTGATCTGAAAACCTATTTATTTGAACAGGCCAGCCTGGTTTAAGGGTTTGGGGTATTTTTAATTATTTATTGTTAGGGCTTAATTAATTTAATCTTATTTTTAACTTTTGTATGTAATGCTTTTATTGCCCTGTACACCGCCCTGAGTCCTTCGGGAGAAGGGCGGTATAGAAATTCAATTAATAAATAATAAATAATAAATAAAATGACCTGGAAAGGAATACAAAAAGGGCCAAGATGGACTTTTAATCATTCCATATTAAAGAAAAAGAATTTATAGAGTTAACAAAAAAAGAAATAGAATTCTTCTTCAAAGAAAATAAAAAAGAAGATACAACAGCACAAAATGTATGGGATACAGCTAAAGCGTACTTTAAAAGGATAGCTATAACATATATGGCAAGGAAAAATAAACAGAGAAAACAGCAATATGTATTATTAAAAGAAGAATTTGGAAAGTTAGAATTAGAACTGCAAAGAAATCCACAAAAAAAGACTTTAAAAAGAGATATGGACATAATAAAACATAAATTAAATCTGTTAGACTCAGAAAAAATGGCAGAACAGATAAAAAGAGTGAAACAATTTTTTTTTAATTCCAACAAGCTGGGAAGATGGTTAGCTTATAAACTTAAAAAACAGAAAGAAAAAAAGATACATAATTTACTCGATGGGAAAGGTTATTTACAATATAAAAAATGAAGAAATAAAAAAGATAGTCAAAGAATTCTATAAGGAACTGTATGATAAGGAGAAGACTTCAAGAGAGAAAACTGTAAAATATCTGGAAGAAAGTAATCTTCCAAAGATTTCAGAGATATTTAAAAATATGTTAGATGAAGGGGTTACAATGATGGAAATAACAGAGGCCATAAAGAGACAAAAAAATAGGAAGACACCAGGTCCAGATGGACTTCCGACGGAGTTATATAAGAACTTACAAGAGATATTAAGCAAACCATTGAAAGACGTTTGTAATGGACTTTTATTAGAAGCTAAAATACCAATGATGTGGATTGAAGCAAATATTACTTTAATACCAAAAGAAGATTCGGATTTGACCCAGATTAAGAATTATAGACTGATCTCATTGCTCAATGTGGATTATAAAATTTTTACTTCAATAATGGTGGAGAGATTGAAAAAATATTTAGTTGAATTTATACACCCAGATCAAAATGGCTTTTTACCAAAGAGACAAATTAAAAATAACTTAAGAGTGATGATAGATGTATTAGAATACTATGAGCTTCATCCAGGGAAACAAATGGCATTAATATTCTTAGACGCTCAAAAGGCATTTGATAATCTTTCATGGTAATTTATGATTCATCAATTACAAATAATGGACTTTGGACAGAATTTTATAAACATGGTAAAAACAATATATAACAAACAAACAGCCAAAGTGATTGTGAATGGAGATTGTACTGAGAGCTTTGAAATAAGGAAAGGCACAAGGCAAGGATGCCCTTTATCCCCTCTGTTATTCATTTTCACTTTGGAAGTTTTAAATTGAAATATAAGACAAGATACAGAAATTAGAGGGTTGGGGATAAAGTGTGAAACATATAAGTTACAAGCATTTGCTGATGATTTAGTATTTATTTTGGAAGAACCCTTGGAGATGATCCCAAAATTGTGAGGGAAGATAGAACAATATGGAGAAATAGCGGGACTAAAAATAAATAAAGAAAAAACTAAGATAATAGTTAAGAATCTTATGGATAAGCAAAAAAGCTGAATGTCAGAAGTAACAGAGGTACAGATGGTGAAAAAGGTTAAATATTTGGATATATATTTATCAGCCAAATGCTCAACAATAAAAGAAGACAATTATACAAGGCTATTGAAACAAATAAAGCTAGACTTGGAAAAGTGGAAGAATTTACAATTGTCATTACTAGGAAGAATTGCTACAGTTAAAATGAATATATTGCCTAAGATTTTATTCTTATTTCAAACAATTCCGACAGAACTTGGGGAAAAATTCTTCCAAGAGTTGAATTCATTAATTTTGAAGTTTGTATGGCAAGGAAAGAAAGCTAGAATAAAGATGAAAACGTTGCAAAATGCTAAGGAAAATGGAGGCTTTGGCCTACCTGAGTGGGCTTTGTATTATGAAGCATCTGTATTAACATGGGTGAAAGAATGGATAATGCTTAGGAATAAAAGGTTGTTATATTTGGAGGGACATGACTTACAATTGGGGTGGCATGCTTTTTTGTGGTACGGGAAAAACAAAATTCATAAGTATTTTCAAAATCACTGTATTAGAAATGCTTTGATAACAGTATGGGAAAAAATTAAAACTAAAATATATGTAAAAGTTCCAGGGTGGTTATCAACAACGGAAGCTTTCTCACACCCAAATTTGTTAGATTTTGAAAAAACTTGGGCATATAGAGATATTTTGAATACTGATGGGACATTAAAATCGAAACAAGAGCTGGAAAATCAGGGCATCAACATGTCATGGTACAAAATACAATACAAAATAGATATGAAAAAGACGTGAAACTGTATGGATTTTATAAAGAAGAAACTGTATTTGATAAGATATTGTTAACTTCTGATGAGAAATTAATTAAGAAAATGTATAATTTTTGTTAATTTTAGAGATGGAAAGTGAACAAACTAAAGGGACAATGACAAGGTGGGTGAAAAACTTTGGTTATAATATAGAATTAGAAAAATGGCAAAAATTATGGGAGAGAAATTATAAATTGACAATGTCAACTGCATATAAAGAAAATTTATATAAAATGTTTTATAGATGGCACTTGCCACCAGCAAGATTAGCAAAAATGTTTAAAAATGTGTTAGATAAATGTTGGAAATGTAAACATAATTCAGGTACGTACTATCATATCTGGTGGACATGTGACCAAGTAAAGGCCTATTGGAAAAAAAATACATGCTTGGTTAGAAAAAATATTAGGAGAACATGTAGTATTTAATCCTGAAATTTTTTTTAGGTATAATACCAAAAAAGATTAATAAGCAAAATTTATATTTGGTTCTACATATTATACCAGCAGCAAGAATAACCTACGTGCAATGTTGGAAGAATGAACAAATACCATCAGAGGAAGAAGTAATTAAAAAAATGCTGGAATGCGCTGAGATGGACAGACTAACTATGAGGCTGAAAGACAAAGAAGAAATAGAATATTACCAAAGCTGGAATTTATTCTACAAATGGTTAGAGGAGAGAACCAAAGACTAGGACTTGATTATGTATTAGCGTTTTATGAACCCAGATCACATGCTGATTGAAAAATTAACATATGTATGTAGAGGAAAAAAACAATAAAAAGCTTACTGTAAAAAAAAAAGATTTGCATTGTGATATTGTATTTTGAATAGAGTCAGCAGAGCCCACTTTCTTTTGCACTCGTTCTTGGGGATGAGAAATAATTGTAACAATGGGTACATCACTGAATTATTAGGAAGTATTTTTTTTTATCATCAGTTGTCTGATGATCGTCCTTTGGGTTATGACCAAATGTTATTCAGAGTATATCTTTTCTACGTTTCCAGGAAAAAACTGGGATGAGAGGTCTATTTGCCTTCACCTTACAATTTTTAGTGCTCAAATAATACAATCTTGCACTTTTCAATTTCTAATCTGAAAGCAGTTCATGTTTAATTACTGATCTGTTCATGTAAATCCTACTCAGCTTCATGTTTTTCTCTAATTTTATGCTACTTTAAATTCACAGCTTGATCTATGAACACTATAACCATTTTGATTTATGTATGCAGTCATTTAAAATATACAACTTCCACCCACCATAAATCTCTGAGAAAAGGCCTCCTGAAAGAGCACTCATGATATATTGTTACAAATCAATGCACATTTAGTTGGGGTCTCATTGGATCCAGTGGAATTTAGTTCTGAGCAAATAATTGGGCTGTATAGTCCATTGATTGTAAAGTAACCAAAATCCAAAGCTGTGTTTTACGCTGTTGGTTAAAGAATAAATTAATTCCAGTAGTGATGTCAGAAGTGTAGGTTTTTGAACTGATAGTGACCACAGTACTTTCATAGTCAGCTTGCAGCATAGGTAACTAGAAATTACCACCATGGTCACAATTTAGAAATGGATAGGTCAGTTAAGAATGACCCAAGATAGTTAAAAATCAATCATAAGCTACATGTTTAAAAAAGAAAAATAATTAATTACCATTATTGGGTCATCTGACATTAACTACTTAGAAAGCATTTCAAATCACAAGAACAGAACTTGGTGAAAATTTACAGAGTAAGAGTAACACAAGATATTAGAGACCCAGATGAAAGATTTGTATTTCCAGTTATGGTTTCAAAAATAGTGTAGTTAGTATTTAAGTTATTGGGCTGTCACCTGGGAGACCCAGGATCAGCTGACCTCCAGTCACAGAGTACCTGTTTCGGTGACTCTGTCAGCTTAACCCAGTGACATGGTTGAAGCCAAGATGAAAGAAGAGAATGCTAGATACACTGCCATGTTAGAATAAATCTAGCACATATACACATGTGTGTGCATTTACATGTGGAGAGAAAGAGGATGCCCATTAACTACCAGAGACAGAGTGGGTACAAAAAAAACAAAACAAGAAATCTTCCTTGCAAAAACTGAAATATTCTCCAAATAAGTGGAACAAAAAGAGTATAAAGAGAAGGTGAGCTGGAAAAAAAATCACAGCTCTGTTCGAAAAAAGAGGAACCTGTAAAGGTTATTCCAAGCAGGAACTAACAGGAACAATCCATCTTTCTATATAAGTGTAAAAAACTAGCCAGGGAAACAGTAAAAACTGGGAATGCTGAAAGCTAAATAATTTCTCTACATATCTACAGTTCTTTTTTTATAATATTTTATTAGTTTTCTACATTTACAATTCATAACTGCTTAGTAAACAACATGTAAATTCCTAATCTCTACCCTGTTTTTCCAGCCATTGATAAAATACATCCCATAATTGAAAATATTCTGTGACTTCTTTTTCTTTAATCTTCAGTGTAAGTCTATCCAATTCTGCACAGTCCAGTATTTTCTTGATTATGTCCTCTTCAGATGGTGTTTCTTCATTTTCCAACACTGAGCAAATACAATTCTTGCTGCTGTTAATACATGCAACATTAAATATAAACTTTCTTTATCATATTTTCCTGATAATATACCTAATAAAAATAGTTCAGGTTTAAAATCTACACGTTTTCTTCACCTTTTTTCTAGCCAGATATGTATTTTTGTCCATTTCTAAATTTAAAAGAAAATTATACAGTTTCTTAATTATACAGTTTTCTTCTGAAGTCAACAATATCTGATCAAACAGTGTCTGATCTTTTATAAAAAAAACCATGTATTTTAGCATCTTTCTCATATCTCAGTTGTATTTGCAGTTGAGGCCACCATGATAAATCAATACCCTTCCAGCTCTTGTTTAGATTTTAATTTCCATTCAGTATTCAAAATATCTTTACAGATTACAATTTTTTCAAAATTACTTAAGTTTGGGTGAACAAAAGCTTCCATTGTTGAAAGCCATCCTGGTATTTTCATATAGATTTTAGCTTTTATCTTTTCTCATACTAAAAGTAATGCATTTCTTACATAGTGATTTTGGAAGTACATATCTATGAATTTTCTTCTTCCCACATCATAAAAAGGCATGCCATCTTAACTGGAAATCATGTCCTTCTAAGTATAATAATCTTTTATGTCTAAGACTAGTTTTGTGTTCTAAAGATTCTAAAGATTGTTCACCTTTCCCCCTCAATTTTTGTTTAAAGCCCTCTTGATGAGTTGGGCCAGTCTTTTTCCGAGTACATTTTTCCCTGTTTTAATGAGGTGTAGCCCATACCTTGCCAAGAGTCCTTCACATAGGAAATGCAGTCCATGATCCAGGAAACCAAGGTTTTTTTTGGCGACATCAACCCTTTAGCCATTGGTTTTTTTCTAGAATTCTTTTTTCCCCTCAATGGGGGTTGGCCTTTCGTTGGGAGTACTGATGAGAACACTACTTGTGCTCCTAGTACCTTAACTTTATTGCCTAGTTGCTTATAATCTCTCAATATCGTACTCAAGTTCTTTGTTGTACCATTTGTCCCAATGTGAAGGAGGAGGAAATCTGTGGGCCTAATTATTTTGGTTAGGTTCTCAGCCACATCTTTAATTTTTGTTCCAGGGAGACAACATACATCATGTATGTCCGGTCTGAAAAATTATGTTTCTTTGAGGGTAGAATCTCCTATTACCAACACTTGCCTTCCTTTTTTTTTTGGGGGGGGTGCAGTCTGGGGTGCTTTTCTGTTTATCTCAGGTGTGTTTGTTGATGTGACTCTTTTAGGGATGTTTGGTGCTGTTTCTTTGCTAGATGTCTGCACGTTTTCTTTGAGGGGGAGGTTGTGGGTCTGCATATTTCCATCTAGGGGGAAAAATTGATTGCTCAGTTTTAATGGGGATGCTAATGGTTGGGTTAGATTGGGCAGTAGGGGCTTGTTAGATGTCTGCTGCTTCTTTTGAGTATTGTTTCCTTCTATGTGTGACATACCTCCATTTGTCTTTCTCCAAGTGTTTATCAGTAGAGTCAAATCCTCTGGGAGTTATTTGTTCATTGTTTAGTTTGATTTGGGTATTGCTTTCTTTTGTCGGTTGGAGTTTGGCTAGAGCTGCCTTACTTTTTCCTCTAATAGATCACATAGTTTAAATCTAATGCATGTATAATTCGGGTCTTCTTTGGGCACAAGCACATACATGGCAATGTATTGCATACCACAATAGTATCAGTCACCTGTTCCATGAGTTTGTTGTTTGAAAATCCCTCTTTTTGGTTGGTGGATGTGCTTCCTTCTCTGATCTAGGTAATTGTGCCTATTCCCCCCCTATCATTTTATCTGCCTGTTTGTGGTCATTTTTCTACCCTGTTATTTATTTAACCTTCTTACTACTATGTCAGTTTTATTTATCCTTTTCTTCCCTCTATTTTTTTAAAAAAAGGTTTTGAGCTCCAATTCCTTTTTATTCTTTCCTGGGGATCTTCCCTCCCTTCCTATTGGGTCCTCAAACTTAACTGTTGCCTTCACTTCCATTGCTCACTCCGTCCTCTTGTTTTCTCTGCCGGCTCCCTTCTGTCTTTTGGTGCTTGTCTCTGCTCTGGTCAGGCCTCTGTTCAGCTTTCTGGTTGGCTCAGCCCCGTGGTCTGGTCTGCTCCTCTCAGCTGGCCACTCAGCTTGAGAGATCAGAGACCTGTCTAGCTCCAAGCATCTCTGTTGTTGCTGCTGCTGCTGTATTTCTCTCCCCCCCCCCCCGCCTCATCCCCCTAGATTTTGCTGCCTCCAATTCCTCCAATTCCTCACAGCCGAGCTGTCCTCTGCCAGACCAGCCTAGCAGGAGGCAGGGGATCTCTGGGGAGGGAACACTGATCCAGCCCTCCACCTGGGGCAAGTCTCCATTGGGGAGGGCTGCGGGGCTGGAAGGAAGCAGGGAGAGGGCTGTTTTGATTTCCTGGATACATTTCATAATATTCCAGTGTATCCAAAATAATTCTTAGGTTATTTTTTATTTGTCTTTTTGGTAGAAATCCATTTGGGTCTGGATGAATAAATTCAACCAGAAATCTTTTCAGCCTCTCTGCTATTATTGAGGCAAAAATTTTATAATCCACATTTAATAGTGATATTGGTCTATAGTTTTTTATCTGTATCAAATTTGAATCTTCTTTTGGTATTAAAGTGATGTTAACCTCTGTCCATGTGTTTGGTAGTTTAGCCTCATTACAAACTTCTTTCATTGGTAAGAATGTATCTTGTAAACATTTATAAAACTCTGTGGGTAACCCATCTGGTCCCAGAGTCTTGTCATTTTTTTGTCTTTTTATAGTTTCTGTCAATTCCATCATTGTTATTTTTTCATTTAACATATTTTTGAAGTTCTCTGGGATTTTTGGTAGCTTACCTTTTTCTATGTATTGCATTATTTTCCCCCCAGAGATTTCTTCTATATCATACAGTTTTCATAAAATTCTTTAACTATGTTTTTTATTGTATCATTTTGGAATTGTAGACAGCCTTTCTCATCTTGCAGTTTGTGTATCAGTTTCTTCTCTCTTTTTTCAGTTTATAAGCTAACCATTTACCTGGTTTGTTAGCATTTTCAAAAAAGTTTTGTCTTGCCCTTTTAATTTTTTGAGCCAATTCTTCAGCTTCTACTAGGTTTAATTTATGTGTTATTATCTCCATTTGTCTTTTGAGAACTTTCTTTTTAACTTGAGACTTTGTTATCCAAGTTGGCAACAAGTATTCTAATATTTATTAATGAATAAAATTAAACATAAAATATTATTTATTGGCATTTTTTCCAGCATCATGATGAAGTAAAATGTATAGATTCATTTGCTCTCTAGAGAATACGTGTGACTTCAAGGAACATTTATCACAATATAGTATTTCAAATAGGCTTTTCACCATACACTGATCTCTCTCTCTCTCTCTCTCTGTCTCTGTTTCTGTCACATTTTTGTTTTACATGGTTAAGGAAGAATATAATTGGTTGCTTTTAAATAAAAAAAAAATTAGATTTCATTTTCCCTTATATCTCTGTACATTTTTCTACATTTGTAGTTCTCTGACTTCTGTAATGCAGTTGCTGGGAATTCAAAAGTTGTTAAAATTTGTATATTTCAAGACAGTATACATAAAAATGCATATGGGTTGGGAAAAAGTATTTAATATATAGAAGAAAACTGCTTGCAAAAATGTGTGTCAGGGAAAATGTAAAAAATGCATGTATTAGAAGCAATTCATTTGGAAGGCTTGTGTAATTGCATTTGTTCAAAATTATTTTAATGTGCATTGTATTTGTTTTAACCTAAGGGATACATTTATCCCTTTATCCTTCTTGTAAAGACCACAGAGATAAGATTATCATTTTCTCACAACTAGGCACAACTGGGTGTTTTCATTCTGTTTTTATATACACACGTATGGTATCTAGATATGCCTTCTACAGAAAATGAACTATATTCTAACTAGTTATTATCTTCTTGAATAATTAAACAGAAAAAGGGTTTTTTTTCCCTCTTCGGAAACATAATTAGTTTGAAAAATCTGCCTTGATGTAGCTATTAGGTTTTAATTAACATTCCATCTGGCAATGATATCCAATATTACTGAATAGTGACATCATTTTTTTTCATATTGACTACTGAAAATCTTTTGTGTTTTTTTAAAAAAAAAACTATATTACTGCTCAAATCCACTCAAAATATTATGCCACTTTTATCATGTATGACATTTTAAAATGGCTCCCAATATATCAATCGTCTGAGAGAATTCAATTCCTTGAAATTTACGAAGTGGCATAAATGTCAAATGAGTGATTAGTCTCAAAATCGAAACATGGGTAAACAATTAATTGTATGGAACTTCATGTGAGCCCTCATGAAAGCTTTTCTTTTTTGGTAATTTCTCTAGCAGTGAAGAAAATAACACCACACTGTAAGCAAAACAAAAAAAGAAACTAAAAACAAAGAATAAAAAAGTGTGGTGTCTTGAATTTTTTAACATGATTTTTAAAACCTGGCATACATAAATCAGCACCATGTCATGATACTACAGCACTATAATTTCTGTTTTAAAATAAAAGACAGGGATAGCACTAAACACAAAAATGTTAACTTTTGAATGATGTTCTTATGGTTCAATAAAAATGATATGTAATGCTAGTTCATAAAGCTTTCTCTACCAGGGGGCCTCCCCACCTGAGAGATAGAGCAGTGATTTCTTGCAGAATTTCTGCTCTGACTGCTTTTCTTCCTCCTAACCATGATTATGCCAGCAAAAGAAAAGAAGGAAATGCTAATTTCTGCTAGCTGAAAAGCACCAAGCTGAGCTGTTTAACTCATACTTTGTGTCAGTCTTCACACAAAAAGATACCACAGCCCAACACACCAAAAGAACCACTGCAAAAAATATAGTAGAAACAAAAATTAAAATAAGCAAGAAGATGTTAAGGGAACACCTATCCAACCTTGATGAATATAAATCACTGGGACCCGACAGGCTACATCCCAGAGTTCTGAAAGAGTTGGCAGAGGTTATCTCAGAACCATTGCATCACATCCTCCATAAATCCTGGAGCACCGGGGAAGTACCTGAGGATTGGAAAAGCGGTGATGTGGTCCCCATCTTCAAGAAAGGGGGGAAAAACGGACCCAGAACACTACAGACCAATCAGTTTAACATCAATACCTGGGAAAATCCTAGAAAAGATTATCAAAAAACAGATCTGAGAACAACTAGAAGCAAACAAAGTCATAACTAGTAGCCATCACGGGTTTGTCAAAAATATATCATGCCAAACCAATCTTATCTCATTCTTCGATAAAGTGACTAAACTAGTAGACCAGCAAAACTCAGTGGACATAATATACTTGGACTTTAGTAAGGCATTTGACAAGATAGACCATAACCTACTGTTTGGTAAACTAAGAAAAGGTGGGATAAACAACATCACTACCAGATGGATCTGTAACTGACCATACTCAGTGAGTAGTCCTCAATGGCACTACATCCACATGGAGAGAAGTTAGCAATGGGGTACCACAAGGTTCCATCTTAGGCACAGTACTCTTCAATATCTTCATAAATGACTTAGATGAGGGAATTGAAGGGGAACTCATCAAATTTGCAGGTGACACCAAACTGGCAGGAGTAGCCAACACCCCAGAAGACAAAATCAGGATCCAAAAAGATCTTGACAAAGTCGAACAATGGGCTCTATCCAACAAAATGAGTTTCAATGTGGAGAAAAGCGAAGTTTTACATTTAGGCAGGAAAAATGAAAGGTACAAGTACAGACTGGGCGAGACCTGGCTTAAAAACAGTAAACATGAGAGGGACCTTGGAGTCCTGGTGGACGATCATTTAACCATGAGCCAGCAGTATGCAGCAGCAGCCAAAAAAGCTAATACAATCCTGGGTTGTATAAACAGAGGCATAGAATCAAGATCATGTGAAGTATTAGTACCGCTTTATAAAACCCTAGTAAGACCAATTGACCTGCAGCCAATTTTGGTCACCATATCACAAAAAAGATGTTGAGAATTTGGAAAAAATTCAAAGAAAAGCAACAAAGATTATCAGGGGCCTGGAGACTAAAACATACAAAGAACAGCTATGGGATTTGGGTCTGGCTAGTCTAAGGAAAAGAAGAAATAGAGGAGACATGATAGCAGTGTTCCAGTATCTGAGGGGCTGCCACAAGGCAGAGGGGGCCAGGTTGTTCACTAAAGCACCAGATGGAAGGACAAGAAATAATGGTTGGAAACTGATCAAAGAAAGAAGCAACCTGGAACTAAGGAGAAATTTCCTGACAGTGAGGCCAATCAAGCAGTGGAACAGCTTAACCTCAAAAATCGTGGACACTCCATCACTGGAGATTTTTAAGAAGAGACTGGACATGCACCTGTCTGAGATGATATAGGTTCTCCTGCTTGAGCAGGGGGCTGGACTAGAAAACCTCCAATGTTCCTTCCAGCTCTATTCTATTCTATTCTATTCTATTCTATTCTATTCTATTCTATTCTATTCTATTCTATTCTATTCTATTCTATTCTATTCTATTCTATTCTATTCTATTCTATTCTATTCTATTCTATTCTATTCTATTCTATTCTATTCTATTCTATTCTATTCTATTCTATATGTGATAATCAGCCTGTATATCAGGGATCTTCAAACCTGGCCCTTTTATGACTCGTGGACTTCAGCTCCCAGAATTCCTCAGCAAGGCTGGCTGAGGAATTCTGGGAGTTGAAGTCCACAAGTCATAAAAGGGCTAGGTTTGAAGACTCCTGCTGTACAGGCTGAGGTATTCCAAGTCATGTTACCAGGCTGCAACTTCCTCTGACACAAATCAGGGTTTAAGAAACCCACCACCAACAGCTTACAATATTATCTAGATCAGGGGTGACCAAACTTGTCAGTTTTAACACTTGTGGATTTCAATTGCCAGTTCTGGGAGTTGAAGTTCACAACTTTTAAAGTTGCCAAAATTGGACACCCCTGATCTAGAGTTTATTTGCAACACTGAACATAAAGGAAATCTGGATTGGTGCTTTATAAAGAGGCTTAGGAGCAAGATTTCAAAAATGCAGGGTGAACAAAGACTGTGGCACGTCCAAGAAAAAAAAAAGAATTTTGAGGAGAATTGGTTGATGCCTTCAGAACATGATAATTGTAATTTAGTCCTAACACCAATTCTTTGATGACTTGTTGCATTCTGGAAAAAGCTATTTTACAACAGGGAAGAAGGCGCTTAATTTCTCTCTTCCTTTTCTTTCTTCCCAGCCAGCTGTTAGGAAAAAGGCAAGGAAGGAAAGCGCCTGACAAACTGCTCTCGCACTAAGGGCTTGACTTGAGGAGGTTTTACTCAGACAATTGAGCCGACTGGTCCTCCTTGACTACGAAGAGTGAAGGCATTAAGGTCCAGGTCATGAGCATCTGGAGATAGCCATAGGTCTCTGCTACATTGTATAACACAATATAGCTGTTTTTTCTTTTCTAGTAAACAAGGCAGGGGCATATAAAATACTAATAAAAAAATGAACTATGGTGACATAAATTAGCACTCCCTGAGAACTTTGTAATGAATATATCTGAGTCACTCTGTATTTACTTCTGCAATTCTTCACTCTTCACCACCTGTGAGGATTGTGTATTTCTTCCTCTTTTTTTTTAATAAAAAATCAGTTGGAGTTTTCATGATTAGAAAAAAAGGGATAACACAATAATAACGATAATAGCATCATGCTGAATAAAAAGTGACTGAACAAAACATATTGCTTTCACAGAAAATCCCTGAGTGGAAAGAACTGTGATACATTCTCAGGAATATGCATAAGTAGCTGGTGGTGTTATGAAGTCCCATTAAAAACGGACATGTCTGGGAACTGAGAAACCAGAGTACCGTAGTGGTGCAACTGTTCTAATATGGCAATTCTTACAATATACATTATTGCTTCTGAAATAAATTACCTTCCCTTTCTGCCATATTTAATACTATACTATGGGAATGAATAATATACGGTAGTCCACAGATTATTTATGAATGCTATAGTTAAATAAATAGATGAAAAGTCCAACCAGTTTCATATTTAGCATGTCACTTCCCAAAATGATTTTAAAGTGTTTTTGTTTACAGAATCTGTCCACATTTTATATGATTGTTGGAAATTTATAGCTTATAGGCTTGAAAATAGTTATCATTTTATTAGCAATGTGTAAAATGCATAACATACAGATTATGAAGGGTTAGCAAATCATTGTGGTTCATGAGACTGAACAACTCAGAGGAGAAATTCAGCAAAATCCTATCTCCTTTGAGCTTTTTTAAAAAACAGATTGGAGCTTGTTTTTTCTACCTTCCCAAAGACTGAATAGGACTTTTACTGTATAGTTTGGGTCAGGGTTCCGACAAATGAACTCTTTGCTTCTTGTTTCTTGCTTTGACAGTCTGCTTCCTATACACAAAAATTATCAGATTATTTCTAACCCAGAATACAATAGAATTAATTCAGCAGAAACTTTCCAATATGCATTCAGTTTCTGAACTGCTGCATTGCCAGGAAGTTTGGAAAGCCACAGAGCCTTCACAATCATTCAATAAAGAGGCATTTGGGGATGATGGGCATCCCGATATCCCTAAATGATAGTGTTAGCTTTGAAGAGAAGGTACAGGCCACATTTTGCAAACATTGCTCTCACCCCCCACTCACATAACAGAAAATAACATAATCCTCAAATCCTTGAACAAAGGTTTTGAATAGAATTTCCCCTGCACCCCATAAGTGAAAAGGAAATAACATTTTATTGCACTGGGGAAAGCATTGTTAGATAAAAATCTTTAAAATGCAAGGTACAGAAAAATATATCCATGCACAAAGTCTGCAATCTTGGCTCAAAGGGGTGCACTCTAAAAAAGGGGTCCCCAATACCGGGCCTTGAGTCATTCTGAACCGGGCTGTGGAAGTGGTAGGCAAGTGTGTATGCATGCCTGCACCCCCACTTGCATGAGCGGTGTGTGTGTGTGCCTGCCACTCATGCAAATGGAGCTGTGCATGTGCACCCACCACTCATGTGGACCAATCCCCTTCCCTCTCCCCGCTGTTCCGCAAAGCTGGAAAATTTGGGGAACTCTGCCCTAAAACACAATCCTTATAAAAATCAAGGGACCAAGCCCAAGCCCTGCCCCCTCCATACACAGTGTGGCTAAAATAATCCCAGAAGAAATTAGAGAGAAACATGGAATTTCCCAATTCATTATACCCCAATCAAATACCTCTTTGTGATTTTCTGGAAATTATTAGTATTCTCCTAAAAGTATCTGCTCTTACAAAGCATGCAATCAGCCTGTATAAGCTCTTCTCTGTGTTGTCAATGTTCTTGCTCACCACTCTCCCAACTCCAGGTTTCACTTTTCTCTTGTGCATCTATGGCCTATGACATCCATTCCTCACCACTAGAACACATGAGATTTCTGAATTTATGCTAGTTTATTGGAAAGGAAATAAGTGAATGAATCAATAATGAATGTATAATGAGTGTGTCGGGAAATATGAATCTTGTATGAAAAGTATTGGAAAACAAATATATCTCCCAACTGAATGAATGGAAAATGAAATGAAGAGTATGGGAAAAGCTGTTCAGGAATGAGGGAAAGAATGATGGAGTGAAGCTAATGGGAAGTATGAAAAAGGATGACTGATGGAATAATAAAGTGAAAGAGATTATGGATGAAAAATGCACACGGAAAAAATGATTGCTACAAAGGATGATCACTACAAAGGAAAGGTACCAATGGTCCTTGACTTACAACAGTTCATTTAACAACCATTTGAAGTTACAACAGCACTGAAAAAAGTGACTTATGACTGTGGGAATGAAAATTTGAATGAGAATTGTTATCTGTTTTGCAGACTAACAAAGGACTTTAAAGTTAGGAATAGGTTGTGGTTTTTT
This sequence comes from Vipera berus, assembly GCF_964194415.1. NCBI lineage: Eukaryota > Metazoa > Chordata > Lepidosauria > Squamata > Viperidae > Vipera > Vipera berus. The sequence goes on from NC_138203.1 coordinate 106,757,009, forward strand.
TTGCTGCTTGCTTATCTAGAACCTCCAAAGTAACTAACTCAAATGAAGTATGCAAAAACTAGAACATATATAAGGCATCCAAGGTAATTATGTAAGATTACAAGGTCACAGTCAGTCACAATAATTATTCAATCCACTAGAGGAATGAATATTGATAGGTCAAAGAGTGGGAGCCCTTTAAATGTTATAGCTCTTTTTATAGAAGAAAAGTGGATGAAGTGAGAGTCATAAATGCTGTGAGAATGGTGAAAATCAATAAAGCTGTAGGTGTGGATGGCAAGACTATGGAATTGCTAATACTGGTAGTCCTTGATTTAGGGGGCATACTGTAATTGTGCCCAAAACTGATGTTGCTAAGTGAGACAGCTGTTAGGTGAGTTTTGCCCCATTTTACAACCTTTCTTGCCACAATTGTTAAGTGAACCAATGTAGTTGTTAAGTTAGTAACACTGTCAGAATCCAGTTAGATTTCATTTCTACCTATCTTCTCTGATTAAAAATCCAGCCCTTGCATTCTCCTAGATTCTGTCATAGGGAAAAAGGGGAAGGGGAATGCATGGGGACTTCTGTTGCTTTCACTTCCTGTCTTCACTACAAAGTAACCTTTTGTTGATTCACTCCTGGTATACTAAATATAACAATATAGCCAGCTGCCTTTCATCCTATGCCTCTCTGAAGATCTTCCTTGTGCAGACACAGCGAGGGAAAAGGGGAGGGGGAAAGATACAACACTTGGAGTCTGGGCAATAAAAGGATTGAATGATTGTGCCAACTGAGACGGACTGATATTATCTTCCCTGAAATAAACACCTAGAATCTGCCAGTTTGGATCGCCTGGAAGAACTGCACGATGGGGGGGGGGTGGATGCTTGGGAACACTTTAAAACGTTGAATGATGGGGAGGGCTCCCCAGATCCAGTCTAGCATGCCTCAGTTAATTTCTCTTAATAAAGATTCCTGTTGGAAGAAAATATTTCCAAGCGTTCTGTCTTCTTAAGATGTAGATTAAAGTGGGTCCTTACAAACACAGCTGTTACTGTAAGTGAACCTGGCTTCCCCATTGACTTTGTTCGTCAGAAGTTCACAAAAGGTGATCCCACGGCCCCATGACGTTGCAACCGTCATAAATATGAGTCAGTTGCCAAGCATCTGAATTTTGATCATGTGACCATGGGGATGCTGCAGCAGTTGTGTGAAAAATGGTCATAAGTCACTTTTCCAACGCTGTTGTAACTTCGAATGGTCACTAAATAAATGTGTGCAAGTCGAGGCAGAATAGGGATGTGACTTGCATGTGGAGTGGCTGTATAACTTGTGATCGTTGTTTTGTGCAAAGAGAAAGGCAACCGGAATGAACGAAAAAAGCCACAGGGGGTTAATTTACGTGCACATGGAAAAGTGTTTGGCAGAATTCTGACGCAAAGCATATAAAACAGTGATAAATGAACAGCAGATGATTGAAAATGGCATAAATAGCTGGAATAGTTCTCAGCCAAAGAAGAAAGAAGAGACCCCACTGTGGCACCTCCGGCTCCAGGAGACAGCGATGAGGAGAGCCACAACTCGGACCATGTGCCTCTGCCTAGTCTCCAGAACTCATTCAGTAAAGCTATCGAGGCAGCCTTCCTCAAACTGGACAAGCTGTCCGCTTCTGACCACCTCTTGGAGGAAAAGCAAGGCAAGAAAAAAAAGCAGCAGAAGCAGAAGCTGCTGTTCAATACTTCAGTGGTTCATACAAAGTGATTTTATTAATGGGCAAATTCTTCCTCCTCCTTTTGATTTGTTTGGTTTGCTTTTGTGTTTTTGCTGCTATAGATACATTATTTTAGTTTGGACACGATCTGTTTCTGGGAAGTGGGGAGGGCTAGGGATGATTAAAAATGGGCATATGTTTTCTGTTTGCTGATACCAAACTGAAGTATTGCAACACCCACCCCTGACTCTGTTTACCTGGCTTGCCTTTGGGCTATAGAAGTACAGCGGCTTTTGTCATTTGGGGGATGGGCTGAATGCGATCTGCCTGGGGCTGCAGTGGGCTAAGCGCAACCAAGCTGTTGGACATTGGGAAGACACTAGCCGATACTTGCTGATTGCTGTGCCCACTTAATTAGCACTTGGATGAGCAATAGGTCGTGGTGCACATAACTCATTTCCTGCATCCTGTTGCTACTCTTTGTCTTTCTGCGAAAGCCAGTGTTTGCAGTTCTGTTGGATGAAACCTACCGTGGTCCCTCCGTGTGCAGTGGCTGCTTTTGGGGCGAAGGTGCTAATTCCTGGGGGAAGGGAGGAATGGAGAGCAGCATTTCCCTTTCCTAGAAGGGGCAACCCAGAGGAGCCTGGCATTTGATAAGTGCCCAAATTCGAGTTGGATAAGAGGATGTGTATTCTTTCCCCAATTTTGTTTCTTCTGTTTGAGAAAATCTCTCATTCGGTACTGCTTTTGGCTTGATCTGAAATTAATTCATACTAAAGTGTCATTTCCATTGACTACAATAAAATTCAGTGTAATATACCAGCAAAGGTAAATAATTGCAATAAACCATATGCACAACAACAAAAATAAAATGGCATAAATATGAGAAAATATGCTGCATATTTGTTGTTGTAGAGCAGGGCTTTTCAACTTTTTCACCCATTGTACCACTTTTAGGATATGGCAACATCCGAGTACCACCAGTTGCCTAGCAAGGTGTCAAAGTTGATGACCCCCCCCCAAAAGGAAAAAAAGTGATGAACTACAGGTAGTCCTTGACTTACAACAGTTCACTTAGTCACTGTTCGAAGTTACAATGCCACTGAAAAAAGCCACAGCTGAGCAAGACACCTGCCTGTCCACTCAGGAGCACTCTTCCTCCTGTCCGAGGTTTTCATTATTGTGAGCATTTCTGTTGAGGATTGGCAGCGGGGGTGGGGTAGGGTGGGGTGGGTGTTTGGTTTTTATTCCCCCCATCCACTGGGTGATTGCAGCAGGTTTTGGTCACTTCACATGACCCTGGGACACTGTGACCATCATAAATATGAATCAGTTGCCAAGCATCTGAATGTAAATCACAAGACCCTGGAAATGCTGCAACATTCCAGCTGATCGGCACTTCTTCTGGGCTCAGCAGAAATGCCAGGATCAGCGCCGAGCTCCAGCTGGAGCCTGGCGCTGATCCTGGCACTTCCACTGAGCCCTGACAGCTCTGAAGAAGCACCAATCAGCTGGAAAGCGGTGCTGATCCTGGCGCTTCTGCTGAGCCTTGACAGCCCTGCAGCTCCAGCCATCTCTCGCTCAGGCTTGTGCGGTGCTACCAGCAGTTCAGCTCATTCCCCTCCCCCGCTACCACTTCTCTAGGATGGTCGCATACCACCTGCCAGGTGCCAATGTACCACAGGTGGTACCTGTACCACTGGTTGAAAAGCCCTGTTGTAGAGAAAGGGTATGATAAAGTGAACAAAGATTAATTGCTAAATGAAGAAAAAATGAGGCTATAATGGAAGTAAAGCATGCACAAGGGTAAATGGTATGCTTAGTTAGTGGATGTACTGTGAGCAGGCAAGAAGACAAGGAGGTGTTATATTTCCTTGGTTACTTTATGTATTTGTGGCTAGTATAAGAAATATTTGGAGTAACATTTGAAATGACTTGGTTGGCAGTTATGAATATAAGGGGTTGATGTCATGTTGGTGGCTGAAAACTGAATGATGTACAGAGAATGTTAGATTGTAAGATGCAAGAAGGGTAATGGGTCCATTGAAAGCCAAAAGAGTTGTATCTGAGAGGGAAAATGGATTGAAAGATAGCCTATTATATGTAAAGAGTGAAAAGTCAGAGGAAGTGAATGCATTTGTGAATGTAGAAGTGGAAATAAAGCATAGGTAGATACCAGTGAATTTTACCTTAATATCTTTGTTTCCCCGGACAAATATTGCAAGATAAGAGGTGAAGCTATAATAGGGCAGACTGACTGGTATTTTAGAGTGCTAATGGAACCATGTAGAGTGTCAGGACTTCTGAAAATACACATGGTTAAGCAACTAAGCATTAATGAGAAAAATCTTTATCTACGGATGGAATGTAGCCTGCGGATCCTGCACGCTTAGTGCTAAATGTGGACCCTGGCCCATGAGAAGTAATCAGCTTCATAGATTCCTGTGGAAAGCAAGGCAAGAATTCAAAACTCATTTGTCACTATCACCCACAATACCTTTCAGAGGGCTTGAGAAAAGCATTTAACATGGTCCAGAATATACCAAGATTTACTTGTTTAAAGAGGAGGACCTTTGGTGTTTTACACTGGAAGTCATTTCTCTGGAAACCAGATGAAAGAAGTTGTAAGAAAGAGGAAGCAAGTTTAGCAGGAAGCAATCATTGCAATCTCAATGCATTACACTAAGAAGGAAAGTGCCTGCAGACAGCTATATATAATAAAGCCAGTACCACAGACGTGTGCACCCTATTTTCAAACTGTCAGCTATGTGGTATGCTATATGTCAAAGTTTTTCAACCTTAGCAACTTTAAAATGTGTGGACTCCAGATCTCAGAACTCCTCAGCCAGTATGAGGCTGAAAAGCACGGCTGTATATGGTGTCATTGGAACAGAATTACCTTATATGGTATTACTTGCATTTTGGCTTAATACTTCAAAGAATGCAGGTAGTCCTTTAACTTACAGCCATTTATTTAGCAACCATGTAAAGTTACAACAGCATTGAAAAAAGTGATTTACGACTGGTCTTTATACCATTACATCATTCCCACGGTGACATGATAAAATTTGTGCTTTTGGCAACTTGCATGTATTTATAACAATAGCAGCATTCTGGGCTCAAATGGTCACCATTTCCCAGCCAACTTCCAAAAAGCAAAGTCAATGGGGGAAGCTGGATTCACTTAATGTAAACATAATTCATTTAACAAATGCAGTGATTCGTTCAACAGCCATGGCAAAAAGGATGGTCAAATCAGATGCAACACACTTAACAACCATCTTGCTTTGCAACATAATTTTTTTTCCAAATGTTGTTGTAACTCAAGGACTACCTGTCTCAAAATCAAAACAAAAGGCAAAGCAAAGCTTCCTAGCTTAGAAATCACTTGCTCTAGAATCGGCCTCAATATTCTAGAATTGGAGAGAAAAATTGCTGTGGTTTCTTCCATCCAGTTTCAGTATTCCAACATCTTACAATTGGTGTCTTTTTAAGACTACCATTTGCAGACCGCAAAGTCCCAGAATAAGGAAAATTTTAAAGTTAAGGTTAGAGTAGTGGCCCCTTTTATTCAGTTTGGGCTCATTTCAACAAAGAGTGGAGAGATGCCGTTCTCATACATGTTCACATTGCACTTGTGCTGTAATGTATTGGGCTTTGGCTTGCTTGGAATATCACATGGGGTTAATTGCTGGAAGATTGCTTAAGCAGGGAAGCTGGCTAACGGCTCCCAGCTCCTCAGACAACCCATCTCCAGCGCCGCCATTGGCTGCCTCTAGGGTGGCAATAGGTTGCTTCAAACCTATTGGCCGCTGCCTAGAGGCCAGGGTATAAATTGCTGCATTCGCATCCCTGTTTCTCAGTTCAGTTCCTGCAACCAAATAAACAATGATCTTTGCTGAACTCACTCGCCTCGCCTCGTCAATCAATGCAACGAACCCAGTATCTAACACGTGCCATTTCAACCTGGCACTTCCGGTGACATCAGCATTGCCCAGGGCAGGGGTAGGCAACCTTGGCTTTTTTATGACTCGTGGACTTCAACTCCCAGAATTCCTGAGCCAGCCATTCTGAGGGGGAAAGGGAGAGTTTCCAAGCTGAGCTATGCTGGCTCAGGAATTCTGGGAGTTGAAGTCCATGAGTCATAAAAGAGCCAAGGTTGCCTACTCGTGGCCCAGGGGACACCCAGTTGGGGGCTCTTTTCATGTTCCTGGCAGGAGCTGGAGTGAAGGACCAGAGCTCAGCCCTCTGCACAGCAGTACTCATGTCTCGAACATGGGCTTGCTAACTTCCAACATACTGTCCTAACCATGTGAGTCACTGTACTCCTCTCATACATGTTGCAAAGATATTTTTCAGAATAATTTTTGAAGCATTCACAACCGTGGTATGTAGTTCATTTTAAGACAGATTGGAAAAATGAAAAACATTCAAGAAGATTGCTTCTGGAGTGCTGTGGCAAGATTATTGTGTGGTCACCAGGAGTCAACCTCTTTGCTTTTATATTACTCATGGGTGGTTTTGAACTGAATCCATTGCTGTTATTTCTTTGTTGGGACAAGCTGTATCTGGCAGCCTGCAAAACATATGCTTAACTGTTGCTCATATTCATCCCTTTGCCAATTTCTCTGTCATCTGGATAGTAGGAGTATCATCCTCCCTACTTTAGTGACCTTAGAACAAGCAACACACCAGTTTTAATAGTCTACTGTTCTCCAGTGTGGAATGCTTCAAATCAGTTTTCTATTATGCAGAAAAAAGATAATGTTCCAATGGACCAATCAGAATATCCTGTGCTTCATGTTATTTATTTTAGAAATATATTTGATAAATTTCCTCATATTTCCAATATTTAATTTCCCAATCTGTACTGCTGTTTGACAGTAATAAAAATTTGATTTGATTTCCCCATATGAGTGAAAACAAAAGATTACCTCAAAAAGTTAAAGTGGATAAAATCATTCTTTAATTCTTGCAAGAATGTATAGAAGGCTCTGAAATACATCATTGAGATGACCTTTGTGGACAAGTGTACTAAAATTGTTTCTCTACATCAGGGATGGCCAACTATGGCCCTTTTACGACATGTGGACTTTAACTCCTCAGGAATTCTGGGAACTGAAGTCCACAGGTCTTAAAGGGGCCATAGTTGCCCATGCCTGCTGTAGATCATGGATGCTTTGGGCTTGCTGATTACATTTATTATAATTAATTGAGGAATTAATTATTAGAAACATGCTGTCTTTTGGGGCCCTTTATTATTGCCTCTTAGAGATTAATTAGTTCCAAATTTAGTGAGCTTAAATTCCCCCCCCCCCGTCAACTGGTTGTTGTGAGATTTCTTTTCTGTATGTCAGGGATGTGGTTTGAGATGTTGATTGCAATATTATTGAATATTCTGGACAAAACATAAAATGAGTTAAACTAAAATCAAAGTGACGTTTTTGGAAAAGACTTCTACAACAAATAGAACCCTGCAAAGTATTCAGGTCACCATGGAACAATTTTAGGTATATCCTTTCTTCAAGAAAACTGTTCAAGGACTTCCGGTGGCGACGCGGCGCCGAAGACAGCCGCCTTCGGGCTGTCCGCTCCGCAGCTGTGTTTTTCCATCGTAAACAGCGCCGATCAGCTGTTTAGATGGATTTGAAGCCCCCTCCTCGGGAGAAGAGGAGGGGGTGAGGCCCCAGGTAGGGGTTGAGCTCTCCGGGGCCGCCTGAGCTGAGAGTTTGGGCGGCTGAAGGATTGAGCCCCCCCGAAGCCTGGGTTGCTCCGAGCTGCGCAGCGCCCCTGCTCCGGGATTTATGGAGCAGAGCCAGGCGTTAGCAACCACCCCTGCCAAAAGGAAATACTTTTGATTATCAAGATGCAGGCAGAGCGGTACAGGAGGTCAAGGTGATGTGGACTCTTATCTTTACTCTCTAGCTCAATGGATTTTATAGTTTTAAAGTGAAAGTGCGCAATAAGTGAAAGTGGGGGAAGATGGCGGCTAAAACTTCTAAAGCTCTTCGGAGTGCGGGGTCTTCCCTGGTGCAACAGACCTCATTGCAAGCTTTGCTTCCTCCTGTACCTCCTCCGGCATTGACGCTTAAGGATTTACAAGATGCTCTTGGAAAGCATTCACAATTGATGTCTGACATGATGGATGAAAAGTTGAAAAAGTTGGAGGAGAAAATGGAGGAGAAAATGGAGAAATTGGAGAAGAAGATGGAAGAGAAGTTTAGAGCAATGAGGGTGGACATGTTGTCTATGATTGAATCTGTAGCTGAATGTGTGCAACAGCTGGATGTAAAAGTGAAGGATCTCAGTCAAAAGAACTCTATATTAGAAGCAAAGGTATTAGAAAATGAAAATATAAGGGATAAAATGGACGGAGAATTGAGCCTTGCTCAGTATCATCAGATGCAGTATGCTATTAGAATCAGGGGTTTAAAGGAGAACTGTAAAGAAGATTTAAAGCAGCTGATTTCTGAGGCTCTGGAAGGGGTATTGGGCCAGCCAGCATCTGAAATTGAGGGAAATATGGACAAAATTTTTCGTGTAAATTCATGGATTGCAAGACAAAGGAAGTTACCCAGAGATGTGGTGGTCTATTTTACAAAGAGAGTAATTAGAGATGAAGTCATTCAAGCTGCTTATGATACTAAACTGGTAGTGGCTGAGCAAGAAGTTTTGGTTTTAAAAGAGATTCCTCCGAAGATTTTAAGGAGAAGGAAAGATTTTGCATTTCTAGTACAGGAACTTAAGAAATGTGATATTAAGTTTCGATGGGAGATTCCAGTTGGACTGGTGGTGACGCATGAAGGTAAAAGACATCGTCTGGTTACTGTGGCCCAGGCACGTGATTTTTATAGCAATGTGTTAAAAGCAACCCCCCTATCATTTTTGGAAGCTGTAAAGGGATACGGCGAGGGAAAGCTTCAAGATGTTGCAGACAGACAGATAGAGGACAATGGTGTTGGAGGGGATCAAGATACAGTTTCATCGGATGTTGCAGGAGGTCAGAGGATGATGCGTGCCGCCCTAAGAAGAGCGAGACGAGAGCAAGAGCAAGACCAGCAGATAGTTATGGAATCTCCAAAGTGTACTTACAGTGAAGTTGTGGGAGGGGCGCGGTCCAAATAAGTTTTGGGGGTCATGACAGACGTGCTCCAAAAGCTTTTGGGCGTTAAGATTGCTGATTAAATTTTTAAATTAGAATGTTAATGGATTAAATTTATCATAGAGGAGAAAGAAAGTTTCTTTTTAATATTTAACACAATTTAAGATGGATGTTATTTGCTTGTTAGAAAAGTATATTAGGGTTATGGACTAAAAGTATGTGTTGAACTAAGAATGGGTATGCAAGCTCCTAATTAACAACAAGTTGTCTTACAGACTGCTTAAACCTTTTTTTTTACTCTTTTTATTTGAACTCAAGGATGATTTGGAACTGCGAGACATTTGGCGTGATACATGCAAGAATTATTTTTGATTATGGTTTAGTTTGGTTGGAGATTATTAAGGTTAATAGAGATAGGCGCTTTTGGCGCGTAACTGAGAATTTGTTTAGAAATTAGAGAAAGGTTGGAGAATGTAAATAGTAGGTGAAAGTTTTTTTTTCTTTCTTTTTTTTTGAAATTAATATGAATAAGGACTGGGATTAAGAAAATCTATTCTGAGTAAAGCTCTTTTTCTGTTTTCCTCTTTTTCTTTTTTACTTTATTTGTAATATTAATATTGTTTGTATTCATTTTACATGAGCTAGAGGGAGATAGAATTAATAGTTTATTGCTGATAACATAGGGGTGCTTATGTTTGTTTTTTGATTTTATACCCTGTATTTAGCTCTGGGAAGTCGGGGGGGGGGAGGAGGGAATGGGGGAAAGGGATAGGGAGGGTTGGGTGGGGGTGGGGGAGGGGGGATTAAAGTCAAAATGTATTGTAAAACTTTTTAAATAAAAAAAAGAAAACTGTTCAAGTAAAAGACATTTGAACAATGGTTTATTTATAAGAGGTTCAATATCTGATTATACTAGATTTTTTATTGGTCTAAAATTAAAATATTTTCTTTTTTTAATACAAGTTTTATTGATTTTTTAATATTTACATACACAAGTATTTGTGAAGCAATATGGTGGTTGGGTAGTCAAAATAACAAATAAGTTGTAAATAGTTCAGGTTACATCAACAGGGATTCCCTCTCTGATTCCCTTAGTTATCACGTAGTCAAAATAGTCAAGTTAATACAGTTCTAGTTGTAACCTAGTCAATTAACAAAATTTTCAATATAATACATATCAATATCCTGTTTTTAAATTTTAAATTTTATCTAATTGCAATAGAATATTCTAGAATAGCCTATAGTATACAAAAGAAAGCTTAATTTGGGGTAGCCCACAATTCCCTATTTCAATAAAGAATAATTCTCTTGTCTACAAAAGAAAGCTTAATTTGGGGTAGCCCACAATTCCCTATTTCAATAAAGAATAATTCTCTTGTCTACAAAACTTACATTGTTCGTTATAAAACATTCTTATGTTTTACCATTTAAAGTCTAGTTTTCATCTTAACAAATCACCAATTATTAGAAGTATATTTTTTATCTTAACCATTCAACAATTATTAAAATACTATCTTTTATATATATATAATTTTAGATTCTATAATATAGTTCAAAAGTAACAACTAATATATTCTATAAGTCATCTTAACCATACATCAATTGTTAAAATACTATCTTTTGATATATCATTCCAAATTCTATAGTATAGAATTTAGTATAGTTCAGAATTATATTCTAAGAGCTTACTTTTGTTTTCCCTTACAGATCTAAAAGCTAAATGTAGAATCAGTTATATTTTTTAGAGATTCACCTTAATCCATTGAAAGGTATTTTTATACTCTATCTTTAGGAATCCCAAAAAAGAAACAAGTTCAGTTTTTTAAATCTAACTCTTGCCTTCCTTTTGTGCCAATCAGCTTCCCTCTTGGCATCTTTAAATTCTCAAATGTATCTTCTTTTCTTCCTATAGCCCTTATTTGAATCCAGGGAACGTATCCAAGTGTCAATTTTGCAAGGAAAATGTCCCCTTTGTAGCCATTGTAGTTTTGCTTTGTTAGTTCAGTTTTTGATGATTGATGTAATATAGTTGTCATTAGATCAGTCAAGTCTTTTTGTTCTTCCAATTCTGTCTGGGTTAGGTAGAAAGTAGTAGCTGGTGTTATGGTTGTCATTTGATTAGTTGAATTCTCAATATAGTGTATTTGAAGGCCTTTAGTGTCTTCACTCTTAGTATTGCTTTCTTCAGGTGCTGTTGCTATTTGAGTTGTAAGTTTTGTAGTTGCCATTAAAGTTTGGACTTTAAGGTTTTCTGTAGGTTGCTTTTGTTGTTCTTTGAAATCTCCTATTTTAGCGTTAGTTTCCACTTCTTCTATTTGGTTTTGGGTTATCTTTTCCTCATTTAAAGTGAGAATTTGATTGGGTGGCTTTGAGTTGTCAGATTTTTCTTGCAGTTTGGCTTTAATTTGCTCTGTCATTGCCAAAATTGTGTCCAATATCAGTTTATAGTCAAATGGTGGGATATATTCATCCATTTCGTTATTGTTTGCAGCTAAATCTTCCATGGAGGCTATTTTAATAAGAATCAAGGATTATCCACCTCCAAAAGAGTTGTTTTCAGTGCCAGGTGTTCCCACACTTATGTTTAAGAATAATGTCAAGGTCAGCTCTGTTATTCAGTCAGCTCTCACAACAGAAAAAAGAAATTTAGTTGTTGTACCAAGTTTCACCACAAGATGTCATCAATAACATATAGAATGCAATATAAAAACTTTCTTTCCCCCCAAAAATTAATATAGAGCTTTTGTAACATTAGTCCAATTGTTTTCCTTAATTCACAGCTTAGAGAGAAAATAGGATAGTGGATCCCCAGCAAAAAATAGGAGCTTTTTAGTAAATGAAATTGCTTAGATTCTTTGCTGAATTAATTAAATTTCTTTTAAAGCTTTAAGGCTTTAAGATTTGTTCCCAGAGTAGATATTCACAATTTTTTCAAAAGATGGGGAAAGAAATTTTCAGGAAAGTCCCACAGGAGGATGGTTAAGGGAATAGGAAAGGTAAAGGCTCACCAGGTCCTCCAGATTGCTTCTTAGTGCTGGGTAGTGCTTTTGGCTTTCGGCAGGGAGTGGCTTAGTGATCGGCCATCTTTACGGCTGGTCTTTTCTTCTTCGGGCCAAAGGAGATTGTCCCGGATTTAAGCAGAGGGCTGCCGCCCTTCCGCAATCACAGGGAAGTCCTCCTCTTGGTAATCGCCCCTCCAGGGTGATTTTTGACCCTTTTCGGGGTCCTCCAAAAAAGAAAGAAACGGAGGGCAGGAAGCGGATTGTTCCTGTGTGTCCGGAAGCACTGCATGCGCGAACCGGAAGCCTAGAATTAAAATATTTTCAATTAACCAGTTAACACCTTTACTTACATAACCAATATGGAGTTGTTATGATTATATAATTCTGAAACTAGAAATTATTCCAAATTGCTCATTTCAGAATCTCTGGTCACTGCAACTGGTGGTAGAAAAACAAACTGAGGTGGCTCTCCCCTCAATCAAGGGATGGATGACCATGGCCACTTTATGACCTGTAGACCTCAACTCAGCTCAGCCAGCTCAGGAATTTTGGGAGTTGAAGTCCACAGGTTGTAAAGTGACCACCCTTGACCTAGACTGTTCTCTATGTTGTTTTGCTAGTTTGCAGACAGGTATTCTATACATTCTACATTAAATGTTCTACTTTGATTAAATTCAATTTCCAAGGTTTTATGTTTTAACCTCCAATTTTTTGAGTTACTGCTATTTCACTGAATATAATTATTTGAAAGGCTCATATATGATAGATAGGACACGTCAAGGATTAGACTAACCTTTTCAGTCTTATTTCATACTATAGTAATACAAATTATTGATAGCAAATATAATCAGATCTCCTACAGCCAACAATTATGTATGTGCAAATGCCTGGAAATAGAAGATCGAACAAAATTATTTTTGGCGGGTCGAATCCCGAGTGCTGTGCAACAGAGTGAGCGCCTGTTACTCGTCCCAGCTTCTGCCAACCTAGCAGTTCGAAAGCATGTAAAAATGCAAGTAGAAAAATAGGGACCACTACGGTGGGAAGGTAACAGCGTTCCGTGTGCCTTTGGCGTCTAGTCATGCCGGCCACATGACCACGGAGACGTCCTCGGACAAGCGCTGGCTCTTCGGCTTTGAAATAGAGATGAGCACCGGCCCCTAGAGTCGGAAACGACTAGCACGCATGTGCGGGGGAACCTTTACCTTTACCTTTATATCTACTGATTCTGCAGAATTGTAATTTCTGAGGATATTTTATCATGGTTGCAATCTGACTGGTTTATAAACCATTTGTAACTTGATACTTAATCAAAGTCATCAGACAACTCATCAGAGTATCCCTTTTGCCCAAGTAACTATAGAATTCTGACTTAAGCTTTGACTTCTGTGGGAATCAGTTGTTAAAAAAAAATTCAATATACAGGTTTGGATAACATTGTCTGTAATGCAAGATGTCTTTAATTGTTCTTATGCTGTTTTATCTGCTCTGTTGTTTTGTTTAAAATGCAATTACTATGCAAATTAACTCGTTGATTAAAAGCTAAACAAGCAAACAAAAAACTTTGAAGAAATCCTAAGAGACATTGGCATTTGTAAACCTCTTTCAGTTTCTGAATTGATTTTACTTTTGGCATGCTGCAGCATCTTGCAAGGAGGGAGGAAAAGAAGAAGGGTCTCTTGTAAACTTATCCCAGCACAATGATCAAATACAACAATCCCCCTGGATTCACTTCCTTTTCCCACAAACACTACCCGAAAGATGTCAAACCAAAGAAAGATTTTCGAAAGATAAAAAAGGCAGAGGATGGTAATTTCTAATAGGTTAGTTAGGCATTGGATGCAATGGACTCCTAAATACTAAGACAGCAGAATAATTTTGCACAGATTTTCCCCAGGTCATAGTGGAGAAATCTAAAGCCCTTCTGATTTGGTTACAGGTTTCAGCAAACCTTTGGATCATATATATTTCTTTGGAGTTCGGGGCATTACACTTCACATTTACTGTGGTTTTAAAAGGGAATTTAAAAACTGATTACTGTTTTTGGTGAGGCATTGGCATAGGGAGAAGAGGGAGGATGAAGATGTGATGAACATAAAGAATTAATCTTATCTTTATCACCTACTTTATGTTGCTCAACCCCAGGGTCACCAGTCTCACCTCTGCCAATCATGGGTTGAGTACGTCTGAGCTGCATTAGCTGGTTGAAGTTGCCTAAAACATGGACTTTTTTATTCTGTAATCTATTTTTAAGTAATAATAAATTAAAAAGTCCCTTTCAAATCATGCTTGAATGTCAGGCCTTTTTTAAAAAGACTAGAATAGACTGTGGTTGTGTCTTTCCACAAATTCCATCTCACTGTAAAATGTACTCTGAATCTAGGAAACATGTCATGCTTTCTGCTGTTTTCCAACTGATAGCTAAAGGTTGAAAGGGTTAGGCATGCACAGAGGAGCCATTGAATTAAAGCAATTGCATTCTCATTCAGCACCATGCTTGCTTCTATGAGGCTGTGTCTTATAATAAAGACTATGTTTGTCCAAATCTGCATTGAAATATCCCTGTAGAAAACTCTGATGAGTGTAAAATAAAACCACTTCAACTTTACAAATACCATTGCCTGCTGTAAAATAAAACTCTTCCCCCTAATTACTCATTTATTTATTAAATTTATATGCCACCCATCTCACTCTGCAAAGAGATTTTGGGCAGCATTTGTCTTGCATAGTCTGCTTGTGCTAAAATCTTCAGTCTTTGAGAAGCAACATGAAATAATATAAATTAGCAGACAAACAAAAAAGGCATGCAGAGCACTTCAGTAATATCAAAGTGGCTGCAACTACTTGGATTAGTAAAGTCAAAATCTGCATAGTTTCTCCCATTATTGGCATACTCCTTGTTCTTAAGAAGCTGCAAGAATAGTCCAGAAATGAAATTACTAAAGGGGAAAGACAGGAAGATCAATGCAGGACAAATTTTCTCCCTGCAGCAGGAGAAAGCCTAAAGCTATAACATGCTGGGAAAAGAGGGAGAGCCAGGACTCCAGTTGTATATATGATCATGATGATGATGACCCATAATTTCAGAACTTCGTCCAAAGAACAGGGTGTTCTAGCCAGTATTTTTTTTTTGCAGTAATAAAGCATGTCTAAATCCTCAGTGCCAACTATCTACAGTATTTGCAAATTAAATATGTATCACAAGTAGGATTCATTTATTAGTAGCCAGAGTTCAGCAACTAATTTGTCTAGTGCTTTACTTTGACACCAGCAATTTAAACCATTTGGTTTATAGGTAAGGGTGACACCTTGGAAGAACTGTTATAAGACAATTAATTAAGCTTTGCCAATGGCTACAAATGACATGACTCATTTAAATAATGCTGCTGAGTACAGAGCTCGGCTATTGCCATCTAATCAGGTTTTTTTTTCTTCATTTAACGTGCCAAACTATTTCTGAATATAATTTATAAAAGTGGAATGGGTGAAAAGAGTATAAAAACAATCTTTTCAATCTTGAGGTAGATATCGGTGATCCTTGTGGGTGTGAAAGCCAGTGGGTGGGCAGCTGTATTTTGACATTTGGGCAGGACAAGTGGGTGTATTGAAGGTGGTGATGTCATTTAAGCAATGTCGGCAATGGGGCAGGGCTCATTAGGAAAAGAGCCTGGAGAGCCTTATTATACTCTCTCAGTTGTCTTTTCACTCTGCAATGCTCTGCCATGAAATTAGATTTGTTTTAGTTTTGATGAAGTATTTTGTTGGGCTAATAAACAGAACTCCAGATAGCATGTTTAGCTGAACACGCTGAGCTCCATGCAAGTGAACACCTGTATTATCAGAATTCTGACTCTTGTGGAAACCAACACGTTTAGCTGTTTGTGTGAAGGCTTGACTCTCTGCAGGCATTCTGCCTGTGAATGCTAATGCCTCCAGGAGACTGATATCATTTAAGTGACAATGGAGGAAATATATTCAGAGCACTCGCATATCGAGTGCTAGAGGTGAAATCAGGCTTGATCGGGGCATTGATGGATTGGGGGTATTGGCTAGTGGTGTGATGAGCAGTATAGATTACTTGCCCTAACCAATTCCTATGATTTCCCTCTCCTCAGGCAATTTGCTTAGAGTCTATGCCCTATACCACCACAGCAGTTAAACCAGACATTTGGGACTGTACCACATAAAACCACAGAAACAAAATGTCCAGCGTATCCTACTCTGCTTAAAAGGCATGGTCCTACTGAGCTTTGGGTCAGCTCTATGCTCCTCCAGGATGCTGCATATATGTCGCTTGGGCTCAGATGGTTCATCTGCCTCTATCAATTTTCCACTTTTCCCCGCTATTGTAGCATTCTTCTGGAGATGCATTGCAGAGTAAAACAGTTTAGAGGAAAGAATATTGCTGCCACGGGAAAATAACATCAAAACTGTTTATGTGGTTTTTTTTTAATTTTAAAAACAAATAAATAAAAAGAAGTCCTCTGTGCTGTTGTCTCCATCCAACTGTGAGTCATCTCAAACAGGGAAATTACGAAAGAGAAACAGCAGCAAAACTCACTTAAAAGAAATAAAGATTAAAAACAAACAGAATTTGAGTTTGTTGTTCTCTCTGATTGCTAAAATTGGGGTTATGACTCAAGATAGTCAGTCAGTCAGACAAGACAATTATTGAACCTACAGAATATAGATTATTTTGCCAAGAGAAGGGGATATAGGTAGCTCAGGGTTGAACTGTGGAGTCCTTGGTGGCCTCTGAGGTTGGTGGCTTACTTGCAGACATTTTATTGCCTGATTAAGTAACATTGTCAGTGGTAGAAGAGAGTGGGGTGGGCTCACTGTTTATTTACAGTAGCTTGCTCTGTCTGTTGTTTTCTTCTTGGTAGTTCCTTTATTGAGCTGTTGTTTACTGCTTGATTTTTCTGGTGTTAATCCTGGTTTTAATCCCTGCTAATCTGAGTGTTGTTTATCTGCCTGTTGCCTGTTGATGACAGATTTGT
Source organism: Vipera berus (assembly GCF_964194415.1). Classification (NCBI taxonomy): domain Eukaryota; kingdom Metazoa; phylum Chordata; class Lepidosauria; order Squamata; family Viperidae; genus Vipera; species Vipera berus. Next base: position 106,773,806 of record NC_138203.1, read on the forward strand.
CTAAGTTCCAATCTACCAGGAATTCTCTCCTATTTTGGGATTTAGCTTGATCTAGGATAAAACTGTGGTTAAATCTGTCCATGTATTGTGAAATTAAAGAATTTTCATTGCATCTTCTGATTGCTAATTGATGTTCTGGACGCACTCTGCTAGTCTTCTGCCTGACTTTCTTGTACAGTGGCTGTTACATTCCTTACACTGGGTTCACCTATAGTCCAAGAAAAAATGATAGGATTTATCTAAACAATGTACTTAAACAGAGAACAAATCCCATTCCCTTCTAGCAGTGAAAATATAACCTAGTCTGGTAACAAAATGTCTAGAAACAACCAAGCTCAGAGAGTATCAAGGACTCCACAGTTCAACCCTGAGCTACTTATAATCTCTTCTGTTAGCACAATAACCATCTGAGTTTCTCAAGTTCAAACTTGAAAATGCCTACACACTTTTGCTGTTGAAGAACAAGGTTGAGAATGAGTAATGGGCACTGGGGGTGGGGGATGACATTTTTAAATCATCCCTAATATAAATTCTTGTATTAATAGTAGGTGGTCCCACTTTGCTTCAAAACCAACCATCTGTCTGTCTGTATTCATGTCAGAAGCACCCAAGGATGTTTCTGGGTTGAAAGGATTTGCCAGTGATAATACTGTTGCCCAGGGGATACCCGATTGCCAAAAGTAATGCAATCTTCAGGGGAGGCTCCTTTCATGACCCCCCTCCCATTTCATACTATACAACATATGTTTTTTTCCCTACTGGTAGGAATCTGAGAATTGATTTTTTTATTCCTCTTCTCCTTCTAAATAGTCTCAGAAAACAGCTTTGATTGTTTGCATTACCCAGACAGACATTGTGAGGTTTACTCTGCTCTACAACTATTCTTTCAGGCAAGGTGATCACCTCATCACTAACTATTGGATTCTTAGTCATCCTGACAGGCACCTTTCTAATGTGATCTCTTCTGCCTCTTTGACCTCTTCCCCATGGCACTCTTTATCTGTCCACTGTAATAGACAAAGCAAAGCCAAACCATTATCACACAGAAGCTTGTGGCTTTCCAAACCTTGCCACAAACTGTAGCAAAGCACCTTTGCTCCCCAATTAGGAGGTTTCTGTTTAGCTTGCCTACACCAAGAGCCTAGTAGAGTTTTTCAAAGCTGTTGGGCAAGGAGTGGAGGATGACTTTTATATCCATATCATGAGCAGAGGCAGCCATTTCTAGCTGCAGAAAGTGCCTGCATAGGAAATATTACCAAGTGAGGGACACAGGTTCCATCTTCAATTTGTGGCCAAATAATTATACAGAGCAGTGCACTTGGATGTAGGTTTCTCAGTAGGAATATCACTTTTGTTCAAAGCATCTCAGGATCTGAGAACTTAAAGCTAACCTCTCCCGAACCCCAGAGTCTTAATTCTCTTCTCCATTGCTTTGTTAGCTAAAAAAAAATCTGTCTCCACTCATTATTCCTGATATTGTATGAAAGAAAGGCAGAAGTGCACAGTTTAAACACCCTGGGACAATATACAAAATTAATTTGAAAGATCCCTAAGGTTAATATCATTGTTGTTGATATTTGTTTAATACTGTCAACTATCTAATGTTAACTGAAATGTTATCTAATGAACCTGAAAACATTATTAAGAGCAGCTTGGCAAGAAAGTTAAGGAATTAGGAGCATAAATAGTGTTCTCATTTGTACTTCCAACAAAAGCTTAACATCCAATGAAGGAACAAAGGATTTTAGAAATGAACCACTGGTTTAAGAGTTGGTGCTGCCAAGAGAACTTCAGATCACAGTCTGCATTACCTACAAGAAGGGCTCCCAGCAAAGGATAGGCTGCACCTCACAAGAACAGGGAAGAATGTATTTGGAAAAAGATTGCTCAGTTTATCTGAAGAGCTTTAAACTAAAACTGAGAGTGGCCGATCCTTAGGATCTTTAAGATCTAATCCCAAGCATAAACCCCAAGACAACCAATCAAGCAAGGAGATAGGGAGTGATGGGAAGGAAGAAAATCTCATATACAAAGTAGGAAATGTAGGGCAGCCTTGGTGGAGCAGTGGGCTGATGCCTCCTTAAGTAACACCAGCTGCCTGAAATTAGTGCAGGTTCGCATCCCACCAGGCTCAAGGTTGACTCAGCCTTCCATCCTTCCGAGGTAGGTAAAATGAGGACCCAGATTGTTGGGGGCAATTAAGCTGACTTTGTAATAATGCCGCTTGGGGTGTGTGTGAAAGCCCTAATAAGCAGGCATATACATAGAATGAAGGCTACTGCTAAGCTTGTAAGCCGCCCTGAGTCTTCGGAGAAGGGTGGGATATAAATGGAATTTTTTTAAAAAAGGACTCAGATGCTTATACACTAACATTCAAAGATTGAGGAACAAACAGGGTGAATTTGAAGTACTATTACACAAGGGCAGATGTGATATAGTTGCCATTACCGAAACTTGGTAGATGAAACTCAGAACTGGAGTTCTCCCTAACAAAAGAGGGGGGAAGAGTTGCACTATTTGTAAAAGATAACTACATATCTATAGAAATGCATAAAACCAAGGATGAAATGCATATGGGTTAATGTAAAAGGAAGAAGAATGACATTGCCATAGGTGCATACTACAGGCCTGCCAACCAAGCAGAAGAAATTGATGAACTTTTTACTAATCAGTTAACTAATGTTTGTAGGAAACATGCCATAGTAGTAATGAGGGACTTTAACTACCCTGACATCAACTGGGAGACAAACTCTGCATCAAGTGGGAGATCGAACAGGATCCTAACAAGAAATAACCAAACCCCAGATAGGCTCAAGATCGAGATGGATTTCAACAGACTTGAACACTGGGTCTTCTTTAATAAAATGAAACTCAATGTAAAGAAGTGTTACACTTAGGCAAGGAAAAACCAAATGTACAGGTGCAGAAGAGATGAAATCTGGCTCAATAGCAGTAACTGCGAGAGGGATCTTGGAGTCCTAGTGGACAATCACTTAAATAAGAGCCAGCTGTGTGCTGCAGCTGTTAAAAAAGCCAATGCAGTCCTAGACTGCACTAAGAGAGGGATTCAATCAAGATCATGTGAAGTGTTAGTACCCCTTTATAATGCCTTGTGAGACCATACTTGGAATGTTGCATTCAATTTTGGTCATCACAATATAAAAAAGATGTTGAGACAACATCTTCGAGAGCAACAAAGATTATTAGGGACCTAGAGGCTAAAACATATGAAGAACAGTCACAGGAACTGGGTATGTCTAGTGTACTGAAAAGATGGACTAGGTGTGACATGATAGCAGTGTTCCAATAATTGAGGGGCTGCCACAACGAAGAGAGGGTTAACCTATTTTCCCAAGCACAAGAAGGCAAGACAAGAAACAATGGATGGAAACTAATCAAGGAGAGAAGCAACATAGAACTAAGGAGAAATTTCCTGACTGTGAGTAAAATAAACCAGTGGAACAGCTTGCCTTCAGAAGTTGTGCGTGTTCCATCACTGGAGGCTTTTAAGAAGAGATTGGACAACCATTTCTCTGAAATGCTATACGATCTCCTGCTTGAGCAGCAGGCTGGACTAGAACAGGGCTTTTCAACTTTTTCACCTATTGTACCACTTTTAGGATATGGCAACATCCGAATACCAACAGTCACCTAGCAAGGTGTCAAAAACTTGATGACCAAAAAAAAAAAAAGGGAAAAAGTGATGAAGTACAGGTAGTCCTTGACTTACAACAGTTCGCTTAGTGACTGTTTGAAGTTACAATGGCATTGAAAAAAGTGCCCCCCCAAGCCACAGCCAAGCAAGACACCTGCCTGCCCGCCCGGCGGTGCTCTTCCTCCTGTCCGAGGTTTTCATTGTTGTGAGTATTTCTGTTGAGGATTGGCAGCAGGGGGGTGGGTGTGGGGGGGTGGGTGTTTGGTTTTTATTCCCTCCCCATCTGCTGGGTGGTTGCAGCAGGTTTTGGTCACTTCACATGACCCTGGGACACTGTGACCATCATAAATATGAATCAGTTGCCAAGCATCTGAATGTAAATCACAAGACCCTGGAGATGCTGCAACATTCCAGCTGATTGGTGCTTCTTCTGGGCTCAGCGGAAGCACCAGGATCAGCACTGAGCTCCAGCTGGAGCCTGGTGCTGATCCTGGTGCTTCCACTGAGCCCTGACAGCCCCGAAGAAGCGCTGATCCTGGCACTTCTTCTGACCCCTGACATTTAAGTGGTCCCCATTTGTTTCCCACTCCTTTCTCCAATATTTAGTTGTGGTTGTAGCTCCACCTATCAGCAGAGAAGCTACCAAATGTGCAACACTAACATTTTGCATCACTTTTATTTTTTATTTTATTTATTTATTTTATTTTAATTCCATTTATATCCCGCCCTTCTCCGAAGACTCAGGGCGGCTTACAAGCTTAGCAGTAGCCTTCATTCTATGTATATGCCTGCTTATTAGGGCTTTCACACACACCCCAGCGGCATTATTACAAAGTCAGCTTAATTGCCCCCAACAATCTGGGTCCTCATTTTACCTACTTCGGAAGGATGGAAGGCTGAGTCAACCTTGAGCCTGGTGGGACTTGAACCTGCACTAATTGCAGGCAGCTGGTGTTACTTAAGGAGGCATTAGCCCACTGCTCCACCAAGGCAGTGGGAATGTGGCCAAATGCTAAGCCTTTGTTCAGGAAAAGACAGAGACAGGTTGCAGATTATTGGAATATCAAGCTAAAGTCAATCAGAAAATTAAATTTAGGGTCACCATTCTTTTTCCACCTGCCTTCCCCCCTTATTAATCTCAGAACCATTTCCCTGGCATGGATGGGGAGACCCTTCCCTTAGAACCTAACATTTTCCCCCCCTTCAGGTTGAAGTTAGAATTCTTTCCCCAGTTATTATCATGGGAAAAGGTGCAAATGGCTGCCACTTTCTATAGTTTGGCAGAGTAGAAAATTACTGCTTTTTGTTAAGTCTTTCTGAGGATTTTTCTGTAAAGTTCAGGTAGGTAGCCACAGGGAGTTTCGTGCATGGCATGTTTTGAGTTTTGTTTTTTGTTTTTCTTTTTTAAACAAAAAAAATCAACAGATATTTCTAATGTTTGGTTCTAGGGCAGAAGTGCATAATGTTTTCAGATATAGTAGCTTCTTCCAGCAGGGGAAGCCTAACAAATCTCAGACAAGCAAGTACAGGAAATAGGTTTTTGAATAAAAACCATTATTTGAGGATTCTTGAAAAATGTTTGTGCATAAAAATCACAGAAAATACCAAGATAGATGTGGAATTGGATATAAACACAAACTACCAAAAGCATTTGCTCCTTTTTCTATGGAGATTTTTAATCATCTAGGACATGGTTGTCAGAAAGGTGCTGTTTAAAAGGCAACTGGACTTTCTTAGTTTTTTTCCCCCTTTGTTCTGTACCAGCCTGCTACCGGCCCTGCAGATAAGGCAGGGACAACCCCTTTTACAAGAAGGCAAGAGGCTGGAACTAAGCCTGCCAAATTTATTAACATAAAAACATAAACAGAGCAAAGAGAGCAAACACGAACCATGAAACAGGAACTATTCAAACGGTTGCCTTCAGCAAACCAGCCCTCCCACGCATCCCCCTTTTATACAGTTCAGGGCGTGGCTTCTCTCTGCCTCCTTCCGAGGTGCCCCATTGCCTTCCTCTGTTTACTCCTGATTGACTGCCTCCTCCTCCTGTGGGTCATCTTCATCCACGCTGTCAGGCTCACACAGCTGGGTCTGCGTCGTGACCAGGTGGGAGGGGCCTGGCTGAGGGCTCTCATCAGCAAGCTCTCCAACCCCCTCAGCAACCTCTCCAACACCCCCCTCCTCCTCCTCCTCTGAGTCGTCTGACCCAAATGCCGAACCCACAGGCTGACCCTGAATCACAACACCCTTGAAAATGTTCTGCTTCTGATCTAAGAAGCTTCTTCACTTCATTTCCTCCCTTGGAATATTAGTTAGGGCTATCCAGATATGGGCTGCTGAAATACAGATGACTGCTAGATGGCTAGAAACTATATATCTTTGCTATTATCTGGTGATATGGATACTTATATCCTTAACAATATATTTATAAATCCCATTTCAATGGCTGTCCACTCATACACAACTCTGTAATTCTTGGTGGGAATGGTTGGTGCCCCAACCATTCATGCTTGATTCATGCTTATTTTCTCAGGCCTACAAAGTTCAATTGATATTTCTCCCAGGTTAATAGGCATAGGGATTGCATATACTGTATCCTCATATGCAACCACTATTTTAGAGATGACAACTTCTGTTAATGCTGATGTTGGTGATGGTGAGTTGGGGACTGAAGATAGACACACATAGATGTAGACAGAGCCTCCTGCCTTACACATATGTTGTCTCAGTTCATTTAAATAACTGGGAGAAGAGGTTGAAACATTCCTTCTCCAAGCAAAATTGAAAATAGAAAACAATCCTCCTCAGCATCTCTACTAGTTTATCCCTTCTTGATCTATAACTTCTGCAACCATTTTTTTCAAAAGTCCCAGCAACTCTAGAGTCTTCTTAGCACAGAAAACAGAAGGCCACAGCAGGAGACACCAGTAATTGCAGCTCCATGCTGCCATCAAGTGGTAGTGCATAGTTTTGCAGCTCCAAAATGAGAAACTCACTCAATGGTGGCTCTTACACTCCAGTAACGCAACCTTGATAGGTGCTGCAAATGGTAAGCAAGTCAGAGGCTAAAGATTGCCCCTCCTTGCTTTATTGCTAATTATGCCTAATATCAGGGGCCCATGTCTTTCTTCTAGTGGCAGTCATTTTCAATAGCTAGTGACCCATGTTAAGAGCTGGGTAAATAATAAATATTAACACTAACTATTTAGTTAGAAGCATTACCCATGTTTCCCTAGAAAATTAAATAGAAAACTGATTTATTGCCAATATTACTGCCATAATCTATTTCTATCTATTTAATATCATATTGCAATATCATTACTAGCATTACCAATTCCAATATTTTCAGATGTACTCATAGTAAAATGTTATTTAGTATGCATACCATGTAAGACCAGTTTATGTAATGGATTTTTCTTTTGCTGTTTCCCCGCTGAAATTATGCATTCTGCACAGTGCCATCTTTTCACTATTATTTACATACTCTGTAGCAGGTGTCATGAAACTGGGTTTATTGGGTCAGAAGTGGTATAATTTCTTCTAACTTTATTGTGGGGGATTAAAAATGTAGTTTAAAATCTTACTGACAAAATGAATAAAGTTAGAGTTCTTAAACTGCAGTTAATTCTGTTTGCTTTGGCTCTTTTTCTGGTAGTGTAGGGTCCAGGGGTATGTATGTATGGGGTGGGGCTGCTGTTTTAAAACAGCATTGTATGAACAGATTGTATGGGATATGAATTGCTTTTAAAGATTCAGAACTTTGTGCTTATTTTTAAATAGTTTGCTTTGGCACAAGATCCTCCATCTCACTTCTACGTGCTTTCTCTTCTCTCTTCTCTTCCTTTTTACCTAGTCCAACTGTTACTCTCTCCTTTCTAATGTCCTTCCATCTCTCTCCGTCCTCTCAGCTTTCAGCCCCATACAAGGCATTGCATTTGATCACAGCAGGGATGCTTGGACACCACAAGAGTTTGCTACAGTTTTCTGAAAGCCTCGTTCCCATTCTAACTGCAAAAGGCAGAAGAGAAGAAATAGGGAGTAATTATATGAAATCAAAATTTATTTTTGCTCCCATCCTGTCTCCTTTTTGAAAAAGCGGGGTCCTTCCCCAACTCCCCACCTCACAAGTACAGCAAATTTCAATCCTTTCTGTAAAGATTTCCTTGAATGCAGATGTCAGGTATAACTAGAGCTGAAACTCAAAATAGGAACCTGCTGACTTTGATAAGAAGCATAAACAAAACATAAAACAAGTAGCGTGTGTATTTGCACTTTTATTACAAAACGTAAGGAGACAGAACAGCACCTCTTACAGAGAATCTTTCTTGTTTACCTTTGGCTTGTGGGTCCTGTGCTTTACATTTGGCTACAATAAAGAGAAATATTAAGCATGGAACTGTAGGAACATAAGTAGGAACTGTTTTATGCAATCTACAGAGTGAGGGACAATGACCCTGGGTTTTTGATGACCCAGAAAGTCTCACCTTTTCAATGCAGTAATTATTTGCTAAAAATGTATTAATGCGCAAGGTCGTCATCTAATCCTCTAGCAGTTTCAAGTACCTTAGGAAGTTGATTGACACCAGTAGGAAAGTGCTTGCTGTCAGGCGGCATGGCAATTATTTAGATTATTTAGATGACTGTTTACTATTTAGAGGGTGAGAGAGAAAATATGAATCCACCAAGCTATTTGGCAAGATGAGCAGCAAGTCTAGCTCACAGGGGATCCGAGTGCACCAAGAGAGGAATTGTCCCAGATCAGGGAATGTTCACTTATTCAATGAGTCTTCATGGTGTTCTACTCTCTTTCTACTGCTCCACCCAATGAAGTGTATTTCTGTCCATGGGAATAGAATACTGGGTTCAAACATGCACATTCCTATTTAAACTGAACATAAAAATAACTCTAATTTCTATGAAAAAAATAGAATGTCCATGTGCTGTAACTTATATACTTATATCAGGACATAAGTAGCTAATGATGGCATTTGTGTGATAGATCACCACACACGTCATCAATTGGCTGCAGGCACCTCTGGAAATGAGAACCAGTTAGACATCTTGAAAAACAACAAACACATGTGGTATAATAAGTTATGGATTCCATCCAGTCTATTAGATGCCTGAAGTCTTATCCTACTCCATTTTTACCAGCTTGTATTGAAATAAAAGATTTTTTAGAGTCACAGTTAAATGGTTCACCAATCAAAACAGTGTATTGTGTCCAATATCTGTTTGATAAATAGTCATGTCAATAAAGTAATTATAATTGTATAAAGTACATTTAATTTATTCCCAATATTATTGTTTCAGAGTGCTACCCAACCAGAAGGAAATGCATTCTTATTTTAGGATAAATACTCTGCACATCTGATGAAGTGGATGACATTAATGAAAGATAATGTTATAGTTTCACAGGATTTTAAAGATCTTTTATTATTTTTACAGCAACAAACCAACATCACTGCCTAGAAATTACAAAAGAAAACATGAACAAGACAATAACAAATGGAAAATGAAATGTATAAATTTGTCAAAAATAAAAAGCAGAACATTTTTTCTCAGGTTCACATCTCTGCTGTGATTAGATTTGGTAAATGAATATATCATGTTTTTCTAACTTGTTTACAGCTTCCAGGCGAAGCAATATGAAGAGTCCTTAGAAAATTAGTAGAAGGACTTTTAAGTATTGTGTGTCTCTATATGATACACAAAATGCAGAGACATGTAGATTTATAGAAACATTATCGCTAATATAGAAATAGTTTGGAATGGGACATTTGACTTTAGAGTTTTCTGGCACTGTCATTTCTCTTTGAAGCTCAGTTCCAAATCAAAGCAAAACAATGGGGATTAACCAAGCAATCTGCTCAAACATTAGGAAAGAACTGCTGTACTCCACTAAAAATGGTTGCAAAATCCTGGTCAAAATTGCAGCTCCTGGAGAAATCAGAAGCCATGAAACCATGACAGGCTGTGATATGCCAATTCCTAAGGGAGAGAGAGAGAGGGAGAGAGAGAGAGGGGGAGAGAGAGAGAGAGGGAGAGAGAGAGAGAGAGAGAGAGAGAGAGAGAGAGAGAGAGAGAGAGAGAGAGGCCACATGTGCTAGCCACCCCTGGGATTGGGGGAGGCAAGAGAATAATCCCACTACTTCCCCACTACTTAGCTATCCTTATGTTCTTCCCCAAAGCCTTCCCTTGTAGAATGACTATGGAGTAGCAAATGATAATGTAGGGATGGTTAGAACAACCACTTTCTGCCATGTTTCAAAAGACCACTCCAACACCACCAACGCCCTCCAAAAAAGATTTTCCATAATCGGTAGCTGCTTTCAGGGGCATTTGCTGAGTAAAAGTGGGAGTAAAAAAAAAAGTAAAGATGGTGGCTGTGATGGGTCCGGATTATTTACGGGAGTACCTTTTGCCGGCGTTAACTTCCCATCGTCCTGTGCGCTCCCACAGAGAGGGCCTCCTCAGGGTGCCGTCGGTCAGGGAATGTCGACTGGCGGCCCCCAGGGGGAGAGCATTCTCTGTGGGCACGCCTGCCCTCTGGAATCAGCTCCCTGTTGAGCTCCGGATGGCTCCCGACCTTTGCTCTGTCCATCGCAACCTGAAGACTTGGCTATTTGAACTTGCCGGCCTGGACTGAGGGACTGGGATTTTAGATTTTAAATTTTAAATTTTACATTTTTGAACGTGTTTTATTGTCTAGGGCTACTTGGTTTAATTTATTTTAATTTTTGTATATTATGTGTTGTATATAGTGTTTTAATTGCCCTGTACATCGCCCCGAGTCCTTCGGGAGAGGGGCGCTATATAAATCCAAATAATAAATAAATAAATAAATAAATAAATAAATAAATAAATAATAAATAAATAAATAAATAAATAAATAAATAAATAAATACTATGATTGAGGTCCTGCTCTTTTTAGATGCATTGTGGAGCTTTTATTGCATATTCCCAGTATTATCATCTTGACCTTTTTAAAAATCCTCCCCATGGATCCTCCTGGCTGCCTTTATTTTTTGTAATACTTGGTTGCTTAGTTTATTGTTATATTCAGAACACAAGGTGTGCATGGGTGTGGTGTGTGTTTATGTTTGCACAGAGACGAAGGGGTAAATATACAGAACAAAACTACTAGAACCTAATTTTAACATTTTTACATAAGAGATTGGCATTTTAATTTTTTAATTTTATATTATGTTGAGTAAGAGGAAAGTGTAGATACAGTACATACAACAATATCTCATAAAAATATTCAGAGGAAATTAAAGATCATCTAGATCACGGGTGTCAAGCTCGCCATGTCACGTGACGTGTCGTGATGTATTGTGACTCTTTTTGCATTGCCGGCAATGGGGTGCTATGATGAAACTGGCCTGCGGGCCGGCAGTTTGACACCCCTGAATTCTAAATCTTAATTCAGATGCACCAAAACAGGGGATTTTAAATGTACCAATTGGGAAGGCTGTCTAGACATTCTTACAGAAAGATGATCACAAAATCAAGGACATGATCTAAACTCCAGTCCTTATATTTTACTATTACCTGGTGGAATCAAGTCAGATGATCCCAGTTTATAAAGTAACCAGACATCCAATTTCCCAAATCTATGTATTAATGAATTGAGATTAAAATGAAAATTTTTGATCCATTTATAAAAAAAGCATTTGAAATCAGATTAAAAAGAGAGGGAGAAAGAATAAGAGATTTTTGATATCTATCTCTACCTAATGAGAGCATTTTCATATGGTTGATTCAGGCAGGCAGGTAGGCAGGCAGAAAGAGAAAGAAAGAAAGAAAGAAAGAAAGAAAGAAAGAAAGAAAGAAAGAAAGAAAGAAAGAAAGAAAGAAAGAAAGAAAGAAAGAAAGAAAGAAAGAAAGAAAAAGAAAGAGACACAGAAAGAAAGAATTTAGGAAAATAGCTTAATAATAATGGCAATACAGGTGTTTGCTCTTAATTGTGACTTTCTTAAAGTTAATTTTAACAATGAAGCCCTCCTAATTACCAGCTGCCATCCTAATACCTGAAAACATCCCTAGAATGGTGTACTCTCCACATGATATACTGCTGTCCCATGTTCAGGGATAAAGCCAAGAGATAGGGGCAGCAAGAAATCATCTAGAAGAAATGCTACCTTCTCTCAATTTACCATCTCTTTTGTCTCCACACCATCATTTTTTCTGGAGGTCATCCTGATGAGCAGGTATAGTGTGGAGGAAAGGACCAGGGCCAAAATTACCATGCTTTCCCCAGAAGGGCTTCCAGAATGCTGTGGGTCTATTGGAAGGGATGGATAAGATTCACCAAGAGGGCTAATTGTAGCCATTACTAATAGCAAGGCCCTCCAGTTTAAACCTCAGAATATGTGTAATTCAGTCTTCAACTACATGGTTTTTTAATGGTTTATGGCGGGGAGAAATTGCTTTCTCATCCCACCATCTTGTAGCTATTTAAGTTTATGGTTTGTTTCCTGATACTGTCTGTTGCATTTTCTTCATCTTTTGATGCCCTGGCAGGACCTACAAGCAACACATTTATGTTTACTTGGTACTAGTGTGCTTGCCAGTATGCAGTATTCCATCTTAGCTGATCGTCATGCTGTATGGAGTATGTGCACCAGGTGTAACTGACAAGGGCAGGAATGTGAATGGAGAAATGTGGGAGTTGTTCATGCCTTAATTGATGAACCTAAAGCAAAAGCTGAGAAACCTTTAACAATGCTTATTTGGGTGAAAAACGTGGAGATGTATTCAGGAATAAAATGCAAGTTTCAACCCAATATTACAGATAGGAATAAAGCACTGTGGAGAAGAAAAGTAGTTTATCTTTTATAGCATTTTCTTTTGGCATCTTTTCAAAACTAGCAAATGTTTATAAAAATATTAAACCTATGGTACATCTGCATCTGGAATATTGTATGCAGCTCTAGTCCCTACATTTAATACAGGATATAATATAGCAAGCACCCAAATATCAGTTGGAGGGAACCAGCAGCAGGCAAGGGGTATATCTCCATCTGCTTATGACTTCCCCAGATCTGGCCACTATAACAAGCAAAATGCTAGACGGTAATGGACCTTGGGCTGGTCCAACAGGGCTGTTCTTAAGTGGTACACAACACATATTCCCAATATGGACACAGAGTGAAAGAAACACTGTTTTGATGTCCTTACCCATAATTTATGGTAATCATACTCAAAATACAGCTTTATTAAAAAGGATCTTCAATTATAGCTTTCATAAAAATTATTTTCTTGCCCCATCATTTTTCCTAATGAAGAACCATCTTACCTTTGCAGTTCAAAATGAGACTTGTATTGTTATTACATTTTAAAGTTTGGTTCTTGCTTCTATTTGTCTGCCAAAAAGTTTTTGCCGACAAGCATATTTTGCACACCAATTGATTATGTCCACTTATTTGGGCTGTCATATACTTTTTTTCTTACCAAATGGGTTGGCATTAAAGTTATCGACTGATGTTTGCCAACTATCCCTGCAAAAGTTTGTACGTGTGCCATAATCACAGCAAGAATAATGCACCAATCAATTATATTCATGGTGGGCAAAAATGCTTGGGAGAAGAGATTTAACACTAGTGCAAAACAGGAACAAGAGCACAACTTTCTGCACCTAATGGAGGAAGTTGGTTTTCCACTGAAAGGATTTCATACCACATTCCCTTCTTTTCCAGTCTGTCAGTTTTAACTATTCCACTTCCATGTGAAACCATGGCCCTCTGCAATTGTTGTTCTCTCTCTTGTCTCTGTAGAGACTTACTTCATTCATGGGAGGTCCACTATCTTTGTGCTTCTGAATACATGGTTTAGAATTACTCTTTCTTTGGTGCTTTAAAACAGGTTTCCAAGGTCAAAGCCATGTGAAAGGGCTTTGAGATGCAAATATACCACTATGACATCATACAGACATTTGGAAAAAAAATTCAGTACAAGTACTTTATCATGCCACGTGCAGCAAATCAGTAAGACTGTTGACATCTTTACAATTGATCTTGTTTTGTTCTTTCCTTTGCATCAACCTCTCAGGGTTCGGGGCAAATTACCTCATAAATATACCTATGCCTATATATGCAGACAAATAATTTGAATTGTGTAGAATGTGGTGTGTTTTTTTCTTGAATCACAATCCAGAGCACTGGAAGAAGAATCTATGAATATTCAGCTCTTGGTTATCTTAGAAGCTGTTAGAGTAAGCATAAATTAATTGAAGTTTACCCTAAACCCTCAGGTGCAATTGTGCCTCTCAAAAACATTGGGTGCAGCCCCTAGAGGACTTCCAAAAATTGTTTTCTTACTTTGAGAAGAGGAAAAGTAGAAGAGAAAATTGTGAAATACATGGGAAGTAGACATGCTAATGCTATTTATTTCCATATATCATTGATTTCACTAAAATAAAATATGTTTTTACATTATTCCTCCTTACTCCCTGGTTGCTGACATGCCAATGGCTTAGAACTCTATTTTGTATATCACTCAATGGTCTATCTGGCCATTAGACTAAAAAATGCTGGGTCTCTCTGCTTAGAGTTTAATGATAAAAAGTTTGAATTATCTTTTAAAAACAGAAATAGATCACCTGTATTGGAAGGAAGGAAGGAAGGAAGGAAGGAAGGAAGGAAGGAAGGAAGGAAGGAAGGAAGGAAGGAAGGAAGGCATCATAAGGCACAATTCTGTTCAGCTTACTGATCTCTACAAGTGACAATGATCAGTCCTACATTGCAGGATCATTACCTTGGAATATTAACCATGTGACTTAAATTTAATACAACTCAATTTTTATTAACGTTACTGCTGCTGGGCACAATTGCTTCTAAGATAAAAAGGCCTTCCCTCGGGGTCTGGTTGATTTCTACAGAGATCGAAGTTTTAGTGTTGCACCCATGACCTCCAAGGTCTTCCTTGGTCTTGCCAATTTCCTTTCTCTGGGCCGTGTCCATCTGGTGGTTGTATAATAAGTCTTTTGTAACTTGCAACAAATTATTTAGCTGTCAGACAACAAGCCATTGTCTTACAGATCTCAATGTTCGTTATCTCCTTCTTGGCAACCTCTCATTCCAATTTTCAGCTGACCCCCGTCTCTCCACATAGCTTTTCTGTTTGCAACTTTTTGACCCCACTCTGGGCCTTTCTGCAGTCTTCTATACATTTTCCCACTCGATCCTTCTTTCATGCTTTAAATGCTAAATTGTGTTTATGTTGTACAGGAGACAGCTTATCATGGATAGACAGATACGATCTTTGAAATGATCAATGAATATCTGGGATTACAGAAATTAGAAAAGACCAGATAGCTTCACCAACATTAATATGTATTATGTAATTGATTCACATGTTCCTCCCTGATATATTGGATGCATACTGCTTACTCCAGATGACACAATATTACTACAGAGGCCATATTTTGTAAAACCCTCTTCTGCAAAAGAAACACATAAATAACAATGAAATTTAAAGATCACAGTTTAACTAACTTATCTGGGAGCTAAGAAGAGGGTTTTGTACAATACTGTATAACAAATTTATATGAGTACGTAGATAGTTGTGTATCAAGAAAGTGTCTGCAGCTTTTGCAAAGCATTCCATCTAAATACAGTAATTTGGCTTTATTTAACAATGTTTTGGGAGAAGTCACTTGCATTTTCAAACTTGAAATAGATAATAACCAAACATAGTGCATTTTGTAAGTACTGGGAGATGTGATTAATTGCAATAATAGGGCTGCCCAACACAAAGGACTCTAGGAGTGTACAACAGGAACAAAAAATAAACAAGAAATATTACTATTAAACCCCCCCCCCCGAATATATTAAATATAAAACAGTGACCAAACAGGATTAGACAGCCAAATATAATGAAATGTTGCTTCATTTTGAAATCGTTCTTGCAGATACATGTGCCACATATACTATTTACTTATTTTATTATTCTTTTACTTGTATCCCTCCCTTATTACTTTTACAAATAACTTAAGGCAGAGACCATATCCAACACACCTTCCTCCTCCTATTTTCCCCACAATAACAGCCTTGTGAAATGACTTGGGCTGAGCCTGAGAGAAGTGGTGACTGGCCCAAGATCACCCAGCTGGCTTTCATGGCTAAGACAGGACTACAACTCACAGTCTCCGGCTTTCTAGCACCTTCACCACTAGACGAACCTATGTGCCAGTGGTGGAGAATAAGCAATTCACAAGCCTAATGATTTCCCAGTGATGAGAGAAAGAGGGATAGCAGCATTTCAGTTTCAATTACTTACTTACTTACTTACTTACTTACTTACTTACTTACTTACTTACTTACTTACTTACTAGATTTAAAAGGAGAGCCAGTTTGATCTAATGATTTAGGCATCAGGCTAGAAACCAAGAGACTTTGAGTCCTAGTCCTGCCTTAGGAATGAAGCCAGCTGGGTGACTTTGGGCCAATCTCTCTTTCTTAGTCCTAGGATGAAAAAAATAATTGCAAACTACTTCCAAAATCTGCCAAGAGTCAACACTGACTTGAAGGCACCAAAACGAAAGTATGATAAGATCACCCAACTTGAGCAATGTAACTCTGGGCGGTCTATAGGATGAAAATAAACAATAAATCAGAAAAAAACCCCATATAACATTAAAATGGATACAATACGTGAATATAAAAAAGCATTACAAACATTTCTGCATAACAAAAGTGATTCTAAGAAAGGTGAATGTGGTAATCTGGATTGTTGGACTCAGCATTAGCACAAGAACTAGAAAGTGTGAAAGAGGTTTCTATTACAGAACACTTAAAATGGAAATAGTGCTAGTCATTCACAACTAAACCTTGGAAAGATTGGATCATAGATATTTAGGGATAATTAGATTGGAATCCTATCTCCATTTACTTGTGCATAAGCACCATTGAACAGAATGGGACTTACTTCTGAGCAAACTTATAGAGGCTTGGGTGGTTAATTAGAGTTCTCCGCTTCAGTTAAATGGTGATTCTGTAATTCTGCAGGGAGTGAAGAATTCTCTACACAATTATCAGGTCTCCATAGCAACTCTCTGGGGACCAAACAGAACTCTTATGGAAAGCTCTTCATTTTTATATGTCGGTTTTTGTCTTTCAAGTAGGTAATTCTCATTTATTCATTCCTTTGAAGTGAAGGATAATACTTAGATGTGTGAAATGTTAGGAGCAATCAGACCCAGAAACGTGGTTATCCATAAGAAAGGAAATGCATGCTTTATTAAGGCATCACACCAAATCACCATCTCTGAAAGGGTACCTTGACTGGCAGCTGTTACGAGCTGAAAAAAAAACACATTTGTGTTGAAGAAACAAATATTTCAAAATAACAGGGAACAACAATTAGAAATGCAAAAAAATTAGGGATGTTTTATTTTAGATCAACCTGAGTCATTATTTGCAGTGACAAGAAAGTTATAAGAGGATTAAAAAAGAAATTAAATCCCAAACAAACACTTCATAAGAGTGTTTGGGTGAGAGAGCATTTGTGATATTTATAATCAGTACTTTTGAATAAAGAACTAGTCTTGAGATACATTTGTATATATACCATTGACTCTGCTTACATTTATCACTATAGCAACTCTGCAAGTGTTCTGAGGACCAGCTAGACGCAAACTACTACAGTATGTCATCAGGTCTGAAGGAGCCATGTTGCATATTGGACAGCATTAAACAAGAGGAAAAACACAATAAATAGAGGGGCAATATAGCCCTGTTCTTTATTGCAGCTCCTTTCTCCATGAATGTGTTATGAATCCCACACCATGCTGCAGATCTGCTACAAAAGAGAATCGCCATTTTTCTTTTCCACTATTTCTCTGACCCTCATAGATTATCCAGTGTGCTTTATAGTCACACCTAATTGTACTCCATGCTACTTTTGAAACGAACTGATAAACTAATAAAAATAATCCTTTCTGAAAATTTAGAATTTAAAATGGATGTTTATACCTTCCAAAGAATAGCATTCAAATCCCACTAGTTTGGATTGTTGGGATGGTGAGGATTCAGACTCCAGATGGATTCCTGGCTTAACCTCAATAAGAGCTTTGTAAGAGATGGACATAAATGCCTTTAAAAATATCTACCAGAGCCACATGAAAGTGGTATGTGTGTGTGTGTGTGTGTGTGTGTGTGTGTGTGTGTGTGTGTGTGTGTGTGTGATTGTGTGATTTCTTCAAATTTCTCTAGGAAAGGAGAAATTATTGGATAGTTGCTCAAGGTCTGGACTTTTCTTACTGGTCCCATTATCACTATTGGGAAAAAAACAAATGGGAGGAATTTCTTCAGGATCAGGTTATTTGTTTGTTAAATTTATTTGCTGCCAATATCACCTTAGGGTTACTCTGAGCAGTTTACAACAATAAAACAGAAAAAAATGATAAAATTTAAGCATATCAATAGCAATAAGACAATAAAAAAACAATAAAACACAATAATATGAATTAAAAAGATGAATGGAGGGAGGGCAGAAAGTGCATGGGGGGAGGTGGGGTCAGCTAATTAGTGCAATAGCCACCTCTAGTGAGGTATTCCCCTTTTGAATCCCCAGGTTCTTGTGGAAGAATAGGAGGGTGGGGGCAAACCTCATCCTGGTGGTGGTGGGGGAGGGAGCAGAATGTTTCAGAGGGCCAGAACTACAGCAGAAAAGGCTCTTCTTCTGGATTCTGCCAGTCAGAGTTCCTTGGCCAATGAGATCTGCAGCAGGCCTCCTCTGCCAGAATGACTAGAGCAGGCTTCTCTTAGCAGGATGAGATGGCTCATCAAGTAGCCTGGAGCCATGCCAGGTAGATCATAATCAACAGCTTGAACTGCACTTGGAAGCAAACTGATAGCCAGTGCAGTTCACAGAGGTGTAATATGGGCCATTCTAGGCCCCCCCAAAAGTGCTCTTGCTGCTGCACTTTGAACCAGCTGAAGCCTCCAAATTCATTTCAAGGGTAGTCCCATGTAAAGCGTAATAACCCAGATGGGAGATGACTAGGGGGTTGAGTGACTGAGCTCAGGGAATTCTGATCCCGAAAGGTCGCAGGTGGTACACAAACTACCCACAACCAGAAACAGCTTTTTGAGCAGGAATTGTGAGTCCAAGAGAACCACTAAGTTGTGAACTGGATTTGAATGAGGTAGTGCCACCCCTTCCAGAACTAAAGATGTCCAAGAGCCACAAATGGAAGCTCCATGCACCCAAAGCCACTTTGTTTTGCCAGGGTTGAGTCATAGTTCATTGTCCCCCATCCAGGCCCCTGCAGCCTCCAGGCACTGAGAGAGGGATCACCAGATGTGAAGTTGTAACATTGAGGATCATCAGCATATTGATGATATCTCAACACATGGTGATGGATTACAGACATCCACCTAAACACAGTATTATCTACTTCAGGTTAGGATAAGATAATCCAGCTATGGTTAGGATAATCAGGAAAGGTCAGGTTAGGGACAGATTGTCATGGAGAAAATCTGTCTCTGTGGTCACCAAGTGTAAACAACAACTTGATGGCACATAATCAATCATTCTCCTCTACCAGAATTGAAGACTAGGAAGGCAGGAAGGCTACAAGACCCTTTCCAGGGATGTTGATATAATTAAAAAGAGAGCATTTACAAACTCCATAGAATAGAATAGAATAGAATAGAATAGAATAGAATAGAATAGAATAGAATAGAATAGAATAGAATAGAATAGAATAGAATAGAATAGAATAGAATAGAACAGAACAGAAACAGGAACAGAACAGAACAGAACAGAACAGAACAGAACAGAACAGAACAGAACAGAATAGAATAGAATAGAACTGGAAGGGACCTTGGAGGTCTTATAGTCCAGCCCCCTGCTCGAGCAGGAGAACCTATACCAGTGATGGCGAACCTTTTAGAGACTGAGTGCCCAAACTGCAACCCAAAACCCACTTATTTATCGCTGGGTGCCAGGTGGGCATGGCCTACTGGGTGGGTGTGGCTGTAGTGGTCATGGAAGATTGGATGGGTGTGGCCAAGGTGGGTGTGGTCACCTCAATGTCGCTTGTGGGGAGGGACACCTGTGGGGGGCGGCTGGTTGAAGAGGGACAGTTGCCACCTCCGAGGCATGGTGCGGGTGCCACAGGGAGGGCTCTGAGTGCTGCCTCTGGCACCAGTGCCATATGTTCACCACCACTGACCTATACCAAGTGACTGTCCAGTCTCTTCTTAAAAATCTCCAGTGATGGAGCGCCCACGATTTCTGAGGGCAAGCTGTTCCACTGGTTAATTGTTCTCCCTGTTAGGAAGTTTCTCCTTAATTCCAGGTTGCTTCTCTCTTTGGTCAGTTTCCAACTATTGTTTCTTGTCCTGCCCTTGGTGTTTTGGAGAATAGTCTGACCCCTTCTTCTTTGTGGCAGCCCCTCAAATATTGGAATACTGCTATCATGTCGCCCCCGTTTCTTTTTTTCTTTAAATTCATTATTTTAAAAAGTGCCAGCATACCATTCCTTCACATTTGTAAAGACATTTTTCTTTTCATCATACTGATTGAGAACTGATAGTAAAAAAAATACAGGAGAATTTCCATGACCAATACTAGTCTATAATGCATGAAAAGTCACCTCCTTTTTTGTATATATTACTAGGATCAGGGATAAAAAAATGAGACAGTTTGTAGTTATTCAAGATAGTTGAAGCAAACCATAAAGAGATCAAAGAAGAAATAAAAAGAGTTCCACCTTTATCTAATTTGGTATCATATTTATAATGGTGACCAGACAAAAGTCTTCCAGAAAACACAATAAGTTTATTTTTTAAAAAAAAATAGCCATTCCTTGTTATTTTTACCTAGTTGCTGATATTCATAGATATATGGCTGAACTTTTCAAACTGACTGAATCAATTGCAAGATTATATGAATGATATGGAGGGATCATCTTGCATGTGTTGTATATATACTGCTATTGAAAACACAGAAATTAGCAGGAGATATAATGACTACTGATGATGTGTAGTGAGTTCTTTGCACAGGAAAGGAGACGAGGCAAGTGAGTTCAACAAAGCTCATGGTTTATTGCTTACAGGATCTGAACTGAGAATTGGGCTGCAGCTTGCAGCAATTTATTGCCTGGCCCCTAGGCGGCAGCCAATAGGTTTAAAGCAACCCATTGACGCCTAGGGATAGCCAATAGCAGCACTGGAGACCTGGAGTCTGGGTTGCTGGAGAGCCGTTAGCTGCTCCAGCTTACCACGTGGGGTTACAACTAAGCCCAGTACATAACACCCCTCCCCTCTTAGATTAGACAACATCATAGCAATAATTGGCAAACAGTACAAGTTACAAGACTTAACATCATAGCAACTTTTGTAAAACAATACAAGTTACATTATAGCATCAGTTAGCCCTAATGAATAGACTTCCATTATAGCACACGAGACAGTTAACATCATAGCTCCAATACTGTTTCAGTACAGTGACAAGTTACAGTACAGGCAATATTATAGTTCTTTTATTTTACAACATAATCAGTTAGATAAGAAGGAGGCTTGTGTGCCCTTGTGGAACGCCTTGGGATTCCAGTCACTTTCTGGTCTACCAGCTTATCCATCGGGCCAGGTAGACCAATGTCCCTTGATGCACCTGAGTCAAAGGAATTAGATGCTCTCTGGCTGGCCTCTCCAGGTTGGCCCACCCCAGAGTCATACTTATCAGCAAAGTTGGCACAGCGTTTGTTAAAGTCTGGTTGGCTTGCTCCTTCAGGGGATCCATGTTGTACTTCTGGACTCCCCTCCTCTATACCCAGTTCCTCATTGCTTAAGAAGGAAGAGTCTTGAGAGTCCATGTATGGGCTGGCTTGGCTGCAAGTTTGGGGACTTTGGGAGGGACTTATGACGCAGTCCTCACTTAGTGGCCATTTTGGAAACCATTTTCTGAGTTGATCAATGTGGCATCTGACAACTCACCCTCCCTCCAGCCCCACTTCGTAAGAAAGGGGACCAGATGGTTTGGTAATTTTACCAGGAACCCACAGATTCCCATGTTCATAGTTTCTGGCCCATACCCAATTGCCCACCTGCAGCCCCCTCAAGGGTTTTGGTCAAGAGGCTTCTGCTGCCACTCTATCTGGATGCAACCTGTCCAGTTTAGTGATCAGTCGCCTCCCCCAATGAAGTTCTGCAGGAGTTTTGCCTGTAGCAGTGCAGGGCGTAGAATGTTGGCAGAGTAAAAAATCTGCCAGTCTGTGATGCCAGTCACCTGTTACGATGCGTTTGAGTGATTCCTTCGTTGTCCTCACCATTCGTTCAGCTTGACCATTAGAGAACAGGTGAAAAGGGGCAGATGTTGCATGCCTGATATGATTTTCTCTTAGGAAGGCCTGAAATTCAGCAGCAGTGAATTGGGCCCCATTGTCTGATACTAAGACATCTGGCAACCCATGTGTGGCAGAGTTTTCTCAGCACCTGGATGGTCCTAGCAGTAGTCATATTAGGAACTGGAATTACTTCCAGCCATTTGGAGTGGCTATCCACTACTATAAGGAAGAGCTGTCCCTGAAAGGGCCCAGCATAGTCTATGTGAATCCTAGACCATGGAGTGTGCATTTCCTCCCACCTGTGAACTGGAGCCTGTGGCATCTCAGGACTAGATTGCTGGCATGTATAACAACCATGTACCTGTGCCTCAATGTCCTTGTCAAGGCCAGGCCACCAAAGGTAGCTTCTTGCTAAAGCTTTCATTCTGACAATGCCTGGATGTCCCTCATGTAATGACTGTAAAACCCTGTCTCTCAGTGAAGAGGGGATTATGACTCTGTTTCCCCATAAGATGCACCCCTTGTGAGCTGATAGCTCATGTCTTCTGACAAAATAACTCTGAAACTCAGAGCCTGGGCTTTTATCTAACCACCCTGTGTGTACCCATGAAAGCACTCTACTAAGTGTTCTATCTGTAGCTGTTTCTGCAGCAATGTCCCCAGCATGGAGGGGAAATTCTGGCAGGTCCTGAATCGACAGAATTATGGCTGCAGGGGCCAGGTCTTGTTCCGTTAGTGGCAGTGGAAGTCTGCTGAGGCCATCAGCATAGCCCATTTCTTTACCAGGTTTGTGAACCAATTTAAATGTGTATGCAGATAAGAAAATAGACCATCTCAACATTCTTGGGGACAGTATGTGTTGGGTTTGTTTGTCTGTTGTGAAAAGTCCCAACAGTGGTTTGTGGTCTGTAAAGACTGTGAAATCCCTGCCATATAAATAGTCATGGAATTTTTTTATTCCAGCTACAATGGCTAGGGCCTCTTTGTCAATTTGAGCATAGTTACGCTCAGCAGAGGACAAGTGTCCTTGAATAAAATGCAACAGGGACTTGTGTTCCATTCTTTTCTAAATGACTCAAGACTGCCCCCACCCCATACGGAGATGCATCACATGCTAAACAGACTGGTTTAGACTCCCTAAAATGAGTTACAGTGGATTTAACTGATAATAGTGCCTTTAAGTCCTGGAAGCTTTTTTCATGAAGGCTGGTCCATTTCCATGGAGCTTTCTTATCTAAGAGCCTGTGAAGAGGCTCTGCCAATGCAGCCTTGTTAGGCAGGAAGGCATGGTAGAAGTTGAGGAGGCCCAAGAATGCTTGTAGCTCTCCTTTGGGTTTAAGACTAGGAGCCAATTGAATGGCCTTCACTTTGGATTCAGCAGGGTGGATACCGTTAGCATCAATTAAAAATCCTAGAAATTCCATTGAAGGAATCTGAGTCAATTTTATGTTTGAGGGCAAAAGGGACCCTTCGAGGCTTAACCCTAATGGGAACTACGTTGGGATCTAGCTTGAATGAGATAGGCGGGCCTGTGTATGTTCCTAGGGTTGAATCAAAAACGTCTGCAAAGTTCTCGCAAACTGATGAAAGGTTTGCAGCTTGTGTCCAGTTGATACCAGTTATTTGAATGCCTAAAGCATCAAACCAATCGAGTCCTATGTGACTCGTTTTCTGGCCCCCTACTACTATGACATCCAGGTACCCATAAAACCCCTTAAATTTTACGGCCAAGGTGGCTTCTCCCTTAACTTTGACTTGAGTGTTTTGAAAGTCAGTTAAAATTATGTCGGAGGGCCTTAGCTTGGCCCATTTTCTACTGCAACTGCACACAAAGTTGAAGGTGTCCTGGAAAATAATGGAGACAGCAGAGCCAGAGTCCAACTCCATTTTACAAGGAACTCCTTGTAGCTCTACCTGCAGTTTGAGTTTAGGTTTGAGGGGGCGTCAGGCCCCAGTGTGGCACACACTTCTACGGCTTCTACAAAACCCCACACTAAATGGACCCTGGGTCCCGGTACCTCTCCTGGTCAGATCTTCCGACTGGTGTTTGGGTGGCTGGTCCCTCTGGTGAGCTCTGCAAACCACTGCGATGTGGCCTGTTTTGCTGCAGGCCCTGCATATGGCTGACCGGAATCTGCAATCAGCACGTTGGTGGCTGCTGCCACAACCTTTACATCTAGGTAAGAGAACTCCCTTGTAAGTGTTCTCTTGCTGTTTGCTGCTGCAGTGCTGTGCATCAGGTTGCTTGTGAAGCTTGTTGACTTCAGCATCTTCTTCCTCCGAAGATTCCTCTGAGCATTTGGTGTCCTCATGGTAGACTGTTTCATCTTGTTTCATCATTTTGGTGGGCTGGACTGTTTGGACTGCACCCCTGGTGGCTTCGTCTGCCATTACTTTGTCTTGGGCTTTGATGAAGGTTAAATTTGGTCTGGCAAAAAGTCTTTGCTGGAGCATTCGGTTCCATAGGCTGCAGACGAGCTGTTCTTGCAGTCGCTCCTCTATGTCGGAATATTTACAGAGGTGTGCGGCCTGCCTCAAGGCCGCGATGTATTCGGACGCTGTTTCGCCAGGCTGCTGCATTCACTGTTCAAACTTGAAACGCCAAGCAATCACTGACATCTTTGGCTGGAAATGCTCTCCCAGCTTTTTCTTGAGGTCTGCGTAGGAAACTGACTTCAGTGACGTCGAGGCAAAGAGGTTTTCGGCCAGGTCGAATGTAGCTGGGCCGCACACACAGAGCAGTGTGGCGGCCTTCAGCCCATCTTCTGCGACTTGGCTTGCCTGGAGGTAGTTTTCTACCTGGGACAAGTAGGAAGGCCATCCCTCTGGATGCTTGACATCGAATTCGTGTAGTCTTCCGACTTTCAGCATTCTGTCTTCGGCTCGTTCCTGCGGTTTTTGATCCTGCTTCTCCAAGGCCCTGAATCCGCTGAGCACGTGGTTGCTAGCATGACTTGCTAGCCAACCGTGGGGGGGGGGAAATGCCTTTTCCCTCCAGGCGTGAGCTGCCTCTCCCCTAGTGAACTTCAGCTCTTTTGGAGAACAGGATCCCACCTTCATCGCCAGTGTTGTGTAGTGAGTTCTTTGCGCAGGAAAGGAGACGAGGCAAGTGAGTTCAACAAAGCTCATGGTTTATTGCTTGCAGGATCTGAACTGAGAATTGGGCTGCAGCTTGCAGCAGTTTATAGCCTGGCCCCTAGGCAGCAGCCAAAAGGTTTAAAGCAACCCATTGCTGCCTAGGGACAGCCACTAGCAGCGCTGGAGACCTGGAGTCTGGGTTGCTGGAGAGCTGTTAGCTGCTCCAGCTTACCACGTGGTGTTGCAACTGAGCCCAGTACATAACAACTGATTTATTTATTTATAATCAGACTTGTATGCCGCCCTATCTCCTGAAGGACTCAGGGTGGCTAACAACAATAAAATACAAATAAATACAAATATTAAAAAAGAATTAAATTTTGTCAAAGTCCCACTAAAACCAATAAAAACATTTAAAATCATAAGTAAAAACCCCATTATCATCAGTCCAGGTCGGCCTGTTGGAAAAGATATGTCTTAAGGTCACGGTGAAAGGACCGAAGGTCTGGGGCCATCTGGAGCTCCCGGGGGTGGGGGAGCTGCTTTCCTGAGAAATATAACTCCCGAGGGTGGGGGTATGCTGCTTTCCTGAGAAATATAACTCTATTTGCTGCTGCTCTTTGTCTCATCTTGCTCTAGTATTCTCTCTTCCTATTCTCTTTCATTTTCCATCCCTTCATCCTACCTCTATCCAGTTTCCCCTTTTTGCTGTTTCTGCTGCACAGAATATTGGTGTTAGTGAGCAGGTACAGTTTTGTGTGAGAGTGGTTTATGTATGCAAAAGAGAATGGTTACTACATGCAAATGGGAGTCAACCTATTGTATCAATGTGCTGCAACATCTGCTAGGGAGGCCAGAGGTAGTGACTAGAGCAAAACAAAGTCCCACGCCTTTGTGGATGTGTGTGATATTGATCCAGAAACAAAAGGGGCAGGGCTTGGTTTGTGATGCTACAGTCATCATCTTGACTGTTTTCACCCTCCCCTTGGTATGCTGTGTAGAGGGCACCTATTTTTGAAGGCAATTCATTATTTATATTCCAAAAAGGCCCAGTCACAAGCATGACATATGGAGACAAGTATTATGGAGGGGAAAAGGTGCAGGGTTGGTCTTAGCTGGAGTTGGCAACCCAAACATAGAAATATGGGAAAGCTGACTATTCTTAGCATTTCTCATACTGTTTATAACCTTACTCTGCTTACACATCCTTAGGAGGTATTCACTGAAATCTAGAGTCATTTTGCTTTTAGGTTGATGTGGTAAGATTAAAAGTGTAACTTACTGAGAATAAATTGAATACAAGTAGAAAGCAGTTCACGGCAGGACAAAACCATCATAATGTCACATTCACTCTGCTGGGAGCAGAATATACTATGATCTTTCAGAAAAAAAGATCATAACAGAATAGTCACTGAACATTTCACCTTTGTGTGCTCATTCAAAAACAAGATGGTTGAGACTGAAAGAGCAAATGTAAGAAAGCCAGCGGATCATTGGGCAGTTGCAGAAGCTCACTAATATTCCTGTCTCTGTCCTTGGTTACTTTTCTCCATAGTTAACTGAAAAGTAAGCACTGCATAGCCATCACTGGTTTGTTCTCTCTGTTAGATTTGGGGTTATTGTTTTCTGTTTGCTTTTAGGTATTGTTTCTGTTTTTAATCAATGTGCTACTCACAGTCAGTGTTGAATTGGGTTGCTTCATGTGCTTCTATAACAAATGAATGAACCAACCAACCAACCAACCAACCAACCCACCCACCACAAAGATTAGAAGCTTTCTTTAGAAATAGTATTTGTGGAAGCTATCATAGTAAAAGCCAAATAAATCAAGACAGAAGTGGTAATGCACCGACTAAACCTCTCTTTCTGCTTCCCCATCCTGCAAAAGAAAAATATCAATGATTGCTAAAATCTTTTGAGAGGGGGATGGGGTGGAAGGTGGGTGGTCAAAAGCCATAAAAGGTTGCTGTCTAACTGAATGAAAACTTGTTTTATGACTGCCAAATCTGACAGCCAAAAATGGGGGAAACCTAATGGAGATCCCCTTTCTGGACTGTCTAGAACAGGGGTGTCAAACTCAATTTCACTGAGGGCCGCATCAGCATTGCGGTTGCCCTCAGGGGGCCGGCTGGGTATGGCCAGGGTGGGCGTGGCCTACTAGGTGGGCATGGCTAGAGTGCGTAGGGCCTACTGGGTGGGCGTGGCCAGCTCTACATCGTTCGCATCAAGGGTGCCTATGGGGGCCTGGGCAGGAGTGGGACAGATCTGAGGGTCTCTGGCAGAAGGAGGGTCTCTGGGCCAGGGCCAAGGCAGTGGGGGCCGTTCCCTCACTGTTTCCAGGATGGCTTCGCGGGCCACATGAAATCACTTCGCGGGCCGGATCCGGCCCCCGGGCCTTGTGTTTGACATGTCTGGTCTAGAACTAAAGACAAAGATTCCCTGTTCCTGCCTGCTTTTCCTTTATATTCACCCCTTTGCTGCAGCTAGAAAGGTGTCTGGAACAATAGAAAAGGTTCTCTGCTCTGAAATTTATAATCCAGAAAGACCCAACACAGAAGCAGAAAGGTTCACACCTTGTGTGAACTATTGCTATAGGAGGATGAGTGGTATTTTCATTACTGCTGTTATTTATTACTATTGTTTATAACTTGGCTTTAAAGATAACAACACTCCTACCTTTTCCAGTCATGATTTAGGCCTGGTTTTGGGACTGAGAGGGAATTTTTGCATTCTTGGATTCCTTCTAGTTGGGAATGAGATGGGAGTGATGCCTCTGTTCTTGCTCTTTTTGACCCTTCGGCTACTTTCAATACTATCAATCATGGTATGCTTCAGCGCTGTCTTTGGGGGTTAGGGCTGGATGACACCAGGCTGTGCTGGTTCTCTTCCTTCCTCCAGGGCCAATTCCTGTCAGTATTGAGAGATTTAGTCTGTGGCCCCTGCTTCCTATGGGGCTGCAGGGCTAGTACTCTTAGCTTCTCCTGTTTAACATCTACAGGAAGCTGCTGGATGGGATCATTCTATGGTTTGGGTGCGTATCTTGATACCAGCTTTATATTTCTACTCTAGGTCATCTGAGTGATGTCCTGTCTCAGTGCCTGGAAGAAGTGGAGAGGGAACAATGGGCTTCAACCTGAGCCGATCAAAACCACATGGCTCTGGATTTTAGGACTCCCTGGTTTAGGGACCTTCCATCTATAGTTCTGGATGTGGTTGAATTACTCCAGATAAACCCTGTACACAGTTTGGATATATGGCTAAGCCTGTATTATAATCATATTAATTGTTGTTGGTTGTTATTTATTATTTTGTTATATTATTTTGAATCTCATGTTTAAGCATTGTTAGTCGCCCAGAATCATGTATTTGAGATGGGTGGATATATATAGTGAATGAATGAATAAACAAGGTTGACAAGCAGAATCATCATTTGTAAACAAATACAGAATTGCTAAAGGAAAGTATACCATCTACACAAGATTGTATGAAGCCTGCTTCTGGTCTTCACACTTTCTTATGGGTCAAGGCTACAAAAAATAAAATAAAAAGCAAACAGAAAATATTACACCCATGGTACACAGTACTGAGAAAGTTTTTGTGAGACACTGTTGGCTTGCAAAGCAGGTGCAGTAGCACTGGGGTATCTCTCTCTGTGTGTCTATCTTTCTCTCATCTGTCTGCTACTATCACAACAGTGTATCCTGCTGTTCTCAATCATCACAGTCTTCTGAAAACAATTGCCAACTATGAAAAAGATGTGTATAATAACAATATTTTTAAAACAGAGGCTCTTTTCAAGAAGACTTTGTGTAATAAAGATGCTGTTCAGCTTGACTCTCCCTTCCCCTTTCCACCCAAGACTATGTCTACAAACTGTGTGTACAAAGTGCTCTTTTTGAGCATCTGATAGAAGAGTTCTCACACCATGTGCTGTGCCATTTGAGCTGGAGTCTCTCTTCCTGCATATTATATCATGTGCTCTGTCTCGGGTGCAGAATTAGACTAAACCCTTTACTTTGTTACACTGCAAAACAGTGCAAAACAATGGGCTCTCTGTTGACTTAAATGGACAGGATTGAAAACTGCTGTTGAAAATCTGTTCTTCTTCTGCAGTTGTGGATGCTCCATCGCTGCAGGTTTTCAAGGAGATTGGACATTCTTTTGACCAGAATGATATAAGGTCTCCTGCCTTGGGCAAGGGGTTGGACTAGAAAAACTCCAAGGTCCTTTCTAGCCCTATGATTCTATGAGTCTATTCTCCTTACTATTATGGGGTGTATCCATAGCTAGAGTTCCTTTTCCTTTGTCTCTTTAAGGAATATAGCTGGATATGCTGATTAACACAAGGGTTGTTAAATGAATTTTGATGTTACTATAGTATTATGCTGATGTGATTATTCCTATTATTATTGAAAAAAATAATGACAAATGAGTAGTGCCCCTTTAATGATTGTGTTAAGCCCCCCTCCTCCTCCCCAGGTTCAATGAGACAGGACGTATGCTGAATTCATGGCATTTTGAAAGTGTATTTTGGCTAGATCAATTCCATTGTCTTACCTGCATATAAAATATACAAAGCCATGAATCTTTATAGCAAAGCAGAGTGTGAATTGTGATTCTGGAAGAGCAGCAGTGCATGGTGTGATGTACAGGGAGGAACAATAAATAGATTGGTATTTTGAGTCTTCTTGGTGATCTTTATTCATTACCTTTCCAGCAACCATTTTGACACCTAACCTGCTGTTATTCCGACACATGTTAATGAGCCCCTCCTCTGAACTGTGAAAGGTAAGGCTTAAAAAAAAGTGCCAACCCAATCACAGGAACTGCCGTAATGGTGTATATGGATGTGAAGGAGTATTTGGGTTTCTTACATATCTTTCTCTTAGTGATTAGAACTACAGACCTGAAGATGGCTCATGCAGGTCTTCTCATGTTGTCTGTTAAAATTAACAGCAGTTAAGGACTGTCGAGTTCCAGGTGAATGTAGTACACTAGAGGATTTGTTTCTGGTGTGCACCCTCTCTCTCTTCAGAAGAATTTGCAGTTTAGGCAGTGCTTTAAAACCCTATATGATAACTGCTCAAATTAATTCATGTTTATGTTGCTGATGACAAAAGGAGCCACTAAGTTACTTTCCACTCTCTGTAAAACAAATGTCTATTAGTTGAAAGCAAAATTGCAGTTATTACAAACATGAGGCATTGCAATTAGGTCGAGGGAGATGCAGGTCCTCCATCAGTCATAGAAGCTCACAGATGACTCTGGGGCAAGTGCTCAGTCCAATCTCTCATAGAACCATAGGGCTGAAAGGGACCTCAGAGGTCTTGTACTCCAACTCCCTGACCAAGTCAGGAGCTTTATATTATCCCAATCAAAAGGTTGCCCAATCTATTTTAGAAAACCTCCAGTGATGAAGCAGCAACAACCCCAGGAGGCAAGTTGTTCTCACTGTCAGATTAATTGTTCTCACTGTCAGAAATTTTCTCTTGCTTCTAGGTCTCTCTTTAACAATCTTCTGCCCATTCTTGCCCTGCCCTCAGGTGGCTTAGAGAATAAGTCAATCCCTTCTTTGTGATAGCCCCTCAAGTACTGGAAGAAAGTTATCATGTTCCCCCAATCCTTGTCTTTGATAGGCTAGACATGCCTAGCTCCCTCAGCCATTCATCATACCCTAACCCTGAGTCTTATAGATTGTTGTTCTGCAGAGAAAAATGAGGGAGGAAATGTTATATGACGTTACTTTGAGTTTCTGGAGAAAGAAAAGTTACAAATCTTAGCAGATTAAAATAATAAAATACTGAATTATCTTCCTGATGGTCCAGAGTGCCCCAACCATCAAAGGAAGACAACAGCCATACAGTCTCAACTTCTACCATGACAAGCTGCTGCTGCAGTCTATTCACCCTGGGAGGCAGATAATGTAGCAAAACTGCCAAATACATTTAAGCTGCACTATTTTTTTCAGAGGCCGGTGGTTTGCTAACTTGTTATTCAGAGGCCAATATGATCCAGTATTTAAATCTCTTTCCTCCCATTACCAATCAGTATGATTGCCAATTTCATCCTTCTAAAAAGAACACTTGAGAAAAGAAGCTGTGTCTGTGTCGATACTCATCAATTCATGTTCGTTAATACATTTTTTTATTTCAGAAACACATAGATAAGTTAATAAAGTGTGAGTGTATCAAACATATAAAAGTGAATATATAGTGTGGGTATATCATGTACTGTGTACTACATGGTGTTAGAAAGTATTTGGCAGTGAGGCAGTTTTCCCTGAAGGCCAACATAAGAAATACCTAAACAATGAGTGAGAACTAAAGGTAACACTTAATTTCTGCCATTCAGCAGATTTCTACACAGCTATTATGCATCTTCAATCATCCCTATGGAGTAAACAGTTTCAGGAAGAACCATCTAATGAAAACATTGCTAAGAAATAAAGCACTTGGCTAATGCTTATATTATAAGATTGGGTTCAGTCCAACTTACTGTCCCCTTGCCAAGAGAAGTCATCCAGGGCTGAGATAGGGATGGGGGAAAGGGGGTGACCGAGATAACCATTCCAGAGAAAAGAGCTAATGTGGAAACAATTATGCCTAGAATAGCTTTTGAAAAACAGTAGAAATGGGAAAGCTTTGCATTTTTTTTTCTGAGCAGCATGCAGGCTTGGATTTAGAGTGGATATATGTGAAATATCTAATGTGAAAAGAATCCACGTGAGGTTTCAGAATCCTGTTAGAGTGGATTGTGTTCAAAGATGTGTACCGGATTTTCAAAGCTTCTCCCATGTTATTATTTTTTTCTTTTCACTTCCACTAGGAGCTTGAAATGGCATTCTCTATTCTCAAAACCACAGCATTTTGTAACCTTACGTTTGTTCCATTCTGCTGAATATGAAGGTTTCTTTAAAAAAAACCTAACCTTCTTGCACTAGGATGTTTCAATGTCTGTATTAGGATTGCTCAAGTTGGAAGCAACTCAGGAGTTTGAGGCCATCTTAATAACCACACATATCAGTCACTCCTAGTGTGTAGGCCAGATGTGCAGCAGGGTACACACACATGTGGTATTGTGTTTAGGTGGAGCTACTGATCTATCAGGTAGTAATGGACTGTGTAACTCTGTTATAGATGCTTTCAGATTGATGGTCAGTGCAAACTTCTGTAGGGCTGTTGGTCTGGTTAAAATTATCTGACCCAGACATTTGATAGATCTGAGTGGTTTGCGTAATGGACAGCTAGAGTTTTCCAGCTTGCCTCTTACTGTTACTAAGTTGAAACTTTGTATGATCTGTAAACGATGGAGATGGTTTGAACAGTTAATACTATTGCTCAAATGCCCAGTTCCCTATTAGGTATCATATTTAAGTGATATTACTGAGGTTTAGATTTTCAGACAAACATGAATAAAAATGACACCAATAATTTGGGTGGTTTTCTATGAAACTATGTGGAAAAGAGCAAGCATCTTAGTTTGTATTTTGCAAGCTGGATTTCAACAAATCTTCTAATTGTTTAGATAGAAACATATTTGTTTCTATTTTCTCTTATTTTGATTCAGAGTAACTCAATTACTTACAGGGATTAGCTCTAAAAGAGAGGAAATGGGATACTTAAAATATTTGCTCTTTTACAAATATACAGGTTTACTTATTGAGGTGGGACAAATTAAAATTGACATTGTTGGGTAGGATTTCAGTGATTAAGATGAATGTTTTACCTAGGGTGTTATTTTTATTTCAAACAATACCAATACTGATGACTAAAGTATCATTTAAAAACAGACAAAAATGTATTTCTAAGTTTGTAGACAAGGTAAGAAACTAAGAATTAAATATAATTGTTGCAAGATGTTAAAGGAAGAAATGCTAAAGTATCAGAACTACCTTATCTAAAATTGTATTTTATTGTTTGCTGTCTGGAGGAAAGAGTGGGTGACTTTGAGAAAGAAGAGATTACTGGAACTGTAAGGATATGATTTGAGATTTGGATGGCATGGCTATTTGTGGTATGACAAACTTATGGTTAATATAGATTTTAAAAATCATTTTATTAGGTGTGCTATACTGAGGATTTGATACAGGTATAGATGGTTGACCAATGCTGATTTATTGACTTTTTTTAAAAAAAATTTACCTAAATTAAAAACTAGAGACTTAGAAATGGAAGGTGATACTTGTCAATGGTTTGCCTATGTTCAGTTGACAAAAATATTTAAATTGGCCAAGAAGGGTTTTGATTTTACAAATGAGAAAGTTGAGTTTGAATGGGATTTGTGTACTAATGGTAAGCATGTAATTGCTAAGATATAGGAGCTTTTACTGAAAATAAAAATTGAAGATGAATATGTCAAAGATTGTGATTAAATGGGCAAATTTTGGATATGATATTATGCTTGATCAATTTTGGGATTTGACGCTTAGAACTATTAATGATTATAGAAATAATGGGCATTATTGCTAATTTTAGAGTTAAGAGATTAAGGTATTTTATTTCTGTATCTGCACCAAAGAAAGTTGGAAATTATTTTTCTTTTCCCTCTTTTAACTTTTTCTTCACTTTGCACTCCCAATTTTGCTTTTTCCTTAACTTCCCTTTCTCCTAATTCCTCTTTTTTGGTTTTTTTTAATTTATCTTTCGCTGAAACTTAATAAAAAACTATCTGTATATATATATATGAATAGGTATATGCATATGTATGTATGTACAGTATGTATATAGGTTTAATAGCTACTGTAATTCAGACACAGAAGTAGCTCCAATGTGCTCTTGATGGTTGAAAACTGAAAGCCTCAGGAATAAAATTTTAGTCATAAGGAACAGAGTAAATTTAAACAAACAAATAAAAGGCCCTGATTTGGGGTTTACTATTAGTGTGGATTTGTTTCTCTTCCAATTTGATTTTGCTAAATTAATCTTTTCATATATTTTTGTAAAATTTTGGTTTGTATTAATCAAAATATTATCAAAAAAGATGGCAGATCTAGTGATCTAGTGATCTTGGCTGGTCTTGAGAAAGAAGACTCAGATATGGATGGTATTTGAATGAAAGGCCACCTGCAGATCTCATATGACTTTAGTATAGATTGAGAAGTGGGGGGGAGTCCCATTAAAAGGCAATGGCAAATACACGCCATTTACTACAATAATTACATGAGCCAGGAATCTAGCTCAGTTTGAGTGAGTCTTTATCTTTGACATAAAAAAAATCTTGCTTCACTGTGGATTCTGGATTTCTCCTACTGAAGTGCATGTCTTCTGCCTTTTGTTTATTCGAAGGGATGAGTGTGGTCTCTTCCACATATGGCATTTGCACCCTTCTAGGATTAGCTCTGAGGCTTTGGTATTCAAAGATATGGTTCCTGCGCAGGAGCTGAACTGATGGACTTTTGGCTCATGTAGTTGAAACAAATGGCTGATTTCCATGCGCACACCCCCACTAATGAAATTGCCCCGTAATGGATTTGGGTGATATGTTTTTCCAATTAGTAAAAACTCTTGCTTCATCTAACTTTCTGACTAGGATTGAAGCTAGCCAGTATAGCTTTCAAAGGAAAGGTAGTTTGTCCCGTGTCTGGGACTAAGCATGTGTATTCTGAATGCAACCTAAAACTAAGGAGAAACTTCCTGACAGAACAATTAACCAGTGGAACAACCTGCCTCCAGAAGTGGTGAATGCTCCAACACTGGAAGTTTTTAAGAAGAGACTGGACAGCCATTTGCCTGAAATGGTATAGGGTTTCCTGCCTGAGCAGGGGGTTGGACTAGATGACCTCCAAGGTCCCTTCCAACTTCTTCTTCTTCTTCTTCTTCTTCTTCTTCTTATTATTATTATTATTATTATTATTATTATTATTCATACATACATACATATACACATATATACATACATATATGCATACATATATACATATACATACATATATATATATATATATATATATATATATATATATATATATATATATATATACACATATATATATACACGCATATATATATATACACACATATATACATACATACATACAGGCATACATATATATTTGATGTTGCAGGACCTGAGACAGCTCAGGGCATGGAAATTATCTTTATTCTTTGCTCCTTGTTAGGCTGTACAGAGCTTTAAAGAGGCATTTCTCTTTGAGAAGGATTCAAGTTAAAGCATCTTTTTGAAGCTGCTCACTCCCTTCAGAGCAGGCTGCTTTGCTTTGTTTCATTGAACCAAAAAGATCCTGTGCTTGCAGTTAGCAGAATGCTTCATGCAGCATTTTGTCCTGCTCGTGGTAGCATCTGGGGAATTGGGGTCCTAGACAAGGGGCTACTTTGTGCTAAAAAGTTGTCATTAGCACAGTGATAGGCAGGACATGCCTGTTTCCTGTCCATGCTGATTGAGATTCCTTTTTTGGATATGCAGTAGCCTGCCAGTTTGTACTCAAAATAAGCAGAGTCAATTGGCCCGAGTAATGTCCCCATAGAATTATGCCTCCTCCTCTACCTGCGGTTCTTCATCATTGTGGTCTCATATAGCCCTCGTAGCAAAAAGTGACCCAGTTGCCCTTGTTAAGATTCTTTTCAACAAGCTCACTTGAGCAGTTTCTTCTGTCCAAACAATAGGCCATTATCATCAGCAGCCTGCAAAATTTCCCTGAAGAGAAAAAGGATAGAAAGGAAGTCCAGAAACTAGTTCTCAGGACTCTTCACTACTTCTTCACTACTTTCCTACACAAAGTCATTGCCACCAATTGCCCTTTTGGCTTAGAAATGATTTAAATTGTTTTCAAACAATCTGTTTGATGTTTTTATTTACACCTGTTTGAGTAGCTTGAGATTGCTATTTAGAAATTATTATTATTACTTAGAAAGCCAAAATACAAAATCCATTTCACCCCTGTTTGCATCTGTTCTCCAAGCTCAAAAGAGCTCCAGAAGACCTTCATATAATTTTCATTGCTTCTTTTTTCAGCCTTGATCCACCAGAAAGATAGAAGTGAAATCATCAGGAAGGAGCCCTTTCTCTACATTACAGTCCTCCCTCCTAACCTCAACAGACTCAATAGGTTATTCTCACATTTTTCCTTTTGTTGCTCCCTTCTGAAAGAGAAGCAGCCATATCATCTCTGCCAGAAGCCACTTCTGCAAACCTTCTTGTACAACTTTGCATATTTCCATTTTCTTCCTTGCTTGTAAATGGAGAATCATCTGTTTTCCCTGGCCCATTTTATGGGGCTTTTCTTTCATGCCCCAGAACTGCTTTTAGCTCTTTCCTCCCCTGATTATTCCGTGCTGCCTCAGTAAACCTTCCCCCTGCCCATCCACACACCTCTGGTGATATTTCCCTTCCCTTCCCTTCCCTTTCCTTCTTTCTTTTGTTAGAGTGGAGCACTGTCGTATATTAATGGAAAATGTATATGCATATCTTAAGCTAGTTCTTTCTTTACCCTCTGATCATTAATCTGCTGCAATACTTCTTATTTTGATTTCCTTATTATTTGCAGTTCTTTGGTGTTTTGAATCCTTCCCAGTCAGTAAATGTCTTGCTTGAAGGATGGACACAGATGACTCATAGCATAGTTCTTTCTTAGTTCTTTTTTTAGGAAGCTTGGAATTGAAATGGCAGCTGTGTTTTAATCATCCATTTTGAATGACTGGCAGTACGAAGTCACCTATCAAAACATAATGTAGTACAGGAGAGCAGTCAAACAGAAACTCAAGGAATGGATCTGTATGATATAGTGGATGAATGCATCCTCCAGTTAGAATCTGTGTCTAGACTGTAAGGCTCACATAGGGAAAGAGAGCCTAAAAGCAAAATACTTTTCTCCCAGATGCCAAGCTAAAAATATATAATTTGAAGGATAAGCTGGATGCTGCTCTAATTTTGATTTCATTTTAAACCCTAAACATTTATTTAAATAAATCCTGCTATATGTCTCCAAAAATATTATGTAACTTGTTTTTTATTTTGCTTTAGGCCCAAAATCATTATTTGGGTAAACTACAGAATGCATTGTTCAGTAATCACATTCATCCAGTTTGGTCAAATTCATGGAGAGAAAGATGTGTACTTCCATTTATCACTGAGAATATTAATGAAACTGGTGTAGAGTTCATCCTTTCTTTTGAAACGTGAACTGTTTAAAAAAAACACATCAAGGTCAACTTAAATTTTCTTGCAATGAATGTTTACAATCATGTAACTATATCAAAATATAATGTAGTACAGGGCAGCAGTCAAACAGAAACTCATGGAATGGATTTGTATGATATAGTGGATGAATGCATCCTCCAGTTAGAATCCGTGTCTAGACTGTAAGGCTCACATAGAAAGTTACATGCAATTTCCTTTATTCTTTTTTGCCTGTCATCTTACTCATCCCACTGATTATTACATCCTTCTCTAAGGTACTAGAATGTAAAAGACTGCTTTCTTGGCATTTTATAGGCAAAAAACAGCAAATGAGAAACTTGGGATCCTCTAACCTGTGTTATATATTTTTCTTCAACATTTGAGACTAAAATAAGGAGCCACTGAGGTCAGTCATTATGCAAAAAGTGCTGGAAGATGGATGGCTTTGCAATATTGCCAATTAATATTCATGGACAATTTTTGATAGATGCACCCACATTAGTAGCCCTAACAAATTACGTTATGAAGATTGGTGTTTAGCATATTTCAAATGGGACTCCACTTTCCACTGACAAATATAATACCATTTTTTTTTGTCTTAAAGCCTCCAGGTAAAATTACATCTAATCATCCTCTGCATCACATAAACAGGATCATTTCCTTCCTGATTGAATAATTGTATAGTTCTTTCATTTAGACCATCTGATTGTTCCATTTAGCTAACTTAAAATGTTTATAACTACATAAGCATGATCTACAGCTCTTTATAAGCATTACCTACCCGAATGTTCAAAAAAACATCCAAGCAGAAATCTGTTTGCAATTATTTCTGTGCTTTTTCATTTAGTTGAATATTTGCAATACCAGGATACAAAGTGTTTTCATCCTAAAGTGTTTTGAATTTTTTGGTGATGTTAGAAATAGAAACCAGACATTGTTAAGCTGTTAGACTGGATTGGCAAATGAGATATCTTCCAAAGAGGTGTGACTCTCTGATCTATATCTCATCTCTCCGTTCTGCTCACTTCTGTTCATCAATTCCTTGTACATCACATCTTTTCTTCAGTGTTTCCATTTAGTCTATTTATTATGTTGTAGAAGAAAAACTGAAGTAGAAACAGTGCAATGCTGCACATCAAAGTACCATTTAGCTTGTTTGAGAATGAAAAAGATTTTACTTTGTTTTAGAATATTAAAAATAAAGTCGCTTTCAAGCTGAGTTGACTCCTGGTGATTTCATGGATCTAATGATCTAGTTTTCTTGGCAGTAAGAAACTGGGCCAGTTAATAAATCAAATAAATAAATTCACAAGCAGCAGCATAGGGAGCATATTTAACTAAAGCCATGGAGAGCTTATAAATATTGTCCTAACAATAAAAATTAAACATGCATATGCTTTTGTACAACCCACTCCAATCTAGTTCTACCAAAGATTCTAATCCCCTTAGGCAGATTTTAGGACAAGGCTTACAAAATGTGGCAAGGAGTCAGTACCAGCAAGGACAGCATCCATCTAGAAAGCTAATGTTCCACCCCATTTCTAGTGGTATTCCGGCTAAGAAAATTTTGAGGACAGCGTAGAAATACAACAAAAAACAAATTATGGTCATCAAAGGGGTTTTTTTTAACAATCAAAAGAATACTGTGACCTTAATTGCTAGACTTTGTCAGAAACTGAAATCTGTCATTAATAATATGCAGTGCACTGTCCCTGAAGAAGAAAATCTTACACCATAAGAACCTTGTCCTCCTGTGCTTGCTGTCATGATCTGAACATGTACCAATAAGAAAAGATGTGTCATACAGAACATGGCACATGAGTGACTGACATATGTAAATGATCAACATAAATGTATTAAATGATCTAGATGAGGGGATAGAAGGAAGCTCATGAAATTTACAGACAACACCAAGTTAGTGGGAATTGCTAACATTTTGGAGGATAGACTCAGGATTCAGAAGGATCTAGACACACTTGAACATTGGGCCCTAGCTAACAAGATGCAGTTCAGTGGTGATAAAAGTAAGATCCTGCACCTAGACAAGAAAAATCAAATGCACAGGTATACAATAGGTAGTACCTGGCTTAAAGTAGCAACTGTAAGAGAGTTCTAGGTGCCCTAATGGAACACCACTTAAGTACGAGCCACCAGTGTGCTGCAGCTGCCAAAAAAGCCAATGCAGTCCTAGGCTGCATCAGCAGAGGGATAGTATCAAGTGAGGTGATAGTGCTGTTTTGTACTGCATTGATGAGCCCACACATGGAATACTGTATCCAGGTCTGGTCACCACTGTACAAAAAGGATGCCGAGACTCTAGAAAGAATACAGAGAAGAGCAACAAAGATGATAAGGGTTCTGGAAGCTAAACCATATGATGAATGGCTAAGGATCAAGGGCAGACTCTGAACACGATATAGCATTGTCATTGGACAAATATAACCACCTCCATAATCTATCACAGTACAAATCACAAAATAAAATAGCCATCAATTTGTTAGTGTTTTTGGTGATCCCCTGAATTTTCCTGGACTAGAAGACTTCCAAGATCCCTTCCAACCTTATTATTATGAATGAACCTTTATTGTCAAAGTACAACCATGTATACATTGAGATTGGCTGAGCCTCCCTTCATGCCCCCCCCACAACTCACAGTGACAACAAATCCACCATCTTGTTATACCATGTGAGCTAATTGCACACAACACACCAGCGTCGCAAGTCAATCATACATAAAGTTATTTCCTGTTCAAGAGCCTGACAGCCCATGGATAGAAGCTGTTCTTCAGCCTGTTGGTACGGCTGGCTATAATCCTGTATCTCCTACCTCATGGTAGGAGAGTAAAGAGGTACCGACCAGGGTGTGAGTCGTCCCTGAGAATTTCCTCACTCTTCCAAGGCAGAGAGCCCTGGCGATGTCATCCAGTGGTGTCAGGGGACAGCCCACGATGTTTTGTGCTGTACTCACCACCCTCTGTAATATCTTCCTATCCGCGGCTGTCAGGCCAGCATACCAAACCACAATACAGTGTGAGAGGATGCTCTCTATAGTAGACTGGTAAAAGAAGGTCATTAGCCGTTGTTCTACCCTGTTCTTCTGCAAGACCCTGAGGAAGTGGAGTCTCTGTTGGGCCTTTCTGGTGACCTGGGTTGTATTGACTTTCCAGGTAAGATCTTCACAGAGGTAGACTCCCAGGAATTTAAAGGAGGAAACTCTCCCCACACAGCCCCCCCCAATGTAATGTGGGGCAGGTTCCTCTCTTTTCCTCCTGAAGTCTAGCACCATCTCCTTCGTCTTGCCGATGTTCAGGTGCAAGTTGTTCTCTAAACACCATAGGGATAGTTTTTGTACCTCTCCCCTGTACGCTGTTTCATCTCCACCTGTAATAAGACCCACTAAGGTGGTATCATCTGCAAACTTAATGATCGCAGTGGATGGGTCAGATGATACACAATCGTATGTGTACAGTTAGTACAGGTAGGGGCTAAGCACGCAGCCCTGTGGCGAGCCCATGGAAAGCTTCAGGGGGGTGGATGAAACAGACCTGACCCTCAATGTTTGTAGCTGGTCCCTTAGAAAGTCTTTAATCCAATCGCAGATGGAGGGGGAAAAATTCAAGTCAGTCAGCTTTTCAATAAGGATGCTTGGCAGAATAGTGTTGAAAGCTGAGCTATAATCAATGAAAAACATCCTGACATAGCTTCCATATATATTATGTTCTAATATTGAGAACACCTTAGATTAATATATTTATTTCTTTGATTGTAAGGAATCTGAACATAAGCTA
This sequence comes from Vipera berus, assembly GCF_964194415.1. NCBI lineage: Eukaryota > Metazoa > Chordata > Lepidosauria > Squamata > Viperidae > Vipera > Vipera berus. Next base: position 106,814,757 of record NC_138203.1, read on the forward strand.
TACTTTATGCTGTTCTGAGGACTTTTCCAGATGATGGAATGTTTCTTCCAATGGGAAGCACAAGATTCATGCCATGAACAAATATGTCTTCCCATTCATCAGATACCCTGCCAATATAGTGAGCTGGGCAAAGGAGGACATGGAAGCCCAGCACAATAAAGATGTGAAGGCCCAGAGGTTTCTCACAATGTATGAGGTTTCCACCCTAAGTCCAACATCCAGAGACTGTACACCAGCTAAAAAGGATTTATTGGGGAGTGGTGGGTTTCAAAGCTACTATCCTTAACAAAATCCATAGTATCTACAAGAACATCAGTAAGATGAGTTGCTAAGAAAATGCCTGAGATGGCAACAGACATGGAAAGAAACTCAACCAAAGGAAGTGCCATGGCAAGACAAGTCCCTGCATGGGATGTACCATTAATAGATAGCTGAGGTGGCAAACATTGGGAAATACTACCAGTGGCTGGAAAGGGCTGGACTAAAGACAGTGCTGAGGCACTGATCATAGCAACACAGGAACAGACACTAAGCACCAGATCCATAAAAAAGGGGTCTACCACATTAGGCAAAATCTAAGGTGCAGACTATACAGAGAGGCCTCAGACATAGTCCAACACATAGTGGCAGATTGTAAGATGCAGTCAGGAATGCCATACACTGAACAGCACAAGTAAATAGTTGGCATGATGTACAGGAATGTCTGTACAGAATATGGACAAGATCCCACTAAGTCTACAGGGGAGATCCCATAAAAGGTTGTGGAAAATAAGTAGGATAAGATGCTGTGGGATTTCTAGATCCAGATGAGCAGGGAGATACTGGACAATCAACTGGACATCAAGATAGTAGACAAAGACCAGAAGACAGGAGTGATTATAGATGTAGTGAATCCAAGTGACAGCAACATGAGGAAGAAAGAGCATGAGAAGCTGGTGAATTACCAGCCTGAAGGAAGAATTAGGGAGGATGTGGGAAATAAAGGCAAAGAGTTCCCAGTGGTGATAGGAGCACCTGGGGCTGTGATTCCTAAGCTGGGAGAGTGGCTCCACTAGATCCCAGGAACAACATCAGAGCTCTATCCAAAAGACTGCAGTATAGCTAAGATATCATGTAGAACCTCAAACTTCTGGGCCTGTTTGGAAAACCTTTGATCCTGTATTAGTACAACCTTAGATAACAGGTCCCTGACATTGATGTACTAAAGTATGGTGGCAAGAAACATCTGTTACAGTGAATTTTTATGCTGGGTAAAAAAATTCTTCACATAACCTAACACAGATGTAAGAACTGTGAAAGCCTCCTTTTTCATTTTCTCTCTTTATATTTCTGATTTTCTCTCTCTTTATATTTCTGATATGGCCTGAATAATTCTTTATACAGACCATATCAGAAATACTACTCCATCAACAGAAAAGATTATCCAAGGTGAAATGATGGAAATGTTTATATCCTGTCTACTATGGATGACCTTCTTCCATTAGTTGCATGTACTAGAGAACTTTTAGTATTAATTGATTCAACTAGTGTGTTTGGTTGATCCAGTTTGACTCAGGTTGTACTAAATTAAATTTACTATGTTTATTACATTATTCAGTAGGATGTTCTTAAAATATTAACTTTGGAGACATATCATAGTTTTGACCTTTTTCAAAGGGAAAGCCTGTGCTTCTCCAAAACCTGGAAGGTATTTTGGTATTCAAGGATGACATCTTGAATACAGAGAATGATCACAGAGTGTCCAGATTTACAACAGGACAAAAGGAAATACTTAGGAAAAAACCTCAGATATTATGGACATTTCATAATGAACATGGAATGAGCTCAAATCCAAGGTAGGAGGAAAGAATTAAAAATTTCTAGAAATTAATTCATATGTAACTGATCTAAGGAGTTTTTTGAGGGACAAGGTAGAGTACCCTGGGAGATCTTTTCCCACAGTTGGCAAAGTCCTATAGACTTTACATTAACTGCTTAAAGTACATACCATTTGGTCATTGGGTTGCACTCAAGATGAAGTTTTCAGATCTGACAAAATAGTTTTAATTGAAGATTCTGTGCTGGCATTGCCAAATGTTAACTAGAGTATGCTGTGTGCGCTGCCACAGGCAACAATGGAACAGGAAATTGTCACTTCCAAATCATGAAGGACAATAGAACAGTCTATTTTTCCAGACATCTGGCATGTCCAAATAGAAAACAGTAACTTACAGTAAAGTAGGCATGTGAACAATTACAATATCTTTATCAACTGGGCTCTTCTAAGTATACACAATGTCTCTGAAAGCAAAAAGGTTTGGACTTGCTACTAGTGAGATACCATAGACTTCTCCCTACCAGGAAGTATAACCTTCATATTAAATACTATCCTGAAAAAATATTTATAGTAGCAAATACTTATTAAGTAGCTAACTAAAATTACAGGTAGTCATTGACTTACAATCACAATTCAGCCCAACACTTCTGTTGCTAAGTGAGACAGTTGTTAAATGAATTTTGCTCAATTTTATGACCTTTCTTGCTACAGTTGTTAAGTGAATCCCTGTAGATTTTATTAACACTGGGACACTGCAACCATCTTAAATATGAGTCAGTTGGCAGGCATCTGAATTATGATCACATGACCATAGGGATGCTGCAACAGTCATATGTGTGAAAAACAGTCATGTCACTTTTTCAGTGCTGTGTAACTTTAAGCAGTCGCTAAATGAAGTGTTGTAAGTTGAGGACTATCTGTATCTGATCAAGATTCAATTCAACATTTAAAAGAAGTGGAAAGTAACAAAGTGATATTTCATGCCTCAAGACCATTTTATTTTTATTTATTTTATTTTGGATTGCTCACCACAATCACTACTTTGGCTGACTTAGACTTTAAAAAGCAAGAAACAGCAAAAAATAATAATTTATTTTTGTAAATTATGAAATGTTTCTTCAGCAAATATGCCACATTATTGCTTCTGACTTAGAACTACATTGCACTAAATGGTTGGCCATCACTTGGATGCAGCATGCCTATCCATTAAAAAAAACTCTGCAGAAAAAGAATATGTACAGTATCATAGCAACTAATTCTCTATGGTTACAGAATTGTGATTCCAGAAGAGATGTGACAAAAAGTATTGTAATAACTTGACAAAAGCCACTTAAATATATTAAATACAGAAAACATGGAAGACTGCCTATTCTGTGGCCACAATAACCACTGATGGTTGCACCAATGTCAAACAGATCTTGGAAAGGAACTAGAAGTGATACTAGTGAACTTGAAAGTCATTAATGTAATCTATTTTTCCAGTATCCAAAGATTGCAAAAATGGTCACTCTTACTAAATCTATAGTTGTTAGATGCTTTTAAAAAATACATGGCTAGACAGCGATGTCCCAGGGCACTTAGAACAGATAATATCCCATATTTTATAGGGTAAGAGTTTGCACTGTTGGCAAAGAAAGAAGTAAAATTTTGCATATGTGGCAACCAGCCCCTGCCATCCAGAAACAAAAGGGGAAGCAGAAATAGTAGTTCAAACACTAATGTGATTTTCAGGACACAAAGCTCAGTTCTTAATTTCATTAAATTACAGAGCAACTCCTCTTCTTGCCATTAAGTATAATCCAGTATAACTAATATGGTTTGACAACTGTAAATACAAGGTCTGACCTTGCTTGATTTCAAAGAAATCAGCCCACTAGATATAACAGCAGCAGGTATTTAAAAAAAATTTCAAACCTATATTTGTCAAGACTAACAGAGAGGTGAAAAAAACATTTGGAGCTAATTCCAGAGTTCTTACATCTATAGCAACTTTGAGAAACAAATTCAAGAGGGTTAAACTTGCTCTGACCAAAACTTTGAGGCAGAGTTAGCCCCACTGAAGAAAGACAGTGCTAATTATCATTGTCAGATTTGTTTTTTTCACGTTCAAGCATGAACTTGTGACTTCTACCAGAAAAGCAATCTATACGTCATTCATAGTAGATCTTGTATGGAGAAATAGCATCCATGTCTTGGAGCAGGATAATTCCCAGGGTGCAGTTTGCATTGACTAAGTGTGTATTCACCAATTCTGAGTACATAAATTAACCATTTTCATGTTCACCGTATTACATATAGTTTACTAGTCAAAGGAAGGAAAATGATATAGAATTTGACCCTAATCAGAAACTATGAAAAAGTGGTGTTGAAACCAGATGTGATACAAGAGAATGTAGAAGGAACGGACACAGGAATTGGTTGGAGAAGGAGGTTTTTAGTAGGAAATGCAAGTGAATGACTGCAAGATGTTTATATGGTTATTGTAAATAAAGTTATTTTTCCTCAAATGAAGTTCTTGGGCAGAAAAATCTAAAACATATTTAAATTAAAGCAGAGGGGTATCTGGCATGGCTCTCCTGCATTGTTATTTGTTTTATATTTAACAGGCTTCCTCTGCCAAAGGAAGACATATACATGCAATTTCATTCTTGTTGGAGAGAATAGCTAAAATCAAGAGGGCAATAGCTTATACCCTACTGAGGAAATAGGGGTGACTCCAAGACAATGTTTTCAGTGTGTATGAGAATAGCAACAAGGTCACTCTCAGCTTCCTTGCTAAGCCAACATACCCTTAGAAACAGAGATCTGGTTTGAGATGAATTTTTGTACATCCCTAATAATTAATATCCCTCATTAGTTTTCAGACTAAAAAGAAAGAAAAAAGATGGACAGGATGGGTTATAACTAAATGCTTCCATTTTTAAAAGTTCATCCACTCTTGGGTACATGGCTGTTTTTTTAAAATATGAAACTCTGTCTGCTGACTTAGTTGCAAAACTGCTCAAGAAATTCTTGTTCCAAGATACTATTTGAACAGTAACTTGAATCTCATTCTGCAATCCCTGTCTAGAATATGAAAATTATTCAAAGTATAATATTTACTTTTTAAAATTGAGCTGGGTCCTATAGCCATTGCACAAGAGATTCATTTTTAAAAGGAGAACTTCAATTATGGATTATCTTAGGTTCTTTGGAAAATTTCAAATGCAACAAAAATTAGAAGTTTCTGTAAATGAAACATGCTGCAAAACTCTCAGCTATAGGTGATTTCAAAATCCCCCTCCCCCGCCATTCTTAGAGGTTTATTTATATTTACTTAATTATTATTCATAATATTTATAATTATCGTTATTAAAACATTAACTACCCAAAATAGAGCTGCCATAAGCCTTAACCCCCCACCCCTTTCTTCCAGGGCTTTTGAAGCTGATTACAAATTCTTTGCTTAAAAGCAGGTAGTCATCTGATGAGATTGTGCTGCATCTTAGTTTATATCCTTCTTCTCTAAAGGCAGAGAAGACCAGTTCAATGGGGAGGTTAGTATAAGCAGTCCAGAGTCACTGAGAGTGAATTGGAAAGAAAGAAAGAAAGAAAGAAAGAAAGAAAGAAAGAAAGAAAGAAAGAAAGAAAGAAAGAAAGAAAGAAAGAAAGAAAGAAAGAAAGAAAGAAAGAACGAGCTGTATTACCATTTGGCATTATAAGGAGCAATCAAATGATCCTATGCAGATATGCAAACATGGAGGTGCCTGGAATGCTGCATAGCACATGATCCTGCTATGTACATTCATATTCTGTTTGGTCACTGCAGAATACTTTCAATACATCTGTTTAGACCACAGGTGTCAAACTTGATCGTGTCACGTGACATATCATGACGTATCATGACTTTTTTTGCCTTTGCAGAGCCTGGATGGGCGTGGCCTGCACATGATGCATCCAGTCCGTGGGCCACCAGTTTGACACCCCTGGTTTAGACTGTAGTTGGCTATTAATAGGATTCATCAAAAATCTTAAGTATCCTGATATAGGTAATATGTTAGTACAAAATTTTAAAGAGACCTGGGTTCAATCACTAGGTTTGGGAGTAAGGTATCTGGGATCCTATTTTGTCTATAGTTGTTCTGTTCCAACCTATGACCAGCCCTGTTTGAATGTCAGGGACAACCCCTTTTTATAATCAACAGGCTGGAAAAAACCCAACCAAATTTATTTACAAAGAGTTCAAACAAAAGTTAAACAAAAATTTCAAACAAGACTTAAACCAAAAGGTTAAACAAGAGTTAAACAAGAATAACAGACCAGGACTCTAGCAGAAGATCTTCAAACGGTTGCCTTCAGCAACCAGCACCTCCCACACATTCCCCTTTTATCAGCAGTCCCAAGGCGTGGCTTCTCATTGCCTTCTCCCGAGTTGCCTCATTGCTTTCCTCTGTTCTGTTCTGCTAGATTGCCTCCTGCTCCTAGCGTCCCTGAACAGAGCCAGCTGTGGATCATCTTCTTCCAATCCCTCATGCTCACACAGCTGAGTCTGAGGAGGAACAAGATGGAAGGGGCCAGGCTGAGAGTTCTGCAGTGCATCAGAACCTTCCACTGACACCAAAGGCTCTCCAAAACCCTCCTCCTCCTCCTCTTCAGAATCATCTGACTCAGCTGCCGGAACCACAGGCTGACGCTGAATCACAACAATAGTACTAAGTGAACAAGATTCCCTAGAATAAAGAATTACATGGGTGCAATGATAACAAAAGCACACTAATAATTTCCCAGTGCAATTTTAAATGCAGCAATATATTACAACCAATCACCACTGAATTATAAGTCATGTTAACTAGGGCTGAGCCTTGCTTTGGAAAAATGATCCAAGGACTCTCACAAGTTGATACACTATAAGGGCAAAAATGTTATATGTCCTTCACCTAAAACATCCAGTGCAAGCAAGCCCAGAGCCCTTGGTTCCATGTTGCACCACTCTTTCTTTGCTAACAGTTTATAATTCTTCTTCAAGACTTGGCCAATCCATTTGTTCAATGTTCCATTGATTTTCTTACTTCCTTCCCTATTGGCTGTATTAAATCAAGTACGATCAATCCTCTTGTGCTTTCCTTCTCCTCCTGAAGGAGGAAATGCACACAAGGAATTTTCTGAATTAGCAGGGACGATTTTCCACAAGATGCTGAGATAATTAAAGTCCCCTACATGACGCCTTCATCCTCTTTGAAAGATGCACATTTTTCTTTCAGAGCATATTGTTCCTGTTTTCTTTTCAGTAGAGGGCTGATTAAGGAAATAATAATGTATGGCTTTTATTTATTCCTCCAGTGATAGTAACCCAAGTACTACCTATTATATTGTCAAGTTCATTCACTTGAATTTTTAAACAGGTTCACATGTGTCCAACATTCAGTGCACCTTTTCTTCCCTATCTATTGCTTTTCCTCCTTCTGAAGAGATTGTGTCCTTCCTACTGCTATGCTCCAATCATGGGAGTCTTCCTACAAGATTTCCTTTATGCCTATTAAATCATACTTGCCTTTCTGAACTCAAAGTTCAAGCTTATCTTATTTATTTTCCATACCCCATGTATTAGTGCATAGAAAATTATGGCTATGAATATAAACATTTACATTTCCATATTACTCATTTCAAGAATAGCATTTGTGCAGTCAAAGACAATCTATTAGGGAAAAAAACACTTAATATAACCAATACATGATGACCATATTTGAATAAATTTATTCACACTGCATTTTTCAAAGTTCTTTATTGTTCTGTTAATTTTTCAACCAGAGAAACATCCCCCCTCTTTTAAATATCATTGAGACATTGAATAATGCATTTTAGTTTTCCGGTGTTTTGTGAAAACAGATCTAGCAGCTAACAAAAGGAATTGAATCAATTTCTTATGTTGCATAATTTAGAGGCTATCAGAAATAGAGACACCAAACCAATGGCAGGATTCATAATGAAGAATTGTTGGGGGAATTTTTCCCAGTTTCATCAAAATGTTCAATGAAGGGAATAATCTAAAGGAGCATTGGTACCAAAATGTACCAATGTGCTTATAATCTCATCAGTGAATCTAGAAAGTTTACAAAAATTAAAATGATAGAATGCCACTCATGATTGATAATGTTGGGAGGTCAAGTGAAATAAAAAGGAGCCCAGAAAGATTTCATTTGCTCTGAAAGAGTATCAGAATGTGGAGAATCCTATTTTGTGTAAAATAGATGCAAAACCACAAATGTATTCTGAATGGATTATTTAAAAACTTTCATTATTGTAGGGCGAACAATTCACATTTGTTAAAAAAGCAAATCGGTAATACTGGAATTGCCAGTGTTTTTCTTCTTCTGTACACAGTGACATATTCCAGAGCTGAAGAATTGCTTAATAATGGCAAAATGCAAATGCTAAAAAATAAACCCACACTCCATAATTTAATGTTAGCCATATTAATTTCATTCCTTCTTTCCATCTATAATGAATCTATAAAAATATATTTTAGTCAGCATTTTACATGGCCTACCAATTAATTTATGCATTAATGATAACTTGATATAAGTCATTTGCTAAATGTCAACACTTAATAAATAAATCTATGTACTTCAGGGAAAAGAAGGAAAGGCTAAGCTAAAAAACACACAAAATACAAAATGTATGGAAGATATATGATATTTTTATGTAAAGATCAACTATAAATGGTAGGCTGACTACATGACAGCAAAAACTATCAATAATACCATTCTTCCTACATTTTCTATGCTGCTTCAATGCCATGATCACATTTATTGGTAATTCCTAAGACTTTAGTATATAGCAAACAAAAAAAGCCTAAGGTTTTAAAAAGTAAGAATACTAATCATTTGACTAATAGACATATTATAACCTACCATCACAAACAGAAACACTCAGGAAGAACACAATTAATTACATAAATTGAATTCTGAAAAAAGGGGCATGGAACTTTATGATTGAGTCACAAAGAGAAACAGTTTATACTGCAACCATCATAGTACAAAGCCAGCCAGATGTGCAAAATGGATAGAATATGTGATCACACAGGACTATGCATCTCTTTCTCTGCAATCCCACCAGCTGTCTATTGTTCTCTCATAGATGCCACATACAAAGGTTTAAACAGAGGAAGGGCAATGTTATTTCCACAAGGATGACTTGGAGAACAATTGTAAGTAAACTGCATCTGAAGAATTGGATTTGGTAGAAAAGCCAATGGCATTAAAAGGGAAAGTTGCAAATGTTCAGCCCATTCTAGCTGAACCTGACAGGAGAGCATAACCAACCCAAGCCCATTTTGTTTACTCACTAGGCTGACAATGAACCAGACTTTTCTCCTGTGGAAGGTTCATTTATCATGGAGGCGCAGTAGTTAGAATGCAGAATTGTAGGCAAATTCTGCTGACTGCCAGCAGTTCGATTCTCACCGGCTCAAGGTTGACTCATCCTTCCATCCTTCCGAGGTTGATAAAATGAGAAGCCAGATTGTTGGGAGCAATATGCTGACTTTGTAAACCACTTTGAGAGGCTGTAATGCACTGTGAAGCGGTATATAAGTCTAAGTGCTATTGCTATTTAAAAAACTCTGGGAACCAGTTCTTCACATTATATTTCTCATTTCTAATAGTTTTCCATTTCAGTATGTCTCTAATTCATATGTCACATTTCTGCATCCAGCAACAACAGCAATTTTAATATTGGTATAGTATCTTCTGACTAAGATGCAAAGAATGACCTCATTTTCATGCATTTGTAAACCAATAACATATAAAATAATTTGGATGTATTATATTTTCCTTCTCCCTTCTCCCTTCTCCAACTTTGGGAACAGAACATGTCTCTGTTTAAATTACCATTTAATAAGGTGAATTAAAAGGTTGCCATTATAAAAGTTATCCTATAAAATAGAGAGTTTTAAGAAAGCTTTATTTATACGATCATGAGAAGCGGCCCTTACAACTATAAGAATTAGGACCATGAACCCAGCAATATCATAGTTTATCCAGAGAGCCAATTACATTCTTTCAGGCTGGGCTACCATACCATGTTAAAGTACATTGGGGTTGCTTTCTCCTAAGGCAGGGGTAGCAGTTTGTTTGTTTTTTCTGAGACGAGGCCATGTTTGACTGATATATGAGGGAGAATAATAGTCTTTGAAAAGGAATAAATAAGATCTGAAAAATTATGCTCATGAATGTAAAAAATATTTCCCACCATCACTAGCATTACATTAAAAATTAGAATGATTAACAACTTTCAGAGGCCTCTAGGGCTGCATCCAAAACTCTTGGAGGTTGGACCTCAGATATGGAATTCTAGCTTAATGAAGTACATGAGCTTAGCTACTGTGATGTAGAAACCACGGTTTATGGCTCAACATTATGTGCTGAACTATGCAACAACAGTATGCTCATAAAAAATGGTTGAAAACTCTGCTTTAGTATGATGTGTGAACCCAGCCAATATGTCATGCTGGGACCTGTGAAAAAGGCCTTGAAATTATTGTTTTCTATGAGGGTGGAACTTAACCTCCTAAACCTATTGTCTCTTAGAACACTCATGGTGGAATTACATAGAGTTTGCCTCATTAAAGCTAATTTGCCCAATTGTACCTAATAATTATTTATCACATTGAGAGTTCAAATCTTTTTCTTTAAGAAAGAAGAACCATTTTAGTAGTCAAGGGAACTCTATTCAAATCTTTCCTTTGATTTTACATCAAAAGAAACCTTTGGAGTTTTCTCATTTAAAAAAAAACCCAACAAAATTATATTCAAAGGATACTTGGGAACACATTTCAGATAATGACCAAAAATTAGCCAAAACGTTTGCTTACAGCATTACATGAAGTTTCATGCAGCATCTGAATCCCAGTTTTGTGCAGAACCAGCCTTCTAGCTGCCTTTTATTGTCTTCTCAGGAATTCTGTTTCAAAAACTTCAGTGAATGCAGGGTCTGTGCCCATTTTTGGCATGACCCAATTATGCCAAAGAAGAACAGGAGAAGCCTATGATACCTCAAACTAGGTTGTCTCTTAGATCTTTAAATGGCTCCTGTTATGGTTCATATGTTTTTATCTGCCTGCCCAGCCCAAAGCCTCAGACACCAATAGGTGATTGAAGTAGAGATGCCTGATTGATAGGAATAAATGGTGGACGCTTGTGTTCAACCATAATGGCCCTTCCTGTTGTCTCTTTCAAATGAATTTGGAATAGACCTTAGCAAAGCCTTCAGGCCTGAAGGCTGGCTCCCTGTGCACCAGGTAATGCTTCCATATTGCCAGTGTGGAAGTGGAGGTTTCTTTGCAATGGGCTCACTATATTGGCACAACTGGGACTTCCCACTCCTGATAAGACAGAAGGCATTTGTTGCTTCTGAAGCCTGTGCAGATCAGTCCTGAACTGATTCAGATTGAGATTTGAAATTCAGAGGCAAAACGCAAAAGTATTTGTTTTGGCAATTCAGTGAGAAAAAGATTCAGTAGTAAGATTTGATTGTAAGTATCAAAACATGTGCAGCATCATCAATTAGATTAATTGATAAACAAAACCATGTTAAAATAGAAGACATGAACTCTGCCAGAATTTCTATCAGGTGTCTTCCAGGCTTTTACCATAATGCCTTTTTGAAAAATCCCCCTTGTGTCTCCAGAAATAGCAAGGATGAAGAAAACTCTGCAATAGCATAGCAGCTTCTAACGCTGTCCATCAAAGCATCAACAGAAAAACTGAGCTGAAACTGTCTAATTTTAATAAATTTTAAATCTCTCAAGTTTCCACAGAGTTTTCTAAAACATCAGGCATGGCATTACTGAAAAATCACCAGTGATTTGTTCTGACACTTTTACACTCTGTGATCACTAGGGTTTTGGGGTGTCCTGGTGAGTTGGCTAGACTAACTGCTAAAGTCAAATATTTCCTCACTAGCTATTAATAGCATCTTTTAGAATCCCCCAGCCATCGGTGTGCCAGAATTACAACAGTAAGAGACAGACTTCTACATCTGGAACAATGGCTAAATGATGCTAGGATGCTAGGAAGATGCTGTAAACTGTAAGCATCTTCCTAAGTGGGAAAAGGTGAGAAAATGGAAAGAGTTTTTGTATTGACCTCCTGTCATATACAGAAGGAAGAACTGTTACCTTCTTGCAAATGTCAGAAATACTTAATCATAATCATAATAGTAAAGTTGGAAGGGACCTTGGAGGTCATCTAGTCCAACCCCCTCCTGCTCAGGCAGGAAACCCTATACCATTTCAGGCAAATGGCTGTCCAGTCTCAAAAACTTCCAGTGTTGGAGCATTCACCACTTCTGGAGGCAGGTTGTTCCACTGGTTAATTGTTCTGTCAGGAAGTTTCTCCTTAGTTCTAGGTTGCTTCTCTCCTTGACTAGTTTCCATCCGTTGCTTCTTGTCCTGCTTTCAGGTGCTTTGGAGAATAGCTTGACTCCCTCTTCTTTGTGGCAGCCCCTGAGATATTGGAACACTGCTATCATGTCACCCCTTACCCTTCTCTTCGTTAAACTACACATACCCAATTCCAGCAACCGTTCCCTATATGTTTTAGCCTCCAGTCCCCCAATCATCTTTGTTGCCCTTCTCTGTACCCTTTCTAGAGTCTCAACATCTTTCTTACACTGTGGTGACCAAAACTGGATGCAGTATTCCAAGTGTGGCCTTACCAAGGCATTGTAAAGTGGTATTAGTACTTCACGTGATCTTGATTCTATCCCTCTGTTAGTGCAGCCTAGCTCTGTGTTGGCTTTTTTGCCAGCTGCAGCACACTGCTGGCTCATATTTAAGTGATTGTCCACTAGGACTCTGAGATCCCTCTCACAGTTACTACTATTGAGCAAGGTACCCCCTATACTATACCTGTACATTTGGTTTTTCTTGCCTAAATGTAGAACCTTACTTTTTTCACCATTGAATTTCATTTTGTTAGATAGTGCCCAGTGTTCAAGTCTGTCCAGATCCTCCTGTATCTTAAGCCTGTCTTCTAGAGTGTTGGCTATTCCTTTCGGCTTGGTGTTGTCTGCAAATTTGATGAGTTCCCCATCTATGCCTTCATCCAAATCATTGATGAAGATGTTGAAGAGCACTGGGCCCAGAACAGAGCCCTGGGGCACCCCACTACACACTTCCCTTCATGTAGATGCGGTTCCATTGAGGACCACATGCTGAGTACGGCTGGTCAGCCAGCTATGAATCCATCTGGTGGTGATGCTGTCTAACCCACATTTTTCTATCTTATCAAGTAGTAGGTTGTGATCTACTTTATCAAATGCCTTACTGAAGTCCAAGTAAATTATATGCACAGCATTCCTCTGGTCCACTAATTTTGTCACTTGGTCAAAGAATGCAATAAGATTTGTCTGGCATGATCTGTTTTTGACAAACCCATGTTGGCTTTTAGTAATGATTTTGTTTGCCTCTAGATGCTCACTGATTCGTTCTTTGATTATCTTTTTCAGAATCTTGCCAGGTATTGAGGTCAGGCTGATAGGACTGTAATTTCCTGGATCCATTTTTTTCCCTTTTTTGAAAATGGGAACTACATCAGCTCTTTTCCAGTCCTCTGGTAGTTCCCCAGTGCTCCAGGATCTTTGAAAAATATAGTTCAGTGCTTCTGAGATCACGTCTGCCAGTTCCTTGAGAACCTTGGGGTGTAATCCATCTGAACTTGTCTAGGCTGGACAGGTGCTCACTTACCATTTTCTTGCCTATCTTAACTTGTGTTTTTATTCTGTTTTTTATGGCACTATTTTTGATAGTTTGGTCTGGTTTTTTCCTTTGTGTAAAGACAGATGGAAAAAACGAGTTAAAGAGTTCTGCTTTCTCTCAGTTGCTTGTCACCTTCTTGCCACTTTCACCCACTAATGGACCAATCATTTCCTTCACTTTTTTCTTGTTTTTTACATGTTGAAAGAAGCTTTTTTTGTTATTTTTGACTTTGGTTGCAAGCGTTAGTTCATTTTGAGCCTTAGCTTTCCTCACTTCGTCTTTGCAGGCTCGGGCTATTTGCTGATATTCTGACTTAGTTATATGCTCCTCTTTCCACTTATTGGATTCATCCATTCAAATTATTTCAGTGTGAAGTTACAATTTAAAAAGTCAATTCAATTTGGAAATTTGATCAAATCAGCACCTCTGAGTTGAGTCTTTGTACAATTCTATTGCTCCTTTCTATGGAATAATAAATATACTTTCTATTCAATTATTTTAGTCATATGTTAATAAATAATGTATTATAGACAAAGAAAGACAGAAGTGCTCTGCCCTGCAATCTGCTAAATTATCTTTTAAAGTCTCTCAAGTTCCTGCTTCTTTGAATATTTTTTATTACTTAGGATATTTTTGGGTGATCACTGTAATTTATGTTTTCAGTAAAAACATTATGTCTTCTTCTCTGTCATTAGCCACTGCTCTCTGCAGTTCTCTCTTTGCTTCTTTAACCATGAAATAGACAGAACTGAATATAATTAGGAAGACTTGGAGAAACTGGGACAAAGATTTCCCAGGAGGAGTTGGCAAACAATTAAAACATTAAAGGAATAAAACACCATTACAAAACTGCATTCTCCATCATAAGCTCTGTGAGATTGGACTACATGCAGATTTTGTTCATTCTCCACCCCCTTTCTTTTCCTTGGCTCCATCAGTGGTAATCTGTGTTTACTCAAACTATTCTACAGTGATCTATCTCTAAGGCTGGTACAAGAATTAAATGAAAAATGTTCTTAGTTTACCGTGTCTCCCTGTCCTTTCTTCCCTGTAATGTGTGCTACAATTCAGTGGGAGATCTCATGTTATTGCATTGTGGTTATTTCTGCCCACAACTCATATCACTGGCAAATGCAGAGTGCGTCAGAATGATATTAACAATGAGGTCGTATGCTTGTAAAGAGGAAGCGAGGGCAAATATACTTTCAACAGTAGCCTCATCATGTCTTTCATAGTTCGCCCTGAGAGGATGTTCATTCCAGGGTGTACTATTCGTATTGAGACAACTTGGTAAAATAAGAAACACAAGCAGATTTGTACTTCCTAATGTTCTGATTTTAAGTTACCTGAGGCTATGCTTAATCTGTAACTCACTTTTCTGCAGCCCTCTGAGCTCTTTCTAACCATTACCACTGCAAATCAGCATGACAGTTTCCATCCTTTTCAGGTAGACAGTTCAAAAACCATTGGAAAATCCTGGCTTTATCTACATCCATAATGTTGTCCATAATAATTATCCACAATTATTGTGAGTAATTGTAGCACTGCCCTACCCACTTCAACTTTGACCTGCTGTTGAAATGTTTATGGTGGCCTTTGACCACCAAAAGGCTGCCTGCTTTTGTAATGCAGGATGAAAGAAGAAGCCTGGGGTGGTTTGTTCTCACAGTAGAATGATCAAGAATCTATCACAAGAGGCATCTGTGAAAGAAGAATGAAGGGGAGGTTTAAAACTGAACAAAAAAAATGTATTAATCAGTGTATGGACATGGTGGAAAGAAGAGTGGTTTGCAAGGGTAGAAATATATGGCGAACTATAGCAATGTTGTTGATGAAAACTAGATTTATCTATTTTTCCTTTGCTTTCTCTTATTGCTCACTTCCAATTCCTTTTTCTTGCTATTTATTTTTATTATGCCTCGCCAAGAGGCTTACAACCCATGATTTATTTGTTTTATTCAATTTAGAGGGCTGCCCACCTCAACAAAGGGACCCTGGGCAGTTAAAACCAATAAAGAATACAACAGAAATCCAAAATTAATACACTGTTGGCAGTTGAGATTAAAAACAACAGAAAACCATTCCTGCAACCATTTCATTGACTTTGGGTGACCCCCTGACCCCCATGCCCGGGAACATTGGATATGAAAAGGAGAAGATGCAAGGAACTACAAGGTTTTAAGGACTGGCGTGGGCAGGAGGAGGCAGTGCCATGATGGGAAAGGAAGATGTCCAGAGAGGAGAGTCAGAAGGAAGTCTGTTCATCAGTTTGGGAATACACAATCAGAGATCAACTCCTTCAAAACTCACATGTTAAGGAATGGGCATGCATCTCACTTCAGACAATGCCCTCACCACCATGAAGTAAAGGAGAAGCCTCTTGACATCATCCAGGCATCTGATGTTATCCCCATCACCTGTGATGATAACTTAGGGAGCACAGTGTTTTATACTACACGTGATGACAACATAATAGCCATGTCAGTTGAAGATAGAGAATTTATCAACATAATGGACACTGAATTCTCCAAAGATATGTCTAACAGCTGGGTTGCACCATTACCTCTTCATGCCACCAGGCCACCGTCTGCATATGCCTTTGCAAATTCTTCTTGGTTAACAAGTCCTAAGTTCCTGCTTGATCATACAGGAGAAAGCACAGCTGAGGTCTTCAATCTTCAAGATCCTGACAACGATCCAGAGATTTGTCCTGAAGTCAAGACCCTTCTCACCAGATCTGAGCAGAGAGCCATCATGGACTGTTAACACTTTGAACGGTTCTCCAAGTGGACAAGGCTTGTATGCATCATTGTAAGGTTAGTCCATATTTTGTTGTTGTTAGTTGCGAAGTCGTGTCCGACCCATCGCGACCCTATGGACAACACCAAGTCTAGTGACACTGAATGTCAAGACTGGCACTTATGCCAAAAACCTCTCTCTGCAAAAGACAACTGCTTCTGGAATCGATGGAAGATGGAATATCTTTCTCTTTTGCAAGGACGCAGAAAATGGCAACATCAGAACCCCAATCTCCAAGTTGGAGACCTTGTTCTGCTCAAGAACCGACAAGCTCAAAGAATTGAATGGCCCAAGGGACTCATTGTGAAAGCCATTCCCAGTGATGATGGGAAGGTATGTAAGGTGGAGGTAAAGGTTGCAAAGCAAGGCACCATAAAGACTTTCATCAGACCCATCACAGAACTTGTATTGCCTTTGCCCCTTGGAGACTGAACTCGTCATCTTTCCTTGTTGGATCCTGACTTCAAGAAGAAAAGTGATTTAAACTTTAATCTAGACTATTTGAGGCCTGAAATTGCAGTTGTTATTGTTGCAATATATGTATGTTCCTCTTTTATGTCTTCAAGACAACAATGCAAATCACAAATATTTATTTGCATTTGCATAACTACCATTATAGGATTATATAGTGGTATTTTACAATACCAGATGGGGAGTGTGCTGTTACATCAGCTATAAAGTATTATGCAGTGCATATTGTGCTGCCACCATGTGGTCGTTTGGGAACTACAACATATATGTTAATCTGTTCAGCCAATCCCTCCCATTTTGTGACGTACTTCCTCCTTCTTCTTAACCCTGAATGTTCTATCACTTCCTGGGCACCATTCACATGCGGTCTGCTCTCATGGTAGGACCATTACTGTCTTTAACCTTGAAATACCGTCCATTTCATCATCTACTACATCTTGTCTGCTGTAATCTTCTCTGCATGCAAATAAAGATCCTCGTAGATGATAAAAAAGTAATTTCATGAGTTCAGCTATCTGGCAACACTGTCAGCAGTGATTGTATCCACTTACACAGGCCAGGCACAGGGGTCTCAGCAAGGGGGATACATCATTAAACAACGGTTGGAGTCAGAATAATCATTATTACTTGATTCTTACCATACACAAATCTCCTTACACCACGAACAAATTCATGTCATGAGCCTAGATGATCTTAGGTATTCAGAATTTTAGATGGAGAAAATGAGTTGGAATTTTTATATTTAAGCTTGACTCCTGGCAACTGCCTAGACAAGTCTCCTCGATTTCCTTGGCAAGATTTCAGAAGTGCCTTCATCCTAGCTTACTTCCTAGGACTGAGAAAGAACTGGCCCATAGTCACCCAGCTGGCTTCATGCCTAAAACAGGACTAAAAATCATAGTCTCCTGATTTCTAGCCTGGTGCCTTAACCACCACACTAAACCAACTCTCCTCTCTTGGAAAATTACTATGGGTAATTTCCAGCTTAGTTTGCAACTGGCGCAATGCAATCAATCCTTATGTCCAGGTCAGAGCAAGCAATCACACCAGTGAGATCAGCTAGAAAAAATAAAGTTTGGTGTTTATTCCTTAAATAGCAGCAAACATTAAAAACTGTTGAAAAATAAATAAGACAAATGGTAGGCAAAAACAGAAGGATAAAGACAAGAAAACAAGAACGTCCATTATTTAGATCTATTAAAAGATGTAGAATAGAATTGGAATGTAGGACACTCAGCAATCTTTCCTACATTGTTCATCATTGAAGAAACAGTTTAGTGGGCAGGGTGATGTATCCAAGAATCACAGACTTCTTTTAAACAGATAGATTATTGGGGAGGATGTTTTATCCCTTTTGTCAGTTTTTTTAAGGGAACATTTCACTGTGAACTCCCTCTCTTTTGTGTGGGCTTCACATGAAAGGCTGGTCATTATCTATCTTCTTCCAATTTCCAAAACCTCTAGTCAAACTAGGATAAGGAATGCTTATGCATGCTGCTCCTTAAAAAAATCACTTCAGAAGATTATAATAGTTGAATACTTATTTGTGTTTCTACCAAAAGAAGTTGATTCAGATATTAGAAGGGTCCATGTTAAGACATTTATAAAAGAAGAAAGATATTTCGAAGCCTACATAATTAAACTGTTTGCATGAATCAGTAAGATGAGTAGAATCTTTATAAATGTGACCTTCTTTCATACATCAAAGTTCCAAGGTTATTTGATAGCTATCTCTGGTTCATTTTGTGTTCGTGTGTATGTGTGTGCATGTCTGTGTGGTAGCAATATTAAAGAATATTTTACATACTGTAAAAGGGTTCATGTTTTCTGTTTATTTGAGACCTGTTACAATAATTGTCAGCATCGCCCTAACTCTGCCTTCTCTTTGCTTTGAGGAGTTTTGTCACATGGCGCTTGCACTAATTCAGATCAAGCTGGCAGGAGCTGCTTAAAATGTTTTACTCTCATTTTGCTGTCCAGTTGCTTCTTACTGTAATTTAGGACAAGTTCATTATGGGTACTTAGATAAAATGTATGGTTGCTACTGGGTGTTGATAAGGAACTTGTAAGAATGGGCAATAACTGGATTGGATCTTGGGGGAGAAAGCTGTTTGTATGCATGAGTAAGATAGATTGAAATAAATAAATACATCTTAAGCAATACTTACTGTGTACGTAATATGCAGAAGAGAACAGTTCTTAATAATACATTGCAGATGGATAGAGGGTCCATTTGAAAACATTAACCTGGATCAGAATTTCTGCAGGCACCTCACCCTAAGGTTCACAACATGTCCTGATAGCAAATACTGGATGCTTTTTTTTCCTGTCAGAGTTGGCCTTAGTTGACATCTATACATATTCATTAGGATATGCAATTGCAATTCAAATATATACTCTGTGGCACTCTGCGGCTTCTATGGGGAGCCCAGAGAAAAGCATGCCACTGTTTTTATAATGGCTGCTCTGGGTGGAGATCATTTCTTATTTGTTTATAAACGAAAGTTTCTAGGTCAGTTATAAGATTTAAAGGATAACTTCCCTCTACATGGAGTACAAAATGAAACACAGGAAAAAAAAGCATAAAGGCTTCCAACTACTGTTGAGGAAGAGGAGATAAGCAATAGTGGATTCCCCGGTGAGCCATTGAAAAGAATTATCCATTAAGTTACCTGAATGTCTCTCTAGCTCAGGTCTCTCATGTTCTGGTTAGTGATACAGGAAGATCCAGAGGGTTGGTGCTTTCTAAAGGAAAGAGTGATCACTGACTTTGTGTTCCAAAGTCACAAATGAAATTCATTTGTCTGCAGGGAGTTTCCTGAACTTTAATCTTAATAGGACTGTCATGATGCTTTTATGAACACCTTTCCCTCTTTCATTCTGGGATGATTGTTAATTGGAAGAAGTGCTCGGTAAAACTACAAAAACTGGCCTGTAAATCTTGAAAATACAGTTATGCAGTATTTCTGATTCTTTTTTCACTGTTGCATTGTAGTGAATATAATTAACAGACTCTTTCTTAATATTTTATGTTTGCATCCCATTAGTAGTTGGTTAATTACAGGCATGTCTTTGGAAATGAAAGTGGCAACCTAGAATGAGAAATAAAAATGGCTGCAGCTATGCTCATTGTAGAGTTGACAGTTGCTTTATTTGTCTCTGTCAGTCGGAACCATGACAGACAGCAAATTTTCACTGCTTTTAATCTAATTTTTTTAAAAAAAATCAAAAGTGAACTTGGAAAGATGTATTAAACTGTCTTGAAATAAGTTGCCTTTTACTTTTATTGTTGTTGAACTTTTACATTGTAAATAATTATTGTCTAGCACAAGGACAAGATGCATTCAACACGGCTTTTAGTTTCTTATGAAGCTATTCATTGAGTTTTCATTTTCTATACAATGCCAGCTACACCATAATAATTATTGGGAAACTGACATGCAAGTTTTTCCCTTGGCCAAAGTATATTACCAACTTAACTAATCAAGTAGCAATGGAATCTTTAATCTTTAAGTAATTTAAAGCTGATTTTCAAAGTACAAGAGGATTGAAGTTGGTGTCCATACAAGAAGTGAATGTAAGTCAATTCTGTCTTGTTCTAGGCTTGCAATACAGTATATATAGTGATTGGCCTGCACCAAATGGAGGCAGAAAGTTAATGAACATGAGAAAAAGTGAGGTTCCGTAACATGATCTATAAAATGGATTAGTGTTCCACAACCAAGTTATCAGACCTTTTCAAATATCCTGAAAAACAGTTATTGAGACAATCAGGTTTCTAAAAGTGACTGGGAATCTTGAACTAAGATGATGAACTTGCTATTGCTTGATTTAGAGCACTTAGCTTTTCAGTCTATTTTAGTTTGTAAAGGAATCAAAGGTCAAGAAACCCTAATGGGCAGGTCAGGAAAGAATTTACCTTTGCTTAAAAGTTTATTTGCGATATTGCCTTTGTTTATTAAGGAAGTCAACTTAGAAGCATGACTGTAGTATTCAACAAGCTAATATATTAGGTTACTTGAATAAAATAGAGCTGGAAGGGACCTTGGAGGTCTTCTAGTCCAGCCCCCTGCTCAAGCAGGAGAACCTATACCATCGTAGACAGGTGAATGTCTAGTCTCTTCTTAAAAATCTCCAGTGATGGAGCGCCCATGATTTCTGGGGATAAGCTGTTCCACTGGTTGAGTGTCCTCACTGTCAGGAAGTTTCTCCTTAATTCTAGGTTGCTTCTCTCTTTAATCAGTTTCCAACCATTGTTTCTCAGCCTTCCCTCTCAATGAAAAGGAACTAACATAATACCCCCAATAATTTGAACTGCTATTATTGCTAAATTCTAATCTAAATGTTAACAATGTTGTTATTAGGCTGAATCAATCCGGGATAAAGTCCTCTCCACTGAATAGAAAAGAACCAAATTATTTGGGGTGGGGACAGAAGACCAAAAAAAAAAAGGATTAAATCTGGTTGTGTGAGAGGCCACTGGACAAGGGCTTAAAATGCTGCAAACTGCTCCATCCTAAATCCCCCCCCTTTTACTTCTTAATCACATGGGGTAGAAAAGAACTATTTAAGAGATTGGAAAGAAATCCAGGAGTGTTATTTTATTTTAAAGGAAAAGGCAGGTATTCTTCAGTAAGGCATATTTTTCAAATGGATATATCATGGTTCCGATAGATGACACCAGTAAAAAAAGAACTCCAAGGCAAGAGAACATATTTATTTGACTACAAAGTACCAGCATGCTCAAAAGTGAAACCAAGACTGAAGTTCCCTCCAAAAGGTTACAATGTTACAAAGTTGAACTTCCCATCCCAGTAATATGTCATAAATCACATTCCCCAATTAACTACTTTGGCAGGCTTTCTAATGGAAGCATCAACCCGCCAAAATTCAACCAGCAAGCCTTGGTTCCCACAGGACAATTTATTGTTTTCTCTAAACTTAAAAGTACACATCCCTCCTCCCAAATCTGTGGCAACCAAACACGAAGTAGAAATGGCTTCAACCAAATTAGTTTGCAACATTGACAGTTGGATCCCCTAAAGAAAAGAGAAATCCTGTAGACAAAGAAGAGTTAGAGTTAGGAATCTCCCCGAGGCTTATTAAGGGTGCTTATCAAAAAATCTATGTATCAATCTATCAGCTTTTACATCAGTACTTTTAACCCAAGTGGCCTCTGATAATAGGTATCCTTTCCACTGTACTAAATACTGTAATTTCCCTTTATACAATCTATAATCAAGAATTTATTTTATTTCATAATGAGTCTCCCCCTCTACCACAAGGGACCTGGTGCTTGTTTAGGAGGAGGTCTTAAAGAGTATTCTCTGAAAGTTTTCAATAGACTGCAGTGAAAACCAGGGTGGATTCTTCCCAAAACATGGGGGAGTTTTAAATCCACTGTGACTGGGTTTATAATTCAAACTATGGAGAAAGATCCAAGGAATTTCAGTCCCAATTTTTTACTAGGAATTTGAGCCTCAAATACTTCATAGAGAGCTAGACTTTTCCCCTCACATGAAATTGCTTCTGGTGTGCCCTTTTCTTGTCAGCCTGCTCTTTGTAACTTTTTTGCATTGTCCCAAACAGTTTTCCAGGAGGTCACCCACTGGTCTAAGGTTTGAAAAGTGGGAGGCTCCTGCAGATATTCAGGCATAGGGATGAACTCTCTACTAGTAGCTATCTTGAAAAGAGTGGGTCTAGTGCTGCTATGCACTGTGTTATTATAAGACACCTCAGCAAAAGGGAGGAGGTCAGCCCAGGTCGTCTGCTGGTAATCAACATAACATCTGATGTATTGCTCTACCATTGTGTTTGCTTGTTCAGCCACTCCATTCATAGACAAATGAAAAGCTGACAATAGTCCTTGCATGGATCTGATTAGTTTAAGGAAGTCTCTCCAAAATCTTCCAGTAAATTTGACCCACTATCCAAAATAATTCATTTTGGTGCTCTGTGGAGCCAGTAGATATGTTTGATGAACATTCTGGCTAGCTTCTTTGCAGAGGGGAGACTGGCTATGAAGTGAGTCTGCTTTGAAAAATGGTCTATGACAGTCCATATTACCGTATTTCCACTACTTTCTGGTAATTCCACAATAAAGTCCATAGTAATCTCTTCTCAGGGTTCGGAAGGGTCTGCAACTTGTTGCAATAATCCAGAGGGCTTACCAGGACATCTCTTCATGGTTGCACACATTTGATAGCTTTTTACATAGTTTTCAACATCTTTTTTCAAACCCAGCCACCAAAACTGCCTCCAGACTAAATGTAAAGTCTTTAGAAATACAAAATGGCCAGCTTGTTTCATATCGTGGCTGTGCTGAAGTGTTTGAACTCTAAGTGTTTCTGGCAAATGCAGTTTTGACCCCTTCCAGGCTAGTCCATCTTGATAAGTCAGTATGGTCTTGTTCTCCTGGAACCAGGAATTGGTTTTCAATTCCTTCTTTAGCTTTTTCGTTAATGGGCTATCTGGTTCAGGTGGGTTTGCTTGCAGTTGCTCCCTTGAGGTTATCTGAGAGAGTGACTGTGGTTGTGGAATGATGGAGTTCACAATCTCCTCACAGTGACTTTCACACTGGGGCATTCTGGATAGGGTGTCAGCCAAGAAATTTTTTTCCCCTGGGATGTACTTTAGTGTAAAATTAAAATGGTTAAAATACTACACCCAGCGGACTTGTTTGGGAGATAAGTTATGGGCAGGTTTTCAGTGCCTCTAAATTTTTATGATCAGTCCATACTTCAAAAGGCACGTTGTCCCCCTCAAGGAAATGATGCCAAGTTAGCAATGCCCACCTTACTGCAAAAGCCTCCTTCTCCCAAATAGCCCACCTTTGCTCAGTGTCTATTAATTTCTTGGAAGTGTAGGCACAGGGTTGTAAGTCTCCCTTTTGGTTTCTTTGCAAAAGAACTGCCCACACAGCCACATCGCTAGCATCAGCTTGGATGATGAACTGCTCCTCAGGGTTGGCGTTTTTGAGAATAGGTTCGGCAGCAAACAGTCTTTTCAAGTTCTCAAAAGTGGTTTGGCATTCCATAGACCATAGCAAGAGCTGACCAGGTCGTGGCTCCCCCACCCGCTTTTCCCCATTTTCAACAGTTCAGTAATTGGCAAGACTATCTCAGAAAAAGAAGGAATGTATTGCAGATAGAAATTTGCAAATCCCCAAAAACTTTAAAGTTGTTTACGGGTTCATGAGGGTTGCCATTCTATTACAGCTTTAACCTTGGCTGGATCCATCTCCACCCTTTCATTGGAAATTCTACATCCCAGGTAGTCTAGGCACGTTCGATGGAACTCACATTTTGAGAGTTTTGCGTAAAGCTTGGCATTTAACAGTTTTTTGAGTACTTCACACACCAGCCTAATATGCTCTGCCATGGTCTCAGTGTAAATGACGATGTCAAGGTAGACTAAAACCCCCTAGTACAAGTGATCATGCAACACTTGATTGATCAACTGCATAAATACAGTGGGGGCCCATTGCAGACCAAAAGGCATAACATTGAACTGAAAGCTCCCCTAGGAGCTATTAAAAGCCATTTTCCACTCATCTCCTTTTTTAACTCTCACTCAATAGTACGCCTCTCTTAGATTTAATCTGGTAAAAACTTTTCCTTTTGCCAAATTGGCCAACATGTCTTTCATTAGAGGGAGGGGGTACACATTCTCCATGCTGACTGCATTTAACCCTTTAAAATCCACACACAATCTCAGCAACCCATCTTTCCTTTCTTTAAAAAGTACAGGGACAGCCACCCAAGATTTTGCCAGCTGGATGAATCCTCTGCTAAGTTCTTATCGATGTACTCTCTCAGCTCTTTCAGTTCACGGGGGGTCATCGAGTACATTTTTGGCTTGGGAAGTTTAGCTCCCAGCAAAATCTCAATAGCACAGTCAGTTGTTCAGTGGGGAGGTAAAATGTCACACTCCATCTTGCTAAAAGCTTCAGCTAAGTCTCAATACTCACTCAGGATGAGTTGTATCCCAGGCAGGGAGTCAGCAATGTTTTTCAGGGCTTCAAGACACTGTTCCTGGTCTGCACTTGTGCTGGTAGCAGAGGTGGGAGGAAATGGCCCCATCACCAATCTTAAAGTCCTCATTCCATTTTCCCACCAGATGATAGGCTGCCACTTATCAAGCCAGGCTAATCCCAAGATTACTGCCTCAGTCATTTTTTGGGACCACTACAAAATGGATGAATTCCCAATGCTCCTCCACCTCTAGGCTTACTGGTTCAGTCAAGTGAGTAGCCAGGGCCCCTCCTATAAGAGATCCATCTGCTTGTTCGAATCTCATGGGTAAGGGGAATAATTTGGCACAAATGTTTAGCTTAAGCACCGTAGGGAGCTTGATCAAGCATCAGGTGCAACCAGAGTCAATTAAAATGTGTCTCCTGTCTTAGGGACTAAGAGCTTCCCAGAGAAAGCAAAAGGTGGGACAGGCTGACTCACCATTGGGTCGTCTTCTCCTCCATCATCACTGTCACAAGAGGCAGGTGTAGGCAAGCATTCAACCGGAGTCTCAGGCTTCCCCAAGGTGACTTGTGTTGCTTGTTCCTAGCTGGCCCAATTTGATTTCTCACACACTGGTTGAGGTCTTCTCTTTGGTGCTGTAGACGCGGTGGGTGTGTTCTTATCTGGAGGATAAGGGACTGGGCAGTTGGCTGCCAAATGCCTAGGTTGTCCACATCTGAAGCACTTGATCGGGATCCCAGCAGGCAGTCTAGGGGCCCCAGCGGCCCCAGCAGGTGGAGAGTGCTAAGGCACCTGACATCTCACTTGGTTTTACCTTGGTCTGGATCCTCATGCTGCAGGTTTTGGGTAGAGGTTCAGTTCAATGTCTAGGTTTATAGCTAGGCAGTACCATTCATGCAATTGGTCAGGGATCCCTCGATAGGTGCATGCTTGGAACAAATCAAGATCCAAACTGGCCTTGAAGTGGTGGCTCAATGATCGCTCATGCCACTGTCTGATCCATCCAGCCACTCTTCAGAGTTCCCTTATGTATTCCTTTGCTGATCAGCTCCTCTGCTTCGAACTGTGGATGTCCTTTTCAGCTTGTAAGACTTGGGATTCATCTTTGAATCTGGCATTCAGCCTGCGTGTAAACAGATTGAAATCCCACAACTCTGGTGCCTGTTCATCATGCAGGCCAGTTACCCACTCTGCTCCTTCCCCTTCTAAATTCACTATCACAGCATCAACCATTCCAGCCACATCTGGGTAAGCATGGGCATAAAGATTCATGTGAGCCCACACTTGGTTCAGGAAGAAAGACAGCTTCTCAGGATCTCCGTCAAAGGTGGGTTTGATGAGGCATGGGTCCACAGGTTGCTGCTCCCAGAGAGCTTGCAGTATGCCTGGCACCCCTGGTATCAGGGTCACTGCAAGCTCCCTCCTTGGAAAACCCTTGGCTGGGGTCCTGGACTAGCAAAACATCAATAACAATCAGGGCTGGCATGATGTTGGTAGCAGTCAGGGCTGGCATGGTGTCGGCGACAGTAAGGGCTGGCAGGGCATCAATAACTGGCATAGCATCAGTGATGGTCAGGGCTGGCAGAGTGTTGGTGACAGTCAGGACTGGCAGGATGCCAGCCACAATCAGGACTGGCAGGATGCCAGTAATGATCAGGGCTGGCAGAGAGTCTGTAATGGTCAGGACTCTTCCAGTCACTGGGCTTGAAGTTAAAGCTGGTCTAGGTAGCGGGGAGGCAGCATGAGCCATTGCTATAGGACTGGGGCTTCACTGTGGTGTTGGATGGTCATGGGGATGCCTGTCCTCTCGCCCACTGGAGATCACCTGGCAGGTGATTGCCTCCACTTCCCCCATCTCAAGTTGATCAAACTTCTCCCTCAAGCTTTCGATGGAATGACTGTGGATGGCAGTCAGGTACCTCCATTCCCCTGATTCATTACAAGCAGCTGACTGCTTTGACTTTCTCAGCACTGGCGAATGAGATCCATGGGATGAGATCAATGGGAACTCAGCTTCCACAGCCTTCATAGTGCTTTTCGGTGGCAGAGCAGCATCCAATCACCAAGTCCCTCCAATGGTTAATGCTCCTTCCTGCTGCATCAATGTCTCTGTTGGGACCTCACGGGCTTTTGGTCTTGCTCTGGCCACAGGGCTGTACTCTCCACCTGGGCTATAGCTTGCTTCACATCTGCTGCCGCTGCACCAAGGCTCGCAGCCGATTGCCCCTTCTTCTCCATCTCAAGGTCTTCCCTGAATCTTTGTCATCCTCCCAAAAGTTTAGGTAGGCAAGCAGGGCTCAGGACCCCATGTTTTAAAATGAATTTGAGTCTTGGTTTAATGTCATGGTTCCAATAGATGAGACCAGTAAAAAAAGAACTCCAAGGCAAGAGGTTTCCTTAAACAACATATTTATTTGGCTACACAGTATCGGCATGATCAAAAGTGAAACCAAGACTGAAGTTCCCTCCCTCCCTCCCTTACAGTGTTACAAAGTGAACTTCCCAACCCAGTAATATGTCATAAATCACATTCCCCAGTTAAAAACTTTAGTGGGCTTTCTAATGGAAGCGTCAACCTGCCAAAATTCAGCCAGCAATGACCTTGGTTCCCACAGAAAAATTTATTGTTTTGTCTAAACTTAAAAGTACACATCCCCCCCCCAAAATCTGTGGCAACCAAAAATGAAGTCGAAATGGCTTCAGCCAAATTAGTTTGCAATGTTGACAGGATGACTGTAGTCTCGTTCACCCCAGCTCTTGTATCACACATAGAGTATTCTGCTAGTTCCATCTCCATCTAAGCTCATAGCTACTAGGATTTCTCTTCTTCTTTTTCAATGGACAGATTGACATTCAAGTATCATATTTTAGAATCTATTAAAGTTATTTTTATTTATTTAACACATTTTAAAACCACCTATTTCCCTCAGAGAGAGATTTGTTAACAATAACTTATTATTTGTACCCTGTTCTCTCTGTATTTTACAACATTGGACTTCCTTCATTATTCATTATTAAAAAAGAATGCTGCTTTTGAGTTAATATAATTATATTTTTTTTAAAAAATGGTGCTGTGATGAAAGCAAATTTGGCCTGATATGCCACTCCCAAGAGTCTAACACTTTTTTCCTGAAGTTCTAATAATTATTATTCCGGTTATAATGCTGCTGTCATTCATGAGCAGCCTTCTTCTGTGTTGGGAATTATTAAAATGATCTTGGGTATGTTATGATTCATTTTGTTTGCATAGTCAACCAGATTCAACATGCAAAACAATGAGGAAAGTACGACATACCTACAGCTTATAAACCATTTTTCCTGCTCCACAGATTTTATTTTAAAGTCATTTTTTAAATAATCTGTGTGAGATGCATACTTTCAGGAATATGGTGGATGAGCTTTATAAATAACACACACTCAGTGATTGCCTTTTGTATCAAACTAAATCTAGCTATATGCAAAATAAATATTTATGAAGATGAAAATCCTTCCTCTGCATTTTAAACTGTAGTAGAAATATTCACACTTTTCTTTCTTCTCTTTGACTGCCTTCTGCTTAGGATCCTCTCTATCCTTTGTCCCTCATAGTTGGCTACCTCTTTCCCCAGCAATTCTGGATATAAAATAAGCACACTAGCATTTGAGGCAGCTCTGCTCACGAGATACCAAAATTCACACGCAGCTTCTGATATTCCTCTCAGCACTTCTATTTTCAGTGTGGTTGGAGGACTGCATACATTTCACAGATCTGTGACTGAATGAGCATACTTGGTAATGAGGGTCTTTTGTAAAGAAAACAAATGGAAGGAATAGAGTGTAATAAGGAACTCTGTTGAAAGGATGCCAGTTGGAGACAGAGAGTCTTCTAATTTGTGGAAGTTCCTGCCTTATAATTTTAGGTGGAACCTATTCAAGAATTCACTCAGCACGAAAAAGAGTTACTTAAGAGCAGCAGAAAGAATTCATGAGATCAACTAGAATTTTTTTTAAGGGCAAGAAAAGCAAACCAGAGAAGATTGGTGACTGAACTGCAGTGGTTTCACCAAGCACAGTAGCTGAATTCAGTATTTGGGTCCTCATAATGAAGATATTCCAAGTGATTAAACAATGCCTTTAAATGTTATTTGTTGGGAAGTAATAGTGGAAGAGGACTATATTGTCCTTCTTTTTAGGCTAGTGGGCTTCCCGAAAGCATTTTGTTGACTACCATTATGATGTACTAGATGGGCCTATAGCCTGATTGCACAGCACTCTTTTTATGTTGCTTTCATTACCATGTCTTGAGACTGGTTGAAGGGAACTTGAGGGTGTTTAATTATCTGCTCATCTCACTATTTCCCATTTTTAAATGCTTTATGGCACGCACCTAACTATTTTAGGGACTATATGTTATAAAATGAAATAAAATATATTTACTTCTTTCTGCTCTTTATGTTGTCATCCATCCTAATAAAAAGACATATTCTTTGTTGGCGTTATGTCCCTATGCACATCCCCCCCCCCAATTTACCTGCTTAAAATCTGTCATATATATTTAAGAGTATAGAACCCATTTCTGCTACACATTTCATTATAATCTGTCCAAAAGCAGAATTATGGCCACTCCATTTCAATCCAGCTTCAGGCCTGATTTTGGAACAGAAATAGCATGGGTTGCTTTGATTAACAATGTATGAAGTGCAGAAAGGGAGAGTCCCTCCCCATTGGTCCTGCTGGTCCTCTTAGAAGTGTACGATATCATCAGCCAAAGGTTGAACATAGTACAATAGTGTTTCCACGAGCTGAGCTGCCGGACTTTTGTTTGATCTAGCTCAAGATCTTTTCTTATCTTGATTAGAATAATACAGTGGGAAAATACTTTATTTTTCTCCCTGTTATGAGTGAAAATTGATTACGACAACCTGACAGTCATATTCAAAATGCCATTTTAAAGGAGGCATATTGCCATTCGAACCATCCAGTGAGTGTTCTTGCCAGCTAAGTTCCCTAAAATCTATGGAACGTTGCTTTTAGGTGAATCTCGTTCTCTGCCTACACATTACTTCATTCATATTCAGGACTTCCTTTTCTTTCAATCTTTTTTTGGCACCTGATCTAATGTTTTTGGCTAATTGCCTTACTTTCTGTCTTTCCATCCAGTCTTCTCCATTCAGTCAGTGATGCTCTGACCTTCAGTGTTTCCCTGCAAAATATATAGTGATGCCACCCAAGCTTTCTCCCCTTCATTTCTATTTTACCTTGAGGCAGAGGTAACTATGCATATCTAATGCATTTGGAGCTGAGGTTTCTGCATAGTTTATACCTGCAGCTCTATAATACAGTGACATTATATTTTATAAACAGAGAACAGGCAATTTTATGGGTTCAGTGTAGTTGATGTTCCTGGGAAGTCTATTCCAACTATGAAATTTACTCTCCTAGGTAGAATCCTCAGGTATTTATTGTTTCTTCACAAGATTTTAACTGCTCACTTAAGACTTATGAAAAAACAACCCTGCTTTACTGTCATGGCCCACAGAATAAAGCAAATTGTCAATATCTCAGCAGACTCCAAAATTATTTTTTTAACCAATAAAAATAGGCAGATATGTGACACATCATTTTGTTACTCATCTTCTTAGATAGTACTGTTCCTTAGAAGAGGCCATGAGTAGTTTGTTTCCAAGTGAATCCTCAGGTGAAGCGTTACCTATTTGTAAGTTTATCAATAAACTTGTATTATTTTACAGATTATTAGTGCATCAATTTTGTTTGCATTACTTTGCTAACAGCATGGCATATAACCCAGAGAAGGGAAAAGGCAAAGGAATTGCTTTAAAAGGAACCAGATATAACTCAATATTCAGGCATGACATAGATATTCCTGTGCTGTATAGCTAGATAATATATGTAATCTCCTATTTTAAATTTCAAGGCTATCGTATTTAGAGTAACCAGACCTAGGTTGCAAATCTCTGGATGACTACAAGATGGCAGATAGACCTGAATGGAAACAGATATTAGAAACTGGAACATTTACAGTATATCATATTTGAAGCCTCTTAATGTAGCCTAGAATTATTTGGCACTGAGATATAAATATGACAGAGACAAGCCCATTAGTGTTTCAGCAAATGAGAGAGCCACGAGCCTGCTAATAGTCCTTGGATGCTGCTGCTGCTGCTCCAGTCTTGCAGATGCTACATTAAGCCATTTGTTCCTAGTTTCAGCCACCTGCCTTGAGAGCATCTTTTGTGTTTCCAAAGCCTATGCTATTAAGGGGAATATTAAGCCTTTCCCTTTTAATGCTATCATTCAATGTACTGCCATAAACAGTACTAAACAGGAATATGGTATCCTGCAGTCCTCCATCAGCCATCTCAAATAGCGGGCAAAGTGTTTTAATAGTGCACTTGCCACTGATCCAAATGTTCCTGAAAATTAATTCCAGGAGAAGAAGAAACCATCTTCTCTAACCCCAAGCAAGACAGAGGAATATGACATTCAGCTTTGTTACATGGGGGAAGGGCAAGAGTGATATGGCAGATCATACATTAGGAAAAGAGATGGCTTTTCTCAGCTGTCTCTTTCCTGGAAGCAGGGATATAAGGGAAGAGTGACATAGAATGTGGGGTGCAGGCTAACAGATGACAAAATCAACTGGATCACTGTGAGGGAGCCCAAAATTCCATATGATAAACAACAAACGCACACTACCTTTAGCAGGAAGTGATGTCCCAAGCAGTCAGTGAGAAAGTGTTGTGGCTAGGGAATCAAAGTTTTTTGTATTAAATGGGGTTGGGCTTTGAACACTTGATTGCACCTGCCATTTTGACACACCCCCCCAGAGAAGGAAATATTAAAAGGGCAGAATATTATATTTCCTCAAAGGATCTTAAAGAGGCAGAAAAGCATGCCCAGTTTTTTCTTAATAGCCCCAAGTCTCCCTCCCCCAAGCAGAAACCAGCTCTATAGAAATGCAGATGTAAATACTGTAATCCAGTCAGGAAGGTTGGAGGCTCCCAGCTAGAAGCTTAGGAAGACAAAGACACCTAAAATCTACATACCCCACCCAAACTCTAGGAGAGGACATAATAGGATTAACCCACAGATGCCAAAGGGGCACACTTGGACTCAGGTCAAAATACATGCCGCTGGAAATACAAAGCCTTGAACAGGAACAGGAAACAACCTCAAGAGCCCCAGAGGGTATAAAAACCCACTCCCCACATGTGCTCTCTCTCTTTTCTTCCAGAGCCATCTTTCTATCTGGCTCGCCTCTTCAATAAATTGCAACCTTCTTTCTAAAGCAGTTGCCATGTTGTTTATTCCTGGCTTGGACTTAACCATGATGAAGACTTTTCCTTCGGTGGAACACTATTGACCACTTCTGGCAAATACCACTGATTGTATTTTTCATTTCAGAGCTATCCACCCAGGTGAGAGTGGATAGATGTCTGTCTTTCACAACCCACTGGAGGAGATCAACCCCATAAAGTTTCAGACTAGATTGCAAGAAGTACACCATGTTAATTAGAATCCACATGAGCTTTCCTTCATTTTGAGGTCAGGGACCACTCCCGCACAGGAAAATAAATAAATGTGATTGTTAATTGCACAGCAGACTGATGATTAGCTAAAAAGAGCTTATCTATGGGTAAGACAGGCATTGATGGTGGGGAGAAATACTTAACAGGGTCTGCAGGTAGTTGCTGGAAAAAGGAGAAGACACGTTGCTTCCCACCTGCCCTCAGTGGCTCTAATGAAGGTTGTGCTTTTGTGCTGCCAACAGCTGTAGGAAACCAGCACTCTGCATCAGGACTGCTGAGAAAGGAGAAAGCAAGAAGGCTTCCCTCTGGGAATTTGATTAAGATTATTGGTTTCAGCAAAGATAGCCTGAAACCAGTAATCAGCACTATGAGGAAGCTATCCAGATTACTGAATGAAAGGGCTGGTTCAAAAGTAGTGTCTTTATAAAAGGATTGTGAGATTTTGCACCTTATCTTGACACCTTCCTATTTACTTAGTGTCATCTAGGTAATTTTTCACAGATTTCACCAGACTGAGTAGTCAGTGACAGAAGAAATAATTCCAATGCTCTTCCTATTCTTTTTCTTTTATTCTCAAATAATGATATTGGAAGATTTTGACAGCCATCTGCAGGCCTCCTCAGGAGGGGGTGGTGCAAGTGACAAAATTCTGCAAGTGTTAAAGTTCAGCATTTACATTTTAACATCCCAACACACGTCTGGTTATCCTAGGGTCATTGTGGATAGGAACCGGTGCCTCTGCGTGCATCAAAACGTGGCTGGGGCAATGTTTTGAACTGGCTTAGGTAACGGGTCTGGGAATCTTCTTCCTCAAATTAACTGAACATTTGCATTTTACTTTCTGCATGTGCAACAAGAAAGGAAGCTAAGCCAAACCACAACCAAAAAAATGGGGTCTTTACTTGGCTTTATTCCAAATATACTACTTAAAATGCATATTTAATTTGAATAGAGAAATAAAACTGTTATGCAACCCACTCATTCATATAGTTTTATTGTGAACTTTTAGGCTTCATGTGCATCGTTTTAGGCAAAAGGTAGGCCAACATTTCTTTAATAACTCAATACTATTTAAATTAATATCTTATTCCAGTTAGGGTATCTGTCAATGGAGCCTGTCAAAGTAAGTGCATTTCTATCGGGGAGGTGTTTGAGTATGTGTGTGTGGGGGGAGTGTCTGTGAAAGATTTTTTATTATTAAGGTGCACAGTTTGGTTTTAATCCAATTCAAATAATTTATTTGATTGAGTTGCTTGTCAATCCTACTGTCTTTCTTTCCCCCTTTTTATTCATTAGGTTGGAAAAGGACTGAAAAAGCAAAAACAAATATACACCATAAAATAAACATTATATACACCATATAATAAACATTTTTGTAGAATGAAAGTTAAATTAAACATATGATAGTGAAAAAAATTGAAAAGGAAAACCAGACAAAAAAGGAAAAATAAAAAAATATTACAGAAAAAAGCACTCTGATTGCCTCTTTCTTTTTCCCTCACTCATTAGTGACAGCTGAAACATTTTTATTCTATGCTTTATACATCTGTGATTATGAATCATTTCTATTTTAATTGTTTTAAATATTTTTAAACAGTTTCTCTTTTCCTTCAAAAGCTACATTTTACGTTTCTTGTCTTGCTGTCTAATATATTGTAGATAAGGGAATTGTTCCAGTTTGAATTTGATTAGACTTCTGTTGTGGATTTATACCCATACGTTTTCCAATTTTAGTCTCCCAGCTCTGTACTGAGTGAGATTTTTTTCTAGTGTTGTGTCTTACTGATCCTTGTTGCTGTCAATTTGCATGTATTTAGGTTTTAATTCCAACTTTATTTTCAGAATTTTCCAGAAATTTTGACCTATTTCTTTGCAGTACATTTGTCTTTATTTCTACAACCACAACGCATGTACAACATACATACATAACATACATACAACATATGTAGTTTTTCCAACATATATTGTTTGTCTTGCCTATCGTTGAGAGAGGTATATACCATCTGTAGAACCTCTTTCCTTCAAATTGCAGCTTGATGTAATTTGTGTTGATTTTTCCCCACAGGAATAATAATAATAATAATAATAATAATAATAATAATAATAATAATAATAATAATAATAATAATAATAATAATAATAATAATAATAATAATAATAATAATAATAATAATAAAGTTGGAAGGACCTTGGAGGTCATCTAGTTCAACCCCCTGCTCAGGCAGGAAACCCTATATCATTTCAAACAAATGGCTGTCCAGTCTCTTCTTAAAAACCTCCAGTGTTGGATCATTCACTGCTTCTGGAGGCAGGTTGTTCCACTGGTTAATTGTTCTAACTGTCAGGAAGTTTCTCCTTAGTTCTAGGTTGCTTCTCTCCTTGATTAGTTTCCATCCATTGCTTCTTGTTCTGCCTTCAGGCACTTTGGAGAATAGCTTGACTCCCTCTTCTTTGGGGCAGCGCCTGAGATATTGGAACACTACTATCATGTCATCCCTCATCCTTCTCTTCATTAAACTAGACAGACCCAATTCCAACAACTGTTCCTTATATGCCTTAGTCTCTAGTTCCCTACTCGTCTTTGTTGCTCTTCTTCGTACTCTTTCTAGAGTCTCGACATCTTTTTTACATCCTGGTGACCAAAACTGGATATGGCATTCCAAGTGTGGCCTTACCAAGGTGTTATAAAGTGATATTAACACTTCACATGATCTATCCCCTTGTCCAAATCGTTGATGAAGATGTTGAAGAGCAATGGGCCCAGAACAGTGCCCTGGGGCACCCCACTACACACTTCCCTCCATGTTATTTTTCAGATATTACCTCTTTAAAGTTTTGTGTCCACTTTATCACACAATTGTTACAGTAATTTCTTCTATGTGTCATATTTTAATATTAAGCCTACTTCTTGATAAGCAAGCAGAGGTTGTTTTAAAACTTGGAGGAGCTCAATGCGTGAATGAATAGAAAAATCTAATTGGATTTTGGCAGTTCAAGGAGGAAAGTTTAACAAATTTTCATTTTAGATGGACAGTTAATTCTCAACTAGCCTTAGAGCCTGAGAAGCATGTAAGAAATAAAAGCCTTTCTATTGATGATCCCTTAGGAAAGGTAAGTGAACATAAATGGCTAGGATACTGTTGTCATGAAGTGTAATACCTGGAACATTAGGCCAAATAATAGTCCAAACAAACAAGGTGCTACAACAAAATGTGTCATAGGAAGGAATTCTATGTAAAGAAAAGAAAATATAAGAATTGAAAGAGTAAGACAAGTACAGCAGCATAATCAAAACCAATGTGTTCTGTAATGCTGAAATTCAGGAAAGGTTTCAATCCCTCACTAAAAAAAACCATGCGGTAAGATTTCTGGGAAAGATAGTGGGTGGGGGAACAATATGCCTAAACAATAAGATAATCTCTGATAAACAGAGATGGTGAAGACACGGCATAGAAGAAGACAAAAAAAATAATGATGGTGATTGGCAGCTCACAGGTCAACTTGCAAAATGTATCAATTCCATTGACAATTATCCCTTACTATTAATCCCTGTGAAGAGAAAGGATATTCCATAGAAGAATGCAAACATTTTTCTTCCCTTCCTAAAATTCATAATGGAAATGGCTTCTACACAAGTGATATAAGTTAATTTCCAAACTTTCCTTGTTCATAAGATGTGATTTTTGTTGCATTTGACTTTATTTAAGCTTCATAGTTTGGGGTAAGTAATCACTTTTTACTGGTCAGCATTCTTTTGCATCATTGATATTGGGTCTCAGATTAAAGGTACGGTATTTCTGCCGATTGCTGTTTTCAGGAGCCTGTTTTACTTCTCCCATATCATTAAGAAAATCCTTCATAGGACATTCCTTCTCTCCCAGTCAAATCAAGGTCCAAAATTCCTGCATCTTTTCTTTTGATGGTTGATATATTTCTTACCTAGGAGCCATTCTATATACGTAATATATGTGATTTTCATAGATATTGCCTTCATAAAATAAATATGTTTAAAATGAGATAACAGATTTTTTTAACAAACCCAATTTTGAACAGACTACACAAAACAATTGTCTCCGCCTCTCCCACTATTAACTGACTCCTGTTATACAAATCAAAGATGAAGCAGCTATTGAGCCCAAAATGTCACATCCCTAGTGAACTCCTAGAAAAGAGTCTTGTGTATTGGAAAATTAATTCATTTCTAGGAGAAACTAAGATCAATTACAACTGTGTGTCATTTTCTTGCCCTTGGCAATTCGAGATATTAACATTGTGTGCCCTAGTGGGGAGGGAGATGAGGGTCAAAAACATTTCTTTTGTAGGCCTCTGATTTATTAGAAGATGAACAGCAACAATGTTTAAATTTTGATCAAAATCATCTGCTCAATGTATATGCATGCATTTATTACACAATACTCTTAAGTGTATGAAGGGAGTACAATATTGGCACTTTTGCATTCTTTTCCTAATGATTGCTAGCACAGAATTTGCTTTTCTTGTAGCATGCTGAGATATTATTTCCATCACCATTCAAAGATCCTTTTCTGTTCAGTCAGTGCTATTTGAGATCTCACCAGGTTATATGTTCACATTTCTGCTGTAAGCTGTTTTGCTTCGCACCTGTCTACATTGAACTGCATCTGCCACTGTACGCCACTTCCTCATTTGGAAGAATCCTGTTAAAATTGTTTACTGTCTCTTATAGTAGATAGACTCTTTATTGCAGGCAAAATCAAAACCATATACAGAGAGAAAATTTGCCCATTGCACTACACAGAAATTATCCGGGTTTTTACTCCAAGGTTTAAATTCTATATAGGTAGTCCTGGACTTGCGATCCCAATTGGGACTGGATTTCCAATTGTAAGTACTTATGGTCATATGTTGAGACATCCATCTGACTGGACCCAATTTTATGACATTTTTGTGGTGGTCGTAAGTGTAATCCCATTCTTCTGAATGGGCATTTTTTTTGCCAATCAGTGAAAAGTATCACAAATCACAGTCACCTGACCTTGATATGCTGCAATTGGACATAAAAGCTAAGCGCTCAAAATGCAGTCATGTGACCTAGACAGAAGTGCTTCACAGGCCATAAAGCACTTGTTCCAGACCCGGCATAATTTTGAATGATCATTAAGCGAGCTGGTGTAAGTCAAAACCTACCCGAATATTTTTTTTGGCTTGCCTTTCTGAGTCAACAGAAACCTGATTGTTCTCTAGATAGTTATGGAAGGTACTTGACGAAGTTGTCGAAGCCTAGAAATTATTGGTTTCTGTCTTTCTTTACAACAGGTATGCAATGGTATGCCTTGCAAATGGTTTACTTGGTTACTCTATATTGAGATTAAAATTATCTGAAAGCACTCTGAAAACAATTTTAATGCTGAATCAAAATAAGACAAGCCACAAGCCAAGAATTTTTCTAACCACCACGAGGACCACAAACAAGATGAAATCAGAGACTTAAACATATTTTTTCCACTCCTGCTTGCTAATTTTTCCTTCTTCTTTTGCTTTTCACTCCTGTAATTTTTCCTCCCTCTTTTCTATTTTTCCTTGAATAAATCCAGCAAATTAGGAAACAAGTGCTGTGGTGGCACAGTGGTCAGAATACAGTACTGCAGGCTACTTCTGCAGATTGCCAGCTGCCAGCAGTTTGGCAGTTCAATTCTCACCGGCTCAAGGTTGACTCAGCCTTCCCTCCTTCCAAGGTCGGTAAAATGAGGACCCAGATTGTTGGGGGCAATATGCTGACTCTGTAAACTGCTTAGAGAGGGCTTTAAAGCACTGTGAAGTGGTATATAAGTCTAAGTGCTATTGCTATTGTTATGTATTGATATTAACCATTAATGTGTTTTGGTTTAAATGTGTCTCCAACTGTTTTGGAGGGAAACTAAAGTTTGTATTTGAGCGGGAAAACCAGCTTTAAATTTGATTAGTCGCTGCCTAGTGGCTGCATGTATAAATAGCTGTCAGTCTGTCAGTTGAGTTCAGTTCTGTTATTCTTGTAAATAAACCTGTTGCATTCGATCGGTCTGGTCAATGTCTCCAAGAACCCACTACGCAACAGTGGTGACGAAGGTGGGATCTTGCTGAAGGAATGGTGCCTCTTAGAGTTGAAGTCACAGGGTGTTAGCACAGGCACCAGAACCCTGGTGGGACCACATCCCCACCCTGCCTGCCAGTAAGCCAAACTGGAGGCACATCGTTCTGAGGTATCCATCCCCAGAATCTAGGCGGTTCTTCTCCTTCGTAGCAAGAAAGACAGCATTCAAGACCTCACAAACATGGCCAAGGTGGGCAGGGTCAATAAGTTCGATGTCTCCCACCCAGAACAGTGGACCTCCTAAGTCTCCAGGTTGGACACCTACTTGCGGGCCAACCAGTTTGAAGAGGACGGGCTGCATGTGTGGACAGGCTACATATGACATCGCCAAGAATCTGGTGGTGCCAGCCAGCATTGAGTCAGTAACGTATGCTGAATTAAAAAGAAGACTGAAAGAACACTTCGAAACCAAGCTGTCCATAATCGCTTGGTGTCATGCTTTTGAACAGAGAGAGCAAAAGTCAGGGGAGTCGGTAGCCGAGTTTGTGGCTGCACTCCAACAAGCGTCATGCCACTGCGGGTTCCCAGACCTAGAGGATCGTCTCAGGGACAGACGTGTGTGCAGGCTGATGAATAGAGAGTTGCAGTAGTGCCTATTTGCCATGGAAAAGCTGACTTTCCAAGATGCCCTAAAAGAAATCATGGCAGATGAGGCTGCTGGTGGAGCGATGAGGGCTCTATGGCCTCAAAAGACTCCCTCCAGCCTGGTAGCTGTGCATCAAGAGACCATTGAGAGACAGGAAGTTTCAGAAGAGGACAATGAGATTGACCAGTTGCAAAGGGAACCCGTTAGATGGCATCGTCCTACAACACAAGCAACTATTCCTCCAAACTGCGTGAGTTGCAGGGCACAACACAGAAGGACTGAGTACAGGTTTCACACAGCAGTGTGCTGTGCATGTGGGAAGCAAGGCCACATCACCAGAGTCTGTAGAGGTTGCCAGAGAGATGCTTAAACTGCAGATGCCCAGCAGAAAGGTAAATGGGCCCCAGGACAGAACAGGGTCAGATAATGTTCTGGGAGGAGAAGCATTCTGCAGATGGGAGCCCAACGCCCCCTCAAAGAGAAGCTTAGACTTCAAGTCAAAATACAAGGGGTCCCTTGTTCCATGGAGCTTGACACCGGGTCAGCTCTGACCATCATTTTGTACGAGACTTTCAGTTATATCTGCAGACAAGGCAAAAAGCGAGTTCAACTCAAACCATTCTGACAGACTTTCAAAATTACCACATAGCAGTGAAAGGCAAAGCCTCTGTAAGAGTCAGATTCAAAGAGTTTGATGGACCAACGTTGTGTTCATTGAAGGTCAGCGTCCAAATCTAATAGGATTAGACTGGTTTGAAGCCCTGGGCATCCAAGTAACTGGCATAAATCGCACTCAAAACAGCTGACCTGGCAGCAGTATGCCAAGAGTATGCTGGTGTGTTCAGTCCTAACCTAGGATAATACAAGGGGACACCCATCTCCCTTAATCTTGATCCAGCTGTCACTCCAATCAGGATAAAACCGTGCAGAGTGCCTTTTGCATTAAAACCCAAAATCAATGTAGAGCTGGACAAATTAGTGCAACAGGTAGTGCTCCAACCCATGGACTGTAGCCTGTGGGAGATTCCTATAGTGACCCCAGTGAAGTCCAATGGGGACATCCATATCTGTGCAGACTACAAGTGCACAATCAACAAGGCACTACAGCAACACACTTACCCTGTGTCAGTGGTGAGTCACATCCTCACATCACTTCAAGGAGGTCACTTTTAATAGGTCAGTATTGGAAGAAGGAGGAACTGCCGACTATAGAAGAATGGACTTTAAAGGTTTCTGACCTGGCAGAAATGGCAAAGATTTCGGCTTATTTGAAAGATCATTCGCAAGAACGTTATATTATGGAGTGGGAAAAATGGATTGAATATATCCAGAAGAAATACGGGACTAAAAAGTTTCACTTAGCATTTGAATAAGTCTTCCTTTCTTTTTTCTTTTTTCTTTTTTTTTATATGTAATATTAATATTGCTTGTAGTTATTTTATATGAGCTAGAGAGTGATAGATTTAAGAATTTATTGTTGGTAGCATATGGATGTTTATGATTGTTCTTTGTTTTTATACCCTGTACTTAGCTCTGGGAAGTCGGGGGGGAGGGGGGAAAGGGGGGGGACGGGTAGGGAGGGATAGGTAGGGGAGGGGGAGGGGGGATTGTTAAAGATAAAATGTATTTTAAAACTTTTCAATAAAAAAAAAGGAGGTCACCTGTTTGCCAAACTAGACCTAGCACAAGTCTACCAACAGCTGCCAGTTGACGATGCCACAGCAGAGGCACAGACAATTGTCACTCACAGAGGGGCATTCAGAGTTCGTCGCCTGCAGTTTGGGGTAAGTGTTGTCCTGGGATTATTCCAGAACGTTATGGAATGGACACTTAAAAATATACCCGTAGTCTGCCCCTATTTTGATGATGTCCTGATTGCAGGTGAATCTGCGGCAGTTCTAGCAGATCGCCTCAGAGCAGTGCTTCAATGGTTCTGTGAAGCGGGATTGAAGTTAAAGAAAGAAAAGTGTCAAATTGGAGTGGATTCTACTGAGTTCTTGAGATTCTGGATAGATGCTGATGGAATCCATCCATCCGAGGCTAAGCTAAAAGCTATCCGACAAGCCCCCAGACCTAAATCCAAAGGGGAGTTGCAGGCATTTCTGGGACTTTTAAACTTTTATCACTCATTTCTGCCACACAAAGTGGTGTTGGCAGAGCCACTTCATCATCTTTTAGACAAAAAAGCCCCCTGGGTGTGGGCAAGTACCCACGATAAAGCATTCAGAGCAGTCAAATCACTGCTATCCTCAAACTCCATGTTAGCACATTTTAATGAAAAACTGCCCATGATTTTAGCATGTGATGCATCACCATATGGCATTGGAGCAGTTCTAAGCCATAAAATGGCAGATGGTCGTGAAGCCCCCATAGCATATTATTCTAGAACATTATCTGCAGCAGAGAGAAACTATGCTCAGATAGACAAGGAAGCTCTCGCTATCATAGCAGGAATTAAGAAATTCCATGACGTCGTATACGGGCGACCATTCACCATTTTCAATGATCACAAGCTGTTGCTTGGCCTCTTTACAGCAGACAAACAGACTCCGCAGATCCTATCACAAGGATGCTGCGATGGTCAATTTTTATGGCTGCCTTTTCATACAGGCTAGTCCACAAGCCAGGCAAGGAAATGGGCCATGATGATACACTCAGCTGAATGCCTCTGCCTCAAATAGATCCAGACCCAGACCCAGCAGCTCGCATCTTGGCAATCCAGGATCTTCCTGAAATGCCTCTACACGCCGCTGAAACTGCCACTGACAAAACACTCAGCCGTGTTCTGAACTTGGTGTTGAGGGGATGGCCAGAAAACAGGCTAAGTCCAGAATGCCAGAGATATGCCAGCAAAAAGGATGAGCTATCAGCCCACAAGGATTGTGTATTGTGGGGAAGCAGGGTAATTGTTCCGCCCACATTGCAAGCCAGAGTACTAGAATCTCTGCATGAGGGACACCCAGATATTGTTAGATTGAAGGCACTTGCAAGAAGCTACTTGTGGTGGCCAGGTCTGGATAAGGACATTGAGGCTCAAGTAAGGAGCTGTAGGGTTTGCCAAGAAACCTGGCCAGAAATGCCTCAAGCACCAGTGCACCACTGGGAGACCACGCAAACTCCATGGTCTCGTGTGCATATTGACTTTGCAGGACCATTTCAGGGACAGGTATTCCTCATTGGACAGCTATTCAAAATGGCTAGAGGTAGTACCTGTCCAATCTATGACTACTGCCAGGAACATCCAGGAACTGTGCAGACTTTTTGCTACACATGGCCTGCTGGACGTCATTGTGTCTGACAATGGGGCACAATTCATGGCAGCAGAGTTCCAGTCCTTCCTCAAGGCTAACATGATTAGACACACCACTTCAGCCCCATTCCATCCAGCTTCCAATGGGCAAGCTGAATGGATGGCGAGATCCACAAAAGAGTCTCTAAAGAGACTGATGACTGGAGACTGGAACCATCACCTGGCAGACCTTTTATGCCAGCACACAATGCCAAGTATTGCTACAGGTCGCTGCCCAGCTGAGCTTAGATGGGGTCATTGACTCATGACAAAATTGGACTGTCTCCATCCTGACAGATCAGCTGCAGAAACATCACAACCCAAACCTCCAAGGAATTTACAGTTGGGTGAGCCTGTTTGGGCAAGAAACTATGGGCAGGGGGGAACCTTGGGTGGTTGCTATTGTGACAAAGGTGTCAGGGCCACTATCCTGGATGACTGTCGTGTGGTCCAATGCCACATTGACCAATTGCAGCAGCGGCAGGCAGGTCAGAGTCCTGGAGCAGAAGGAGAGAGGACTATAGAGATGTATAAGGAAGTTGCCATTCCCGAATCACCCAGACCCACAGAAACTGTACGAGTAGAACCAGAGTCACCACAGAAAAGTGAAGCATGTTTGCAGGCAAGTCACACGAGCAAACACAGCGGTACAGGTCTACCCAGTGCATACAGTCATAGCGGCACGGGTCTACCGGGTACAGCTAACTGGCAAGATGATCGGGAGCCACAAACAGCTTTGCGGCGTTCCGAACAAACCCGTAAACCACCTGCATATTTAAATGGTTATGTGCATAAAATGTACTGGGGATGACTTTGTCCAGGGGGAATGGGTGTTATGTATTGATATTAACCGTTAATGTGTTTTGGTTTAAATCTGTCTCCGACTGTTTGGGAGGGAAACTAAAGTTTGTATTTGAACAGGAAAACCAGATTTAAATTTGATTGGTCACCGCCTAGTGGTGGCATGTATAAATAGCTGTCAGTCTGTCGGTTGAGCTCAGTTCTGTTATTTTTGTAAATAAACCTGTTGCATTCGATCGGTCTGGTCAATGTCTCCAAGAACCCACTATGCAACAGCTATTGTATGGTAAG
Organism: Vipera berus; assembly: GCF_964194415.1. Taxonomy (NCBI): domain Eukaryota; kingdom Metazoa; phylum Chordata; class Lepidosauria; order Squamata; family Viperidae; genus Vipera; species Vipera berus. The sequence goes on from NC_138203.1 coordinate 106,858,161, forward strand.
ACATTGCAACGCTGGCTGCAAATGATTAAGTATTTCCCAAGATAGGTTTCCATCTCAGAAATCACTTCTTTTTAAGCACCAACCAAATGTGGGGAAAAGCGGCTGGAATTCAGTCGATAGAAATTGTTTATTGTTTTTGTACGTGTTAGATTTGTTTATTGTTTCAAATATGTGTGCCTTTGCAGATCAGCTGACTTAATCTACTGAGCTGTTTTTAGAGCCATTGAAACTGCTTGCGTATGTGACAAATTTCAAGAAAGTAATTTGAACATGGCTCTATTCTTTGCAGACATCTTAGAATCATCTTCCATATTCATATGCTTTAATATGCTTGATTTATTATGGAGATCTTTTTATGGATTTAATGACAACAATAATTATTGGCCAGTGGTTCCTTTTGCAATTTCCCTGTTACTAATGAATTATTTAAATTAAAGCATACCCATATAAACAAATGTATACATTATATATACTTGCAAAGATGTTTTAGGGGACTTCATTTTTCCAGTGATTTCATTGAGTCTCATTGTCATGTTGCATTATTCATGGAGAACCTTGCAAATTGCTTCTCATTTCTATAGTACTTATAAATCATAGGACCATTTTCCTTGGGAAGATTTCAGCGGTAAACTTCACAGCTTGTTTTCAAATGAAAATTGTGTTCACTTTCGGTGATTTGTTTGCCATTCAAAATTGTAAGTCATTCCTACATTGCCATTTATAGAGACAGAAACTAAGGATAAATTGGCACTCCATGCATATTATACTGCCTCTAGCACCCATCCTGTTTGTTTCCTCTTTGTGTGTAGCTAGGGACACACAACCAGGGAAAAGCTATCTACACCACTGCTGGTGAGTTCCCAGAAGCATCTGCCTGGTCCCTGCTGGAGACATCACGCCAAACTGATCTTGAAAGATAAAAGTAAAACTCCTTCAAATTAAGCTTCACTCCTGGTTATGATTACACTGTATGGTTACATCCATTTCAAGTTTTTTTTAAAAAAAATAACAATACAGAAGTTGTTTGTCATTGCTTTCTTCCAGATTGTATTTTTCTAGCTGACCCTTGTTTATCTTCCATCCATGTTCTAGATAAGCCTAACCCTTAACTTACCTATTTTTGGAGCAAAGGGAAGCAATTTGGAAAGTAATAATAATAATAATGATTGTAACATAAATGTTAGTGTTCCAATGTGTTATCGTTAATAATAGCAGCTTTTTTTCCAGAAAGCATCAAATCCCCAGAGAGAGAGAAATCCAAAGCAATTCTGGATTTTGCCACTAGCTATCCTAACAGTTTCAGAATGTCACTTTGTTTGTTTTTTTGTTCAATGAATTCAAACTGCAAACTTGATTTAACACAGCTAGAAGGGTGTTTATTTTTGCCAGATTCTCCTCTTCAGAGAATTCCTGCCATTTGCTTCCCCTGACAAAACATCAGTGACATTCTGTACTACCAGAAAGCTATCAACTTTAGAAGCAATTGTCTGACAAAAGATGAAGTAATACAGAAGAAAGAGAAAGAGATTATGGTAAGGTTATATCAAATAATTAAAAGCACTAAAATTTTTCATTCCAATGAATAATGAACAATCAACTCTTGATTAAACTATTTATTGCCTTCATAAGGAATTATCCATGACAGCCATAATCAAAATGCCCCCCCCAGCATCTTTTGAGGAGGTGATAGAGTTTGCCTCCTTTTAGAAAAAGCAGAAAAAAATAACTTTGGAGGGATTGAACCAATCAAGTGCAGATATAGTTGTTCTCATTTAATTTACTCAAGACTCCTCCAAATTATGGCTAGCAGGAGAGGTGAGCAGCTGTTCAGAAAAAGGAAATACCAACTTACGAAATGAATGAGGAACGAGCTATTCCTCATTCCTTCCTGCTTTGGCTGATGGCAGCAGGAGGCCATCATGGGTGGTTTCGATGCCCCTCCCATCCAGAGATGCTGCAGATGGCATCCTGCCTTCCAGCAGGATCCCCTCCTCAGGAGAATCTGCCTGCTGGGCCTTTCTCCCATAAGACCGAGTTTCTGGGAGTTTGCTTTTGCTAGATTCTGTGCTTTGCATAACTTTGCTTATCCTGAAAGGAAACAGCAGTATTTCTCAACCTTGGCAACCATAAGAAATCTGGACTTTAACTCCCAGAATTCCCCAGCCAGCCATGCTGGCTGGGGAATTCTGGGTGTTGAAATCCAGACTTCTAAAAGTTGCTAAGGTTGAGAAAAACTGAAATAAAGGCTTGCATTTATTACAGTATATGCATGCATATATACCTCTACTATTTACTCTGTGGTTGACAGCAAAACATTTTTTAGCTTCATTCCTCTAAGTTCAGAATTGAAATTCTAGCATTGACCATATATTGTAGGGTCGTCCTGGGTGATTTAATGGGGTCAGGACGATTTTGACAAACTTTCCATGCCAGTCCATGTATCCTACATTCAGAGAGTTGAAAATATCCATTTAGGCTAGACCAATCCTTTGTCCAGTGAAAACAATTTAAATTAAACCTTCCAGACAGATTGTTTCCCGGCTCTACTTGAATTTATTTGCAGGGAGCCCATCCCCTTTCAGATTAATTGATCCCCTGTCAGATTGTCTTATTAGATTTTTTTTCCTAACATTCCGGAGGAAATTACCTTCCTGTCACCTAAATCCATGTATTCATGTCTTATATTCTGGGATGATGGCCCTTGGCCAGATAATAACCTCTCAGGTACTTGAAGTCAATCATCCTATTTCTCCCTTAGTCCTATTCTCTCTTAATTTGTCTTTGCCTTCTGCTCTAAAGGCAAAAGATTCCTTTTTTCATCTTTCTTCATAGGGCAGTTTTGAGTTTCCTTATCACTGCTATTTTCATTCAGTGAACCTGTTCTACTTAGCCTGAATCCTTCATAAAATGTGATGACTGGCTAGAATAGAATAGAACAGAGCTGGAAGGGACCTTAGAGGTCTTCTAGTCCAGCCCCCTGCTCAAGCAGGAGAACCTATACCATCTCAGACAAGTGACTGTCTAGCCACTTCTTAAAAATCTGTAGTGATGGAGCACCCACGATTTCTGGTTAATTGTCCTCACTGTCAGAAAGTTCCTCCTTAATTCCAGGTTGCTTCTCTCTTTGATTAGTTTCTAACCATTTTTTCTCATCCTGTCCTCTGGTGCTTTGGTGAATAACGTGACCCCCTCTTCTTTGTGGCAGCTCCTCAAATACTGGAACACTGCTATCATGTCTTTCCTATTTCTTCTTTTCTTTAGACTAGCCAAACCAAGGTAGGATCTGGCCAAATAGAATAAAATGGAATCTAGCTTCCTTTGATTTAGAAACCATACTTCTATTGATAAGGCCTGGAACTAAAATATAAAATACAGTGCCGAGTCCAGTTGGAGCCTGGCGCTGATCCTGGCGCTTCCACTGAGCCTGACAGCCCTGCAGCTCCAGCCATCTCTTGCTCAGGCTTGTGCGGTGCTGCCACCCGTTCAGCTCATTCCCCTTCCCCGCTACCACTTTTCTAGGATGGTTGCATACCACCTGCCAGGTGCCAATGTACCACAGGTGGTACCCATACCACTGGTTGAAAAGCCCTGGTTTAGATTTATAGACAGGTAGAGAATACGGCTAAATAAACTTTTGCCCAGCTTCACTTCATGAACCAGTAGCAACCTTTTCTGGAGAAGGATACCCTGGCCACAGTCATTCATATCCTTGTCTCCTCTACTTGTGCCAGAATGGGACAACTCACTATGGCCAATTCGCAGTGGGACATCTCACCATGGGACAATTCAACAATTCAATTTAATTATTTAAAATAATTGAAATTGAATAATTGTCATTTACATTACATTTTGTCTCTTCTTTAGCTGTGGTGAGTTGGCCGAGGTGAGTTGGCCATGGCGAGTTGGCCATAGCAAGTTGTCCTAGACAGCCTCTGGAGACTACTCTGAAACTGCTAGTAGTATAAAATGTACCAGCCTACATGTTTATTGAGTCAAAGTCAGTACTCACACAGAAAGTTGCAGATGTCCTTAGGTACAATCCAAGGTGTTAATACTAATCTACAGAGTCCTAAGTGTTTTTGAACACAGATACCTTTAGGATTGTCTATTTCAATGGATTCTGTGAGTTTGGTAGAGTAATAAATGTGGGCATTACATAAAGCAGGAGAGATTTGTGTGTGAGAGAGACATGTATGTTCTTATATAATAGCACCTATCCTTTGGAATAGTATTTCATCAGAGACTTGGATGTAGTCTTCACTACTGATTTTCAGGAAGGCTTTGCAAAAGTAGCTATTCCAATGGAGCTACTATATTTAGAAATTGATATCTAGTCACAGAAATATATATTTCATTGTCTTGTTGCTGTATGATTTCATTTATTTCATTGATTTATTCAACTGTAGTTTGTTTTGATTTCAACTGTGCAATACCACGAGTCCTCAAAAAATATGGCAGTATAAAAATACAAAATAAATATTTACTGCAAAAATGCAGAATGATTATTTTCTTTCTAAATTTACTGCTTTGATTTGTTTTAGTTGTGATATTTCATTCCTTTTGAACTTTCAAATAAATTATTGGAAGAGGCAAGTTTGAAGGAGAAATGAGATGTTTGTGTTCATCAAAAGGAGTCATAGGTTGAAAATGAAAAGTTGGCAAGCTTTACTTTAAAGCAAGGTGCAACTGAAATACCAGCTGCACCCATGGAAACGAAATTCCTGCTGCTTAGATGGACAGCAACATTATTCCCACTTTAAAAACAATAACAAGCAGTTTACTGTTGCTATTGCCATGCAACAGCTGAAGGCGGTTATAAGATTTGTATAGTGCTACAGGGAAATTTTGTAGAGCTGGAGAGAGATTTCAAGCAACTAATTGATGCAATCAATTTTAAGTGAGAAATAACCAGGCATACACTATAAATATTTAATGCAAAGAAAAATGTATTTTAGGGCTTTTTAAAATAGCAAATAAAGGAATTTACTGTTGAAATTATCCTCATAAGAGATCAACATGAAATTAATCTCTTTTAATTTATGGAATATGATATTGAGAAGGAAGGAGGGAAGGAAGAAAAGAAGGAAAAATGGAAAGGGAAGAAGGAAAGAAGGAAGCAAGGTTACATTGCCTCCTCTCCTATGTCCTGCTAAGTTCTGTTGCTACTTGTTAACTACAAAAACTGAGCAATAAATATCAGAAAAGAGATGGAATAATGCCCTTGAAGCACAAGCGAATGTTTCTACTTTGCAGGAGTAATTTGAAAGAAAGATGATAAGGAGTCTGGAGGCTAAATCCTATGAAGAACGGCTAAAGGAACTCGGTGTTAGCGATAAAAGGGAATAATTGTAGCTCAGGGTTGAATTGGGTGTGTTTAACTTAATGAAAAGAAAGACTAACATTATAGCAGTCTCCCAATACTTGAAGAGCTGCACAGGGAAGAGGGGGGCAATTTATTCTCCATAGCACCTGAGGGTAGGACAAGAAGTAATGGGAGACCCAACCTAGAAATAAAGAGGAATTTCCTGACAGTGAGAACAATTAAGCAGTGGAATAGCTTGCCTGTCAACTGTCCAGTTGGTGGATCCAGAAAAAAAAAAAACACAACTCCTGGATCCAGAGAAAAAAAACCAACTCCTGGGACAAAGAAGAGGGAGCCAAGCTATTCTCCAAAGCACCTGAAAGCAGGACAAGAAGCAACGGATGGAAACTAGTCAAGGAGAGAAGCAACCTAGAACTAAAGAGAAACTTCCTGACAGTTAGAACAATTAACCAGTGGAACAACCTGCCTCCAGAAGCGGTGAATGCCCCAAAACTGGAAGTTTTTAAGAAGAGAATGGACAGCCATTTGCCTGAAATGGTATAGGGTTTCCTGCCTGAGCAGGGGGTTGGACTAGATGACCTCCAAGGTCCCTTCCTAATAATAATAATAATAATAATAATAATAATAATAATAATAATAATAATAATAATAATAATAATAATAATAATAATTGTTGTTGTTGTTGTTGTTGTTGTTGTTGTTGTTGTTGTTGTTATTTTACCAAAAGTATAAACTTTACTGAATAAACCACATTGGCACAGAGAAAGCAAAAAAAGCTGTGGGTTTCCTGTGAAAAGCTAGCATAGTTAATTTCCACCCACAGTCCATTACATCCACCAATCACTTCTGTTCGTTTTGTTATGGGAACCAGCGAACCAAGCTAGTCCACCTGCTCAATGTGTCCTTAGGCTGGGCACTCTCTCACCCTTGCATTCCATCCCTGCTCCTCCCTTTTCTTTGTCAAGCTGCGAGCAATGCGGAATATAGGTGAGAGGACAAATCAGTCTTGACATTGCCTTCCAGTTGGGTGTGCTCCATTGCTACAGGTTTGTCTGAGATGGAATGAGAGCTTGGGCAGGGGAGTTGGACTGGAAGACCTCCAAGATCCCCTCCAACCCTATGCTTCTGTGAAAGAGTATGATTTTTTTAAATAGAATCAGTAGAGCACTGTACCAATTTTAGTAGTTTTAATTTTGTTAATGCAAAAGTTGTATTTCACCGATTCTATTTCACAGGAGAAATATAAAGTTTTATTAGTACTTTTTTGGGTTTTCCTGGAATTTGGTTCCAGAGGGATGACGGGGGGGAAATCCTTTTATCAAGGCAGTTGGGTTCCCTTGCAGTTTTAAAAATCATCAGCCTTTCAGTCTTCCACTCTTTAAGCAGTTTGGGCCATAGGACACTGTTACACAACATTTCATGCAGGTAATCCTCAACTTACAATCACAGTTGAGCCCAACTTTTCCACTGTTTAGCAAGACAGTTGTTAAGTGAGCTGTACCCCATTTTATGACCTTTTGCCACAGTTGTTAAGCAAATCATTGTAACTGTTAAGCGAATCATGCAGTCATTCAGTGAATCTGGCTTCTCCCATGGATTTCCTTGTCGGACGCCTGCTTGGAAGGTTGCAAGTGCTGGTCACAGGAGCCCAAGACAAAGCAAACCATCATAAATACATGCCGGTTGCCAAGCACCTGAATTTGGATCAAATGACCATTGGGATGCTGCAATGGTCATAGGTGTGAAAACAGGTCATAAGTCACTTACCCTGCCATTGTAACTTCAAATGGTCACTAAACGAAGGGTTGGAAGTTGAGACTACCCATACAAGCAGATGGAGGGAAACTGCAATGGAAAAAGGAACTTCATGCTGCTTCTGATAATCTTGTGAGGTAGGCAATGAATATGGGATCTGAACACCCTCTTTGTCACAAGGAAACTCTCTTTCATCTTCCAGGCGGTGGAAGACTGAACTCACCACTCAGAGTGAAGGGGCATTTATTTTCCCTCCTGGGATCCCAGGTTTTGGCTCTACTGCCTGGAAAGGAGGTAGAAAGCAGCCCCTTCTCTCCCCCCCCCCACATTAATTGGAGAGTTTGTTCAATAAATTGGAACCCACAGGTAAGCTTGTGTGCATGTGGCAAGAAAGGAAGGCAGCAGAGAAATGGGAAAGAGAAACCTCCAAGCCCCTCAGCAACTGGTCTTCAGACAGCAAAAGAAACAGAAAATTCCTGGAGCTGCAAGACCAGCTGAAAGGTAGAGTTATTGTGGGAAGAATCCAGAGAAAGAAATATTTTGGAGAATATTAAAAAGGAAGAATATATTTCTCCAAAGGAATAATGGAGAAGGTGTTAAAAAAGACAGAAAACAGCCACCAGAAACCAGCTCCAGCCCCTCTCCCCCAAGCAGAAACTAGGCAGAAGCCAGCTTTTAGAAATGCAGATGTGATAATCCTTTCAGAAAGGCTGCAGCCAGGAAGCTAGAAACTGATGAGATTAGGAAGACAAAGACCCCTAAAATCTACAAACCCCACCCAAACTCTAAGGACAGGAAACATAATAGGATTAACCCACCAATACCAAAAGGGCACACTCAGACTCAGGTCAACGTACATGACACAGGAAATATAAAGCTTCAAACAGGAACAGGAAACAACCTGAAAAGCCCCAGAAGGTATAAAAAGCCTGACACTCCCAGCTACATGTGGTCAGCTTTCCCAGAGCCCTCTGTCTGGCTCTGCTCTTCAATAAACCACAACCTTCTTTCTAAAGCAGTCTCCATTTTCTTTATTCCCAGCTTGGACTGGACCCTGATGCAGATTTTTTCGTTTTTTATTTTTCAACAGCAGTGTGCCTGCAGTCATGTGATTGCTATCTTCCAAAAGGCAAAGTCAATGGAGAAACTAAGAGTGATCACATAGTGTTGTGCTTAATGATGGTTCTGAATTCACGTAACAACAACCAGAAGTGCTGGAACTCTGAGTGGTAAAGCAATGTGGTCACAAGCCTTTGCGCTTTATTGCAAGCATCACTTAGCAATGGAAATTCGGGTCCCAACTACCATTGTTATCCAAGGGCTACCCATATAACACCCAGACAAATTAATTGCCTATACCTCTCTAGTCTGAGAGTGCAAACAAATAAGAAAAGAAGTTAAATTATCATTCAAGCACTCACTGCCTTTGAAAAAGCAATCAAGATGGGATTCTTGAATCAACCTGTTAAATGTCCATGATTTTATTTCAGTAATTTAAACTTTTGCATTTCTGTACTGATGAATTCCATTGGCATACTGATGATGCCAATCCCTAAACTGACAGATGACCTCATCCAACTGTTTCATAGAGATCTTTGATAAGAGGAGGGAGAGCATCTCCCTACCAAGTGAGGGATCAGGAACAAAATCTCTCCCCTCCCAACAACACCAACTGGAAATGACCATTGAGGAAAAGAAGTGAACCATTGCAACACAGCACCTCCCACTCTGAACCCAGTCCAGAAAGATACCTCAATCAGTGGTACTGAAAGCCAATGAGACATCAAGGATATAGATGGGCCACCTCCATCCTGGTTCTGCCAATGACCAACACTGTCTCTGTATATACTACTCTATACTACTCTGTATATACTGTCTGAAATGGATCCAGATATGGTAAATAAATGATTACACATATTTATTCATTCATATTTATTTAATCAATCTATGTAGCCTCCCATTTTGCCAATTGCAGCTATTGGTGTCTAACCTATGATTAAAATCCAACACCTAGCTGTTCACAGATTTTCATATTATCTACTTTAAAGGAAGACTCTAGTGTCAGTGAAGTAAACCCTGGACAGTTCTAATTTTGGATGATGGCCATTATTATTTTTCCTAGATATCAGGCTTTATTTATTGTTGAAGAGAAAACAGTGTGGTTATCTCCAGCCCCAACTTCCAAATTTCCCATAGAAGCCTGCCAGAGATGATTTTTAGAACTGGTTTGCCACTGCCTACTTCCTAGGACTTACAGAGTGTGACTCTGACTGTGTTTCATGGTCTCCCAGTTTCTAGTGTGTGCCTTAGCCACTAGACCAGACTGGCATTCAAAAAAACATTAGTGACACGACCATATGCAAAATTGTAAATATTTATTGACTTTAGCTGAAATGCATGTGCATTATAAATGGAGCTTACTCCTGATAATCCAATGTAAAGTTCAGCAAGACTTATTAGAAGACTAACTTAGAAAGAAACTGGGTAGTTATTAATTGTCAGCAAGGCAATATTCACTTGTCTTATTTATTTATTAAACTGCCCACTGACTGTGGCTCTGTCTAATTCTCCAATCATCTCTTATTTAAACACTATGACTCAAATTAAAATAATTAACCATAGTTTCATTGAACTAAAGGGTTAAAGTAAGCATGTATTTATAATGTACGAGTAATAACCCTAAGTTTTGAATGCCAAGGATGATGATGATTGTCTCTGGAACAGCCGAATCAGCACATACCCTTATACATCATTTAATTTATAAACAGGAGAAACTTTCAAGGCTAGGCAACATAACTGAAGTAGCTTGAAACCCATTATTCATCCTGAATGGCAGCAGCTAAAAATATTAAAATATATGTCAATTAAATAATTATTTTAAATGAAACAGATATTAATGGTTAGGAAATAAAAAAACATATTTTCTCAGTGTCTTCATTCCCCTCACATTAAAAGCAGAGCAGGAGCTAAACTCTGAAATTTCATTCTGCATTGGAATCAGTGGGAAACAGGGAGGAAGTTATTACTCTGAAGTCAAATTACTTAATTTTAATGGAATTGATGCAATATTTTCAGAAAACATTGAGACCCATAACGTCCTTACAGGTAGTCCTTGACTTACAACTATTTGTTTAGTGACTGTTCAGATTTACAATGGCACTTAATCTGGCATGTATCTATGACAGCTGCAGTGTCCTGAGATCATGTGATTATTATTTGTAACCTTCACAGTTGTGTGACTCACTTAACAGCTGCAGTGATCCACTTAACTGTGGCAAAAAGGTCATAAAATGGGTGCAACTCACTTAACAACTATCTTGCTTAGCAATGGAGATTTTGGGCTCATTTGTGGTCATAAATTGAACACTACCTTTATTTTTGATGTGCTGATTTCAGAATCACCAGTTATAAATCTGTACTGGGAAGCTTTCCCTGAACCTCCAAGATAGACTTCCCTCTCACTTCAACTGATCTTCCTTCTGCTGATGGAAGACACTCATATCCTATTCTGTTTTAGCCAATAAATCCATGCTTCTCATATTTATTTGAAAGCCAACCAATAGGGCTTCAACAATTAATCTTCTTTACAAGTCACTTCCTCCATAATGAAGATTTTATTTTAGCCCCTGCATTCAAAGATACTCTATCTCTTAGTAACAATTCTGTGTTTTTGCCTCTGTGATAAAAAGATCTCAGTAACAATGCTGCTTCCATTAGTGCAATTAGGAATTCAATTTGTATTTCATATAGTTATTTAAGATAGAAAATTTTATTTTGTGTGCATTCAGAGAATATTTAACATAGTAGTTAATGAACATGCTACTGTTGAAGTTGCAGGATTTGGAACATTTGTTGAATTGTTATTATTATTAGTATCAGCAGTAGCAACAGTAATAATACCATAATACAGTATATGGATATTTAAATTTAAATTGTTCATTGATTATGTGATATAAGGGTGAAAGATAGATCTACTTTGTGTAAGTTTTGGCTTATTTGTACATTATACTATTACTATTTTGATTTGGGTAATAAACTGCAAAACATTTTTAAAGATATAGGCTATCGACTCCTATCTGCACAGAATTGCATGTGTGTGCATGTATGTGGAGGAGCATATCAATTTAATATTTCATGAACATAAATAGGAATAAGAAGCAAAGCACCCAGCCTATAAGATTTCAGATGTGTAAATGATTATCAGGTTCAAATAAACAAATAAGGAAGATTTTTTTTCCAGAAACTCTAAAGCAATAGTATCTATTGCTAATAAATTAGTAATGAAAGAATGTTTTGAACCAAGTTCTAAAATAGTGTTTATGGGTGAACTCCTTTTAGTTGTAAGGTTCAAATGCATTATAAATTGCATTTACTTTATAGCATCTTTGGCTCTCTACAGAAGGAGTAGTGATTTGTGATTTGCTATATTTGTTGCAATGGAAACAAAAGTTTCATTTAACTGACTAGAACAGGTTCAACCATGATATTTTAATGGTGTAAACAGTACAATTGATTTAATTTTGATTATTGCAAAAAGAAAACAAGTGAGATTCACCTCAAGCCAAACATTTGGATTTATTTCCCAGAGGAATTCAGCGAAAGTTCATTTTCAGGACAACATACAGCTCAGACTGGCTGCCAACTAAGAGCTGTTTGACAACTTGGTGTAAAAGTCCTCAGAATGGAGAATGGCCACAATGTGGGAGTCTAGGGTTCTCTGGTGAAACCACAGCTGTGTTATATTTGTATGGTTACCAGGACAGCAGAAATGTTGACAGTAGTAGTACCATTAAGACCTTGTAAGTAACAAAATAAGGTAGCACTTCTTCAAGAGATAAACCAATGGAGATCAACTTCCCTGCAAAATTATTCAAAATTGTTAGCATTCACAATTGAAGCTATTGAAGGTGTCCATGAAGGGGCAAGAAGTAGGGGGCCATGATGCAAAACTTGCAACTTACAAAGTTGCATCAGAGCTTGGATCATGACACCACCATGGACATGTCATTGGCTATATGTGATAGCCCCTTCCTAGAAACACAAAGGTTAGCTGTGTCATCTTTGCAAAAGTTCTGGACTCCAGAGAACAGATTTAGCTAACTTCAAGTAAACTCTGGAGAATGGGTCTATTTAACCAAGTACACATAAAGGCTTAGCTGGAAACCAAAGGCAGGAGTAAGAGTTGTTAGAACTGAGACAGAGGCAAAAGTGTATCCAAGTAATGAATACCCATATGTATTTTGACATATCAATAAAGTTCAGATAAAACAAAGATTAACAAATATCAAGATTAATGTTGGCCCCTATGGGGAAAAAACTCAAGCTGGGAGTTGAGATGGACTAAAAATTAGACAAAATTACAAATTAGTTGAAATGTATACCATTTAATTTGTTGTAGCCTACCCTGCTGTCCTGAGGTTAATTGTGCTTCGTGTAACTATAGAAATAAATATCAGCATCAGTATATAAGGTAAACAGTAATTTAAAAGTCAAGTGCATTTTTTATTATATATTCATTAAAATATTTATAACCGTGTATCAACAGATCTTAGGCAGGATGCAAATAACAAACAGAATAAGACAACACAAAAATATCAAAGCAGCATACTCTACAGTTCAGTATACAAAATATGCCGTAGTGCAATCACTAAATTTTATCAAACATAGATGGTCAGGTTTTTACTAAGGATCTATCTATTGTCGGGAGAGGAGGTTCAATAATGGGTGTGTGAAAGTCAGTGCATTCCTTTTCCAATTAGATGTGTCCAAATACTAGAAATCTGCTCTGTTCTATTGTTGACAGTTGACTCTACACTAATAGAACATTATTTTGTTTTCTTGAATTGTCATAGATCCACTGTTGTAAACACAGGAGGTTTTCAAAAACTGAAAGAAGAATTTAACTGGGGAAACTGATACCCCCCCAATCCCCACAAGAGCAGTTACAACCATATTACTTTAGATTTAGAAGTTTTAGAAAGCAAGCTGAAGAATCTGAGGGCTAAGATAGTATTCTTATCTATCCTTCCAATTGTTAGGAAAAGGGAGAAAAAGAAAAATGCTTCAGGTGAATGGCTGGCTAAGGAAAATGTATTGATGCGAGAGGCTTTGTTTCTAAAAATATGGCCTGTATTGTCTTAATTATGACTGCTGACCCAAGGTAGACTACAGCTAGAAAGACTAGGAAGCAAATGTGTAGCTGCAGCATGTCAAATTCACTTGTCCTAGTGTCATGTTTTATATCACCTGTATTCTTCCAGAAAAGAATGTACCATGGAAACCAATCATTCTGAAATTAGAGGGTTGAAATGATAGATTCTGCCTTTAAAAAACAAATGCCAAAATGAGATCAATGAGACAATGAAAATCAAACATAATACTAAAGAGTGTAACTTGATTCTCATAGCTTTATTGACCTCAGTGTAAAAGAACACCTGAGTTGAAATGCACCCTTGGAGGTTCCTGTTATTGGTGATTAACGTACAAATTGCTTTACTACTTTCTTTACTACCGTATTTTCCGGCATATAAGACGACTGGGCGTATAAGACGACCCCCCAACTTTTGAGATGATTTTCATGGGTTAAAAAGTCGTCTTATACACCAGAAAATACGTTATGTATTTCTAGACATGCTACTAAGATAAGCAATAAAGTTATAAAACAAATGAACAATATGCAAATATTTCCTTTTCTAAACAAGAGAGAGAGAGAGAGAGAGAGAGAGAGAGAGAGAGAGAGAGAGAGAGAGAGAGAGAGAGAGAGATGGTACTTTACAACACTTTCCTATTAAAATCAACTTCATTAGTTATCCTATAATTTTTACATATTAAAATTTAATGATGCTTGTTGAAGAAATATATAACTTTACAATAACTTTGTATTTGCTGTTTATATTTTTAAGAAGGCTTTTTTGCATTTCTTCTGGAATTTAAGGAAGTTTTTTTTTTAACAGACAAACATTGTTGGAGCTTGATTTTATTTTGCTTTTAAGGGCAATTTTAATTAAATGGGTATGGAAGGGGCTAGATTGCTCGGGCAAAAAGGTACTTTCCCTTAAAATACATTTTATTGTCAGTGTTGGTAAATAAAACATTTGAGTATGCCAGTGTTTTTCAGTCTCAGCAACTTTAAGAGGTGTGGATTTAAACTCTCAGAATTTAGTGCAGAAAAGAAATAATGGAAAAGAAATAATAATAAGAACAATAAAATAAAGAATAGAAAATCTTTCTGATTTTCTTTTTAGAAACTTCAAAAGGAGATGAATTTAAATTGGTCAGTGGTCCTGACCTTTTAATTTTTTTCTGCTGCCTTGTTAGTGAAATAAGTAGATGCTTAGTATATAATCCTGAAGATTTCTTATTCTGACAAGTTCTTTCACATGAATGTGGGTTTTATATTGACCTTTGTATCAACTTTTGCAGCTCACATGTCTATTGAAGAACTTCTTTTGATGTACATCACACACTAATGTGGCAAATAAGGGCCAAGGATCATCATTACTAATCCCTTTGGGGCTGGTGAAAGCTGGAATCTGATAATTTTAATTCTATCAGAGTATCTCATGTAAGAAAGTTTTGATAAAAGGTGATAGGATATCTTTCTCCCTTCTTTTAGCTTTGATTATGCCAAAGAAAGTACATTGCTTCTATGAGATTGTGCTTCCAAATGTATAAATTTGGATTGGGAAATTTGATTAGCTTTCTCTAAAGTTATTATAATAGTTTATTTAACCATTGCCTGTCTTTAATCAGGAAATATTGCTTTCTATTTATCAGTTCTAACTGAGGCTGTATCAACAAATACTTGGAGCACACTCAATGAATTGTTCATTATTTCTAAATGCACCAGTCATGTTTCTGTGGAAATAAAAATCTTTATCAGGTCCAGTCCAAGCTGGGTATAAACAAAATGGAGACTGCTTTAGGAAGAAGGTTGTAGTTTATTAAAGAGTAAAGTCAGACAGAAGCATGGCTCTGGGAAAGCTGACCACATGTAGTAGGGAGTGGTGGGTTTTTATATCTTCTTGAGCTTTTGTTTGGAGTTGTTCCTGTGGCATGAACTTTGACCTGAGTCTGAGTATGCCTTTCTGGTATTCTGATGTTGGTGGGTTAATCCTATTATGTCCCAAAGGTCATATCCTGCTTCCCTGGGGGTGTGGCTGATGACTATGTCCTGTGCTGGATTTTTTTGGTGTGAGGGATTGTTGATTCTAGGGATCTTGGTCTTTCTAACCCCATCAGGTCTGATCTTCCAGGTGCCAGTCTTTCTGAAAGGATTATGATATCTGCATTTCTATAGAGCTGGTTTCTGCTTGGGGGAGAGAGATTTGGGGCTATTAAGAAAAACTGGGCATGCTTTTTTGCCTTTTTAAGATCTTTTGAGGGAATATAATATTCTGGCCTTTTAATATTTCCTTCTCTGGGTGGGGGCTGATTTTCCACATTTCCATTTTTTTAAGACATTACATGCTGTAATCTTCTTTGTTGTTAGATAAAGGAGGGAGAAGATGATCTTGCAACCCTGGTTTGGAGCTTTGAGGTTTTTTCCTCCTTGAAGGCATCTAGAGAGCTTATTACTAACCTCCCAGTTAGGAAAATAGTTGGCTCTGGTGAACAAAATACAGCTCTCTTTAGGTAAAAACAAAGCAAAAATAACAAGGGCAAATACAGCTGTAGTTCACCAAGCAGTCAGATTTACTTGAAGTATTCAGATTAGTCCCAGATATGTTAGAATGCCTTTTTATTGTTACAGGATAAATAGAAAATAGTTTTTGTATACAGGTGGTCCTCAACTTACAACCATTCATTTAGTGACTTTTGGAAGTTACAACAGAACTGGAAAAATGACTTATAACCAATACTTGCACTTACAACCGTCTCAGCATCCCCACAGTCAGGTGATCAAATTTCAGGTGCTTACCAGTTGACCCATATTGACATGTAGTTGCAGTGTCCCCTGGTCATGTAATCACCATTTGTGTTCTTTCCAGTTAGCTTCCAACAAACAAAATCAAAGGGGGAAGCCACCCCCTGATCATTTACAATAAAAGCAACTAATAAAGAAAACCCAGTAAGATGGCTACCAGAATAACAATAACCTGAACCAAAGAAATAAGACTCAACCATACAACATCTTGTTCCTGGGCCTGAGAGATGGGTCCTCAAGGCTCACTTAAAGAATGACAGGTTGGGGCAACACAAACTTTGGGGTGGTGATGGTGGAGGTGGACACAATTCCAGAAGTAAGCACCACAATAGAGAAGGTAGGCTTCCTGGGACCTGCTTCCTTACATTGTCTCAAGGATGGGACCCAAAACATTTCAGCTCTGCCTGATCCTATAGGATGGGCATAAAGAATGGGAGAAAGATAGCCCCTCGAGTAATTAGGTTCCTTTTATTATTTTAGGAAAGAAGGAAGGAAGGAAGGAAGGAAGGAAGGAAGGAAGGAAGGAAGGAAGGAAGGAAGGAAGGAAGGCTATTGTTAATACATCTAACATAATTGCAAAACTGAAGCTTCCAAAATTTCTATAACTTTCACATGAAAGTAATTTTGGGACCCGCAGATATATAACATAGTGTAATATATAATTCCATAATTATTTAATGTAGGAATATATGTCAGTGCTGCTAACATCGAATGTTCTTGCTTTGACAAAAGATGAAGAAGCAACTATTTCATATGTTACTGTTAAAGTTACCCATAGGTCCACAAACTGCTGCCCAACTCACACCTCAAAGGAGCCTTAATCCTGATGACCCTGGGGTAAAGAAAATAAAGCGAGAACTTCTCACTGATCAATGGTTTAAAGACAATCAGACATCCCTAACATGCAGGGATGGTCTGGCTTACAAGGGGGGGAAATTGTACTTTCCTGAAGCTCTCCGTCTTAACGCTCTCAAACATAGCCATGATGTCAAACAGGCTGGACACTCTGCATATCTAAAAACTCTACATCTCACTCGCCAGCAATTTTGGTAGCTGGGACTAAAATGAGACGTGGAAAAGTATATCAGGAGCTGTACTATATGTGCCACCATGAAAAGAATCCCAGGGAAAACCCCTGGGTTACTGCAAACGGTGGCCGAACCTTCTCAACCATGGGAAGAAATAGCTATGGACTTTATAGTAGACCTACCTGACAGTTTCAAAACAGGCTCATTTTATCACCTGCAAAGGACTCCCATCGGCCCAGTGCCTGACTAAGTTGTTCCTAAAACATATCTAACAGCTACATGGCACCCCTAAGCAAATAATTTCAGACAGAGGGTAGCAGTTCACAGTGAAATTTTGGAGAAATTTTCTTAAATTAGTGGATCATCTCATTTCTTAAATTAATGGATCATCATCTGTGCTTTTCACACAGCTACTAAATGGGGACGCAGAATCCACTAACAAAATGGTGGAACAATATCTTAGATGCTAAGTTTCTTAGCAACAAACAAACTGGACTGACCTCCTCCCTTTCGCAGAGGTGGCTTACAATAATTCAGTACACAGCAGCACCGGCTACACTCTTTCCGGGTAGCCACAGGAAAAGAATTCAACCCCATACCGGAATACCCTCAGTTACCCTCCGCTTCCCAGACTCTTGATCATTGGGTGAAGGGTTGGGAAGAAGTTTGGAAAAACACAAAGATGGCCTTAAAAAAGACTTTTGACACCTACAAAAAGCAGGCTGACAAAAAGAGAGCTCCCAAAAGGACATTCCAAGTTGGGGAAAAAGTTTATTTGTTGACCAAATACTTACGCCTTAAAATACCCAACAAGAAATTAGGACCAAAATTCTTGGTGCCTTTCCCCATTGTGAGAATCATCAACCCAGTCACAGTAGAATTGAAACTCCCCAGACTTTTAGAAAAATTCACCCAGTTTTCCATTGTAGCTTACTGAAACCTTTTCGGGCCTCCACTTTAAGACCTCCCCTTAAGAAGGCACCCAGACCCCTTGTAGTAGTGGGTCAGATCCATTATGAAGTGAAACGTATTCTTGACTCTAGAATTTTTAAGGGAAAATTGCAGTACCTAATACAATGGAAGGGATATCCATTGTCTGAAGCCATTTGGGAGAAATCTAGCAATATGAAAGCTGACAGACTTATCAAAAAGTTTTATGAGAAACACCCCAACAAACCAATAGCCAGCTCCTAACTTGTGTTTTGTTTACATTACAGGATCTGTCCTTTTTGTAAGGGGGGGCGGATGTTAATGCTGCTAACATCGAATGTTCTTGCTTTGACAAAAGATGAAGAAGCAGCTATTTCATATGTTAAGCTTGTGTGTTACCGTTAAAGCTAGAATTAGTTATTGCTGGGAGGGAGGAGGAAGAATGTCTCTCTAGGGTGTTATGAAATAAGAGAAGATAAGAATTTGGTGGGTTGTCTAACAGAAGGGAAAACTGACCCTTCAAATTAATTGGAGAATGTGTTTTATGACAGCAATGAAAAGGAGGAGGATTGTGCTTAATATATTGTGCTAAGGGGAGGGGATTCAGACTCCAGCTTCTCCTAGCAAGCTTTGCCAATGTTATAGGGCTAATAAAAGACTTTTAAGGTAAACAATGCCTCAGAGTCCTTTGAAAAGCTCATTCCATCAGAAATTTGACAATATGTCTGGAAATATCACAATAATTATCACAATAATTTCATACCATTAGTAAGTTGCCTTAAAGTTTTTTAAACTTTTTTTTTAAAAAAAAACCCTTAAGGCAACTTACTAATGGTATTAAAGATTTTTTAAAACCTTACACTTAAATGGTTATTAAAGATGCACAAGTAATTTTATTTAGATTTTTATACATTCAGTACTTACTCTCCTAAATGTTAAGTTTATTTTCATTGATTATAACTCATGAACAAGGCATAAACTTTACTGATTATATTTTTAAACATAGGAATTGAAATTCATGTTTGAAATCTGGTCTTTTTTCACAATTTTCTGTACTTAGCTAAACAATGGGTTATTATGTTACAAAAATGAAGGTGTTAAAAGCAGAAAAATTGCCATTGAGGCACTGGCACATTTGGGTTAGATCTTAGAGGTCACAAAGTACAAACAATTGAGATTTGGGTGACACTTGAACAAACAAAAAGTGAGGTAAATTATAACAACCAGTGCCAAGAGATATGAACGGATCAAAGTGAAAATGGAAATGGAAAATCAAATAGGTTATATTCTTTAGCAATGATACAACACAGATTGCGTATAATCTCAAATTATGTATCAGATCACATCAGTGTACTGTGACTATCTTTAATATACTTTGAGGTATAAGTTAACCTCTCATGCATCCAGGAAAAGAATTAAAACAAAGGATCTCTATCCTGATTTTCCAAAATGAACAGCTCTAGCATTCTCTTTCTTTCTTCCTTCCTTTCTTGCATTCCTTATTCACCCATGTATTTAATAAGATTGTGATGAATCAGTTACCTTAATACCAAAACCGAAACAAATATGTGGATTAATTTGCTTACAAGTAGGTCCAAATGAATAGCATTTTCACAGTCACAGAATATTGGAATGCTGTGAATATAACATACCATGACTTCAGGCAAACATTCAGTTTTGTCTATGGTGATATGATTAGCAGGCTGATTAATTATGGACTAAATGATATTGTTACAAGGTGAATCCACAGTGTGTGAAGAATCATATTTAAAGAGTGCTTGTCAATGGCTTTCTGTCAAACTGAAGGAGAGTCATATCAAAGGAAGCCTGTGAAACCTGTTCCGGGGCCTGCGTCTTCAACATTTTTATTAAAAACTTGAAATCTTGAGGGAATTCTTATTAAATATCAGATAATACAAAATTAAGTGGAATTATAGTGTCCTAGAAGATGAAAATAACATTCAGATTAATCTTGATAGGTTACAAAATAGGGCGGAGAATAACAACATGAATTTTAATACAGATTAATATTAAGTTCCATACCTAGTGGAGAAAATGTACAAGTATGATATGACAAATGCAATTTTAAGTTGCACCGGTTATAGTCCGACTTTCAAATCATGGCAAGTAATCATTTCTTCTCCTTTCAGATATTCCATCTGATTACGGTGTCCAGCTATGGCCACCACATTTAAAAAAGGAGATAAAGAAGAGATTTCTGATGGGCAGCAAAGCTAATCAGGAAAATGGAAACAAAGCACAAGGAGAGGTGGAGGGTTGCCATATATTAAAAAAAATGTCATCTATTCTATATCAACAATCATTCTGAGTACTTGGCAGAAGAAAAAGTTGGAGTATAAATCAAATAAGGATACAGAGTTTGTATTCAAGCAAAAGTTGGCAGGCCATAGCCATAGGGTCACAAATGGTTCCAAACATTTTCTTATGGCTGTTGGAACTTTTGGAGATCATGCATTCTCTATCACGTTTAGATAGGAATTAAACCATAGCTGTTGTATCTATTTACTACTAAAACTCTTGTCCTAATCTTTAACTGGCCCAAATGGTGCATCATAGGACAACAGTTTTTGAAACAAGGTACCTCAAATAGGCTAACTTACAGAATGTGTCCAAAATCCACAAGCCACAAATCCTGAGGGAATCAAATTTGGGGAAGTTGTGGCTGCTTTTGTGCTACTGGCTGCTGTGCACTGCTGGGCTGCTGCTGTGATCTTCATTTTCAATTTCTGTGACAGTTTCCCAGCCAGTTTCACAATCCCTCTCTCTCCCACCGAGCAGTAGTTCCTTGAAAGGGAAGGAGGAAGGGAAGAAGGAATAGGAAGGAAGGAACAGGAAGGAAGGAGCCCCTTGTCATACTTTTCAATCCATGCCACCCCATCATGTGCTCCTGAACCAGTGCCAGCCCACCTGCCTCTTCCCCACCCCACACTACCCCCCCCGCATGCTTTCCCTGACACATGCACCAGCCTACCTGTGTGCCTTTTCTGAACCGTACAGCCCATTGCATGCCACCATGTACCCTTCCTAACCCTCACAACCACCCCACATCTCTTCATTGATGTGCATAGAACCTCCTGCGTGCCCTCATACAACCTCCTCAACCCGCACCTCTCCTAAGCACCTTCCCAATCCAGGTAGCACTTCTTGAGCATCATCACCCACCTTTCCTGACTCATCTTCTCTCCCCCCCAGTATGCTGTTCCTAACCTATATGGCACTTCTTGTGCACTCTCAAGCAACCGCAGGCACCCTTCCCAACTTACACCACCTGGTGCGCTATCCCTGACTAGCACAGCATTTTTCACACTCTTGTGATACCCATGCATTATTTTTACTGCCCTAACTCCAACATGCCCTATTTGACTTGCCTGGCATTCCTTACACACGCCCATGACTCCCCCCCCCCTACAACTTTCCCAATACACACAGCACCTCTCACACACCATTTAAACTTAATTGCTTCCAGCTTTACAATTCTGTGGCATTACTCACAAAGAGGTTTACATTTCACAGGGCAGTGAACTGCTACAATTAGAATTTTGCTCTTGCTATTTGCCTCTTCATTCTCTCCATCAGCAGCCATTGTGACTTAGTGCAGGGAGACCATGACATCGCTTTCCTTATTTCATCTGGAGCCATTGGAGTCTCCCTCCCAGAACAGCCTCCTACAGTGGCTGTTCCAATGCACTGCACTGCACTATCCAATTGTCCTGAAAAAAATGATGCAGCTGAACCAGGAATTTAGGCAGAAGAACCTCAAACTAGTAGTCCTCTCAGCAACCAAAGGCTAGCTCTCAAGCCAATATCTTTTCTAGTGCAGTTTAGTAGCCAGAGACAGACCAGATGCAGCCAGGCCCATCCAATTTAGTAGCCAGGTCTAACTTAATGAAGGACTATGACATAGCAAATACGATACATGATAAATTCTAATAAATCTTCTTCCTTGTCTAGCTAGTTTTACTTTTGATCAAACATATACAAGATCACATAAATTTAGGCTAAGAACCCATTATGATATTCTTTAGATAGCAAAACAATTGTTCTAAATTACTACACTATGTATATGTGTTAGAGACCACCTTTAATAAGTGAAGCATATTTGTTTCTTTAATTAATTTAATTCTGCACAGGATTTTCTTCATATCAGTATTGAATAATTCTTTTAGGACATCTCTCCCCCCCCCCACAACCTGCATGTCAGAGCACTATAGGTTAATCTTAAACATGAACATTTCCCCCATACAATAAAAATCTCTCTCTCTCTCTCTCTCTCTCTCTCTCTCTCTCTCTCTCTCTCTCTCTCTCTCTCTCTCTCTCTCTCTCTCTCTCTCTCTCTCTCTCTCTCTCTCTCTCTTTGTGTGTCTGTGTGTCTGTGTATGTGTGTCTGCATGAACCTACACACACATCCCTTTTGGGGAATCTTAACTTTATTCTTTTTTTTTTTACAGACTTGCTGATCTCTTTCTTCCTAAGCAGCCTGCTGAATACCAATCGAGTTTCTGCACACATTTCAAGGGTCGCTGGCAGCTTGCCTTGGATTCTGTCAGTGGCTAAAATATTCTCATCAAGGGAAGAAAAACCTGCCAGAAGCAGACAGGTATTTAACGTGGTGTCAGCATTGCGGAAAAGTCAACATTTGCACAGTAGTTTACTGCCAGCTGTAAGAACTGCGGTGAAAATAGGATTGAATAAGGTGTTGAAAAAGCATAAATTAAAATGATTGGGGTGGCAAATTGGATGCCTGAAGTAAATCAACTTTCCTCCTAAATTGTTGGAAGAAAGGGACAGATTTTGGTGATAAAAGACTGACAGTAGAAAAGTGGTTATTTTGAAAAAACCTAAGCAGAGTTTAAGTTTCCACATTCAAACAGGGACACTAAATCTTGCTGTGAGAACAGCTAGGAAGAGCAATTTGTTCTAATGGAATGTTTTGTGCCTGTGGGTCTCAGGGTACCTTATAATAAATCAATTGATCAATTAATTTTTTTCTTTTGTCTATGTTGTTTAGACTATTTAGTAACTGGAGTTTTCTGGACAATGTCCAGGTATATTAAAAATATAAATACACATCACAATAAACAACTACAATAATATAGCACAAAATAAAATTAGCAGCAAATGGTAAAAATAGTGCACTATGTAAACCAATGTAAAACCAGCATCAAAAATAAAAGCTCTTACAATTAAATGTTATTATATTCAAAGAACAAAGATGAAAACTGAGGCACAAATGTTTTGCAAACACCCATTGAAAGCAAAATCAGGTCCAGTTCCAAGCCGGGAGTAAGTCGCTGGAAATAAAATGGAAGCTAAGATGCTGGAAATAAAATGGAGGTTGCTTAGGAAAGAAGGTTCTTGTTTATTGATGAGCAGAACCAGCAACATCATGCAGTTGAAAAAATGGAGTTGAGAGTAGGTGGGTTTTTATACCTCCTTTGGGGCTTTCTGTTGGAGATGCCTGTTGTGAAATGTACTTTGACCTGTGCTTGAGTGTACCCTTTTGGTATTCTAATTATTGTTGCCTGACTCCCATTGTGGCTGGGAAATCCTATCCTATCCTTGGAGCTGGGTTGGGGAATGTAAATTCTTAATCTCATCAGTTGTGAGGGCTGAAGGCATTTTGTTTTGAATAGATTGGCCAAGTCTTCCTGAATAGATCAGAAAACCTGCAGTCCTAAAGCTCAACCTCTTCAGGTTTCTTATTTTGAAACTGTTTTCCTGGAGTTGCTTTCTGCCTTTTTTTCTCCGTTGGGGTTATATAATGTCCTGCCTCTTTTTAATATTCCCCAAAATATTTCATTCTCGGGTGGAAGGGGGGGTGATGACTTCCTACACATCTTTTTAAACAAAGAATTACTGAGTTTTTTTATAACAGGTAATGAACAATCATGTTCCTTTGACCACCGTCAGTTTGGAATTTTCAATGTTGTGTTGAATTCTTTGGAACATGTGGTAGAAACAGGCACACATATGAGCAATTGAGTTCAACTTACCTTTCATTACTAAACTTTCTAATTATAAAGAAGAATCTATCCTTGTTGCAAATGTACTTCAGAGATCATGGCTCCATACCACTGACTGACTCAGCCTTCTGAATCCTGACTTGAAGCAAACAAGACAATAATCATCTGTGTTTTTACATGAAAAAAGAGCTGTGGACCATAGGATTTTCTTCTGTTCTGGCTCCAAATCATATGGTAGTATTCATCTTCATTTCTCTTTAGGATACCCAAGAACTACATAGGCAAGTTCTGATTTGTACCTGGAGGAAAAACAAAAATAATTCTAATTGAGACACTTGCAAACACAAAGAGAAGATAGAAGACATTATGTTTCATGACCACTGTGTCAATACATTCTTAATGCTGTTTGTAAACTTTTTGCATATACTAATGTATTCTTTCTTTATAAAATGTTTATCCAACCTTTTCATTGGTTCACTAAGAATCCCAAACAGTGAGTATTGTTATTAATCTGAAAGAACACAAACAGTATGATTCTGCAAGTTGTAGTTTGTGTTGCAGCATAGAGTATTTTAAAGTCTGGATCCAGGGGGGGTGGGGGGGGGAAGTAAATTTGCTTTCACCTGACCATGATCCAAACTATTTCACAATCCATAACTTATTTGCAAACCACGACTGATCATTCATCCATCTTTTATATTCATATGAACATTTAACCCCTTATCTTGTGAAGTGAAAAGTTCAAATATGTGATTTTGAATTTGCAGTGAATCTTCAGTGTGCTGCTAAACTTGATTTGTCAGTAAATGAGAGGAAGGTCTCTGTTGTGTACTGGGTTCATTGCACAGGAATGAAGACGAAGCGAGTGAGTTCAGCAAAGATCATGGTTTATTGCTTGCAGGATCTGAACTAGAGAACAGGGCTGCAGATGCAAATTTATATCCTGGCCCCTAGGTGGCGGCCAATAGGTTTGAAGCAACCTATTGCCGCCCTAGGGGCAACCAATAGCAGTGCTGGAGATGGGTTGTCTGAGATGCTGGGAGCCGTTAGCTAGCTCCCTGCTCCAGCAGCCTACCAGCCGTTACCAGCCCAATACATTACACTCCTCCCCACTTAGAATGAACAATATTATAGCAACAACAGAAGTAATTACAGCAATACACTTTACAAGACTTAACACTGGTGTGAATAGGTTCCACTTAGCAGCACAATAAAGTACTTACAACATTATAGCTCCATTGTCCATTACAATCTTGTAGGTCAGCATTAAATACAAGGGTATATACAACATTATAGCTTTATTATTTTAGAACAAAATCTTGCAGATAAGCAGGAGGTTTGCATGGCCTTGTGGAATGCCTGGGGAACCCAGGCATGTCCTGGCCTACCAGCTTGCCTGCCAGGCTGGGTAGACCAGTGTCTCTTAGTTCAAGTGATTCAGAGTAGCTCGGTGCTCTCTGGCTGGCCTTTCCAGGTTGGCCCACCCCAGAGTCAGTTTGTTCAGCAGAGTTAGCACAGGGGCTGTAGCCATCAGGTTGGCTTTCTCCATCAGGGGACCCATATTGCACGTCCGGGCTCCCCTCCTCTATGGCCAACTCCTCGTTGTTTGGGCTATGTGAGCCTTCAGAGTCTATGCATGGGCCGGCTTGGCTGCTGGTTTGTGGACCTTGGTAAGGACTTGTGATGAAGTCCTCGCTTTGTGGCCATTCTGGGAAATGCTTCCTAAGCTGATCGATGTGGCGCTGGACAACTCACCCACCCTCCAGCCCCACTTCGTAAGAGAGGGGGCCTGACATTTTAGTAATTTTTCCAGGCACGCACAAATTCCTATGCCCATAGTTCCTGGCCCACACCACATCGCCCACTTGCAGCCCCCTCAGGGGTTTTGGGTGCAAAGCTTCTGCTGCCACCCCATCTGGATGCAACCTGTCCAGTTTTGTGATCAGTCACCTCCCCCAGCGCAGCTCTGCTGGGCTTTTCCCTGTAGCCATGTAGGGCGTGTAAATGCTGGCAAAGTAAAAAAATCTGCCATTCTGTGATGCCAGTCTCCAGTCACTATACGGTTCAGTGACTCTTTTGTGGTCTGGACCATGCATTCGGCTTGACCATTAGAAGAAGGGTGAAACGGGGTTGACATTGCATGCCTGATGAGGTTTGCTCTCAGGAATGCCTGAAATTCTGCTGCTGTAAATTGGGCTCCATTGTCGGATACTATGACGTCTGGCAGCCCATGTGTGGCAAAGAGTTTCCTAAGCACCTGGATGGTCCTAGCAGTAGTCATGTTAGCAACTGGAATTACTTCAAGCCATTTAGAGTGGCTGTCGACCACTATAAGGAAGAGCTGTCCCTGAAAGGGCCCAGCGAAGTCTATGTGAATTCTAGACCAAGGAGTTTGAGTCTCCTCCCCACTGTGAACTGGAGCATGTGGGATTTCAGGCCTTGATTGTTGGCATGTGTAACATCCATGCACCTGGGCTTCAATGGCCTTGTTTAATCCTGGCCACCATAAGTAGCTTCTAGCTAAAGCTTTCATATGGACAATAACCGGATGACCTTCATGCAGTGATTGTAAGACCCTGTCTCTTAGTGAGGTGAGGACTATGACTCTGTTCCCCCATAGGATGCAACCCTTGTGAGCTGATAGCTCATGTCTTCTAGTAAAATAACTCTGAAATTCAGGCCCTGGGCTTTTATCCAGCTACCCTGTGTGCACCCAAGAAAGCACTCTACTTAGTGTCTTATCAGCTGCTCTTTCTGCAGCTATGTCCCCAGCATGGAGGGGAAACTCTGGCAAGTCCTGAATGGACAATATGCGGTCTGCTGATGCCGGATCTGGTTCGATTTGTGGCAGTGGAAGCCTACTCAGGCTGTCTGCATGGCCCATTTCTTTGCCGGGTTTGTCAATCAGCTTAAACGTGTACGCTGATAAAAAAAAATAGACCATCTCAGCATTCTAGGGGATAATATATGGGGTGTCTGTTTGTGGTGAATAATCCCAGTAGCGGTTTGTGGTCTGTGAAGACCGTGAAGTCCCTGCCATATAAGTAACTCCAGCTACCATGGCCAATGCCTCTTTGTCAATTTGAGCGTAGTTACGCTCAGCAGAGGACAGTGTCCTCGAATAAAATGCAATGGGAACTTGGGTTCCATCTTTCTCTAAGTGACTCAAGACTGCACCCACCCCATATGGGGATGCGTCAGATGCTAAGCAGACTGGTTTAGACTCCCTGAAAAGAGTGATAGTGTAACTGACCAATAGAAGTGACTTCAGGTCCTGAAAACTTTTTTTGTGAATGCTGGTCCACTTCCAAGAAGCTTTTTTATCTAATAGCCTGTGAAGCGGCTTTGCCACTGTGGCCTTGTTAGGAAGGAATGCGTGGTAGAAGTTGAGGAGGCCCAAGAATGCTTGCAGCTCTCCTTTTGTTTTAGGGCTAGGTGCCATCTGAATGGCCTTCACTTTGGACTCAGCTAGGTGGATGCCATTAGCATCAATGCGAAACCCCAAAAATTCAGTTGAGGGAACCCCAATATTGCATTTGCTCTTTTTTAGTTTGAGGCCTGCTTCACGCAGCCTCTGCAGAATGGCTCTGAGCCTCCTTGCTAGCACCTTTGTTGATTCTCCGGTAATAAGCACATCGTCAAAATAGGGGCAAACCCCTGGAATGCCTTTGAGTGTTCCATGATTCCCTGAAAAATGCCCGTGGCTACACTCACTCCAAATTGCAAGTGCTTTACTCTGAAAGCCCCCCTGTGGGTCACAATTGTCTGTGCTGTGGCCGTGGCCTCATCAACAGGTAGTTGCTGATAGGCCTGCACCAAATCTAATTTTGCAAAAGTGGTGCCACCCTGCAAAGATGCCAGGATGTGGCTCACCACTGGGACTGGGTATGCGTGCTGTTTAAGGTCCCGGTTAATTGTGCATTTATAATCTGCGCATATTCTGACTTCCCGTTGGCTTTAAGTGGTGTTACAATAGGAGTTTCCCACCCCCTACCATCTACTGGTTGCAAAACGCCTTGTTCCACAAGCTTGTCTAATTCCGTGTCTATTTTGTGCTTGAGGGCAAAGGGGACCCTGCGAGGCTTTATCCTGATGGGAACCATGTTTGGGTCTAGTTTGAATGCTATTGGCGGGCCCGTGTAAGTTCCTAGGGCTGAATCAAATACGTCTGCGAAGTCCTCGCAAACTAACACGAGACTCGTGACTTGTGTCTGGTTGATACCGGCTACTTGGCTGCCTAGTGCATCAAACCAATCGAGCCCAGTTAGGCTCATTCTCTGGCCCCCTACTACGACAACATCTAGGTGCCCTGAAAACCCCTTAAATTTAATGGCCACGGTGGCTTCACCCTTGACTGCGACTTTTGCGTTCTGAAAATCTGTTAAAAGTATGTCAGAGGGCCTCAGCTTGGTCCAACTTCTACTGTGACTGCACATGAAATTAAATGTGTCCAGAGAAATAATGGAAACGGCGGAGCCTGTGTCCAGCTGCATCTTACAGGGGACCCCTTGCAGCTCCACCTGAAGTCTATACTTGGGCTTAAGGGGCCGTCGGACCCCGGTACGGCAGACACTTCTACGGCTTGAACAAAACCCCATGCTGAACGGCCCCAGGGCCCCGGTACCTCTCCTGGTCGGATCTTCTGACTGGCGATTTGATGGCTGGTCCCTCTGGCAACCTCTGCAAACTGATACGATGTGGCCAGTTTTTCCGCAGGCCTGGCACATGGCTGTCTGGAACCTGCAGTACAAGCGTTGGTGGCAGCTGCCACAACCTGGACATCTAGGCAAGAGATCTGCCTTGTAAGTAGTCTCTTGCTGCTTGCTGCTGCGGTGCTGTTGGTTGGGTTGTCTGTGCAACTTGCCGACTTTGGCGTCTTCTTCTGAGTTCTCGGTGAGTTCTGTGTCCTTGTGGTGGACAGCTTCTTCGTGTGCGTCATTTTGGCAGGCTGGAACATTCGGACGGCTCCACTGGCAGCTTCGTCCACCATGACTTCGTTCTGGCCATCTGTGAACGACAGGACCTCCGTGGCAAAAAGTTTCTGCTGCAGCTCTCGGTTGCAGAGGCCGCAGATGAGCCAGTCTTGAAGTCGCTCTTCGATGTCTGAAAATTGAGACAGGTGTGCGGCCTGCCTCAAGGCCGCAATGTACTCGGATGCGGTCTCTCCCAGCTGCTGTATTCGTTGTGCGAAGGCATAGCACCATGCAATCACCAACAACTTTGGTTGGAAATGTTCTCCGAGCTTCTTCTTCAGTTCGGCATAGGAGACGGATTCCAACGGCATGGGTGCAAACAGGTTTTTGGCCAGATTGAACGTTGCTGGGCTGCACACACAGAGCAGCATAGTGGCCTTCAGTCCGTCCTCTGAGACCTGGTTCGCCTGAAGGTAGTTCTTGACCTGGGACAGGTACGAGGGCCATCCTTCTGGTTGCTTGATGTCAAATTCTCACAGCCTTCCAACCTTGGGCATTCTGCTGGTCTTCGCGGCTTGATCTCAGCATCTTCGAATCCTGCCTCTCCATTGCACAGGGACTGGTCCTCTGAGCATGTGGTCGCTAGCGTGGCTTAGCTAGCCAACCATAGGGGTGGAATTTGCTTTTCCCGCCAGGCATGTGCTGCCTCTCCCTAGTGACTTTCAGCTTCGACAGAGAAGCAGGTTCCCATCCTCATCGCCAGTGTTGTGTACTGGGTTTGTTGCACAGGAATGAAGACGAGGCGAGTGAGTTCAGCAAAGAACATGCCATTACTACGTGGTATTAACACAGCAAGCCCAATACATTGCAGTCTCTGCCATTTTGTTTGAAAAGCGATGGCAAACACCTGCTGTGACAAAACTGGCATGGTACAAATGTTTGGGCAGGACATCTATTAGTCAAAGAAGGGGGAAATGGATTGGTCTGGAAACCAAGCCACCCACCTCATCTGACATGGAAGAGTGGATGACATTAGCAGCTCTGCCCTCTTATTGTTTGTGTAACAGCCACAGAAGATGCACAATGGAAGAACTGTGGGAGCTTTGTGGTGATTCTGCCATGTTTGTCTGTGTGCTCTGCTTATCCCTCTTTGGGGGAAGGATGAGGAGTGGATAAAACATACATTGCCACAGTAGCAAAGAGGAGAGGGGAGAAATGTATAAGAGCCATGGTGGCATAGTGGTTAGAATACAGTATTGCAGGCTGACTCTGCTCACTACCAGGAGTTCAATCTTGATTGGCTCAAGATTGATCTAGCCTTCCATCCTTCCAAAGTCAGTAAAAGGAGGACCCAAATTGTTTGAGGCAATATGCTGACTCTGTAAATTGCTTAGGGAGGGCTGTAAAGCATTATGAATGCTATTGCTATTCCTATGTAAGGAGTGAATAGGCCTTGCTAATTAGTCCCACCAATGAAGTAACTAAGTTGACTGGGCAAATTAGACTTAAAGGAAGGAAATTGTCCTTTCCAGCAACAAATAAAGATTCATGGAGCAATGAGAATTGCTCATTCAGTGTGTTTGAGAATTTTTAAAAATTTACTTATGTATTTTTTTGGTAGTAATGTTTTTAAATGATGTAATGTTTTTGGAATCCTGCAGTTTAATAAAATGAAATTAGAGAATCATTATAAAGATTGTATTTAGACTTTTTCACCACAAACTTACTCTTACTTTTAGTTAAGACCTCAGTATCTACCTTTCTACTTTATTCATTCATTCATTTGTTCGTTTGTTTACTTGTATTTTTCCAGTGTTAGAAAATAGTTTCGCAATTTACACCATTAAAGATGAAACATAGTAAAAATCTAAAAAAATAAGATAAATCACAAATCTGCCATAATACAATAGGTCCAGTGATTACCATTCACTCATAAATGCCATCCAGAACAGCTGCATTCAATATAAATTACACTATTATTATGTAATATATAATGCTTATCATTGTTAAATAATTGTACAATTATATATTATTTAGAATTCATTTGGCAGCTTTAAAATAGCATAAGGTGCTCTTTTAACAGTTTGTTTTGCCTTAATAATAACCTATGTATTAATATCCTGGAAAGGGATGGTAGGATATTGTATTTAAATAATGAAATACTTCCTAAACTCTTGCTTTCCAAATCTGATTATTTAAAATGTGTATATAGAACCATCCTATTAGAGGCAGCAGCTTGAACTCTGGCAATGATAAAGAAAGAAATGTGGGCCAAAGGGAACATTCAAATTAATCCTTATAAAAAATATGGGAATACAATCTCAGAAACATAATGAGGTGAAGAACTATATAAATCATGCCTGGAATATTTCCATATTAAAAATGTTCCAATAAAGGCCACCATGATTTTAATATACTTTCCATTCAAGGAACTGAATTCTGAGTTTGGATAACTGGATCAGTCCTCCATTTATTGGCCTGCTTTAGAGATGAAGGAGGGCTGGATTAACTTTTAGATGTAAAAACACACAGGGAACTTTGTGTTTTCTGGACCAGTCATGTTAACACTGCAAGGTAGTAAAATAAAAAAAAAGAATGATGAATAACTTCCACATGCTCTCTCTAGACTGGACAAATGGGTTTTAAAATGTCATATGCCAGGAGTCCCCAACCTGTGGGCCACAGCCCACTACCGGACTGTAGCCTATGCGCAACCAGGCCATGTGAGCAGTGGGCCAGCACATGCACTTACACAGCCTGACTCACATAAGCAGTGGGTAATGGCATTCATAGCACCCACCACTCACACAAATGAAGCTGTGCTCGCGCATGTGCCTACCTTTTGCATAAAATCATCCCTTCTTCCCCGCTTCCCTGCGCTGGGCCCCCAACCTGGAAAGGTTGGGGAATGCTGTCATATGCAGTTCAGTGTAAACCTGATTAAAATGATGAGTTTGGAATAAGGAATCCAAACTTCACTTTTACATTAATGTGATTTGAATTAACAGTGATTGACCAGAAAAGGGTCAAAGTCACAGTGGATGTCTTTATGAAAATGTCAACCAATGTATAAGTTCTATCAAAAGAGGGGGAAGGGGAGAGAGAGCGTGCACATGCGCGCACACAAATGCTGCATTTTCAAGCATTAGGCAGAGAATTTAAAATAGAACTGCCAATATGATAATGCCCTTAAATAGAGATTATCCAAATGTAGATTTTTAGATACCACACCTTAAAAAGAACTACAAACTGTGCAAAAATGGGAATCAAAATAATTAGATAATTATAAAAATAATTAGTATCAGTTTACCTAAATAAAAAATTAATACAGCAGTCAAATCTTTTTAGCTTAGAAGGAAGAAAGGTAATACTAGAAGATTAAGTCCATTAGAAGGAAATACTTGTTTGCATTATGCATTGTTAAAAGTTCAATTTATTGCCAACATTGTAATGACAACAAATCTGGATGGTTTTAAAAGATGACTGAGCCAGTTCAGGAGTGAAACAATTTTATGAATGATTGGACAACCATTGTCTGGTTGCTGGGAAATGACAATAGAAAGGGGATTGTCGTCCTCCAGTCCAAACGTAAAAGCATTTTAAATACATCCAGTTGGCCACAGTAGGACACAAAATGCTGCACTAGGTGGACATAAGGTCTCTTCCTACAGAGTTCTTAGGTTCCTGAACTGTTAGTACATATTAATGAACATCATGGCATTACTACAGTTAAGTCTTCTACTTCCAATTGGAATGATAATTAAAAGATAATTCTGTTTTCTAGCACCTCTTTCTTGTTTTCTCCTGGTATAACATAGTTTCATAGAATTATAGATTGGAAAGAACCATTTAGCCACTAAGTTCAATTTCCTGCTCAGTACAGGAATCCAAATTAAGGATTAAGTGTCTGGTGCTAGTTAATCAGTTTCCTGCAGAACAAATATTTATTTCATTATTATAAAGAGATGACTATGTAGCTGTAAAGCAAACATTTAGGTAATTAAAGAAGCATGAGGGATTTGATTTTACCTGTGCTGGGTGTATTATAAGGTATGAACTTGAATATTATCATCACATATTTTAAATATTCGGAATATTTTTTTCTCAATTTTTATAGTTTGCAAATACTGATTTTGAGAAACGGTTCAGAAGAATCTAAAAAAACAAAAAACAAAACTCAGGCCAGGGCTCTCCCTACCCATCTTCTGACATTACATATCAAGCAAACCCACAAGCAGCCCCCTGGGTTGAGAGTCTCTTACACAGTAACTTCCCAGCCAATAACTCTCTTATTCAGGCAATAGAAAAAAGCGATGTAAATTAAAAGCTACCAGCAGCATTTTTATTCATTCGAAGTGTATTGTGTGATGTTCAGTAAGTTTTCATCAGTTTTCATTTTGGGACTTAATTGTTCCTATTATTTGAATAACTGTCTTCCATTTTTGTGATATCCTCATTTCAGGCAGAAAAAAAGTGCCCCATTTGAACAAAGTACTGCAGTGCTGTATATGTTGATACTATCAGTTACAAGATACAGCCCTATAGTCAGGCAGACAGGCAATTATCATCAGGCCTTGAATAATTAATGACAGCAGTGGCATGTTCCTCCTTTCATTTTTCCTCTATAACAGCCCTTGACATGGAAGCAAAAGTCTCATTGTGACACAAGTGAAATGATCAAATGAGCAGAGGTACAGCTGTAAAATCCCAGTTCATGATATCTTTCACAAGCAGAAATTCTAAAGAAATAATGACTCACTTTCAAATTATAAATTAATATTTAATATTGCAATTCATTGCAGTAATATGGTTTAAAGTTTATTTGATATGTGACATAGGAGAGGATAAGTAGGTGGTGGAATATTTAAAGGAGAACTCAGAGACCAAGGTATTTATCCTGATCACATTTCCTTGTAAACTTCTTGTCTCTTGTGAACTCAACAGTGAAGAAGTAGAAACTTTATTATGGTCAATGACTAGTCCGTAAAACATCTTGCACACATAAATCTGATATTGGTTAACCAATTAGATAAACAGATCAATTCAACTGCTGCACATCTTACTTATTACATGACAAAATGTAGCCACACTTAAGGAATAGAAATTATTGAATCTGAAAGTTAAAAAATTAAATAAAACTGATCAGAGTGATTAGGATATTTAATTAAGGGAGGGGTTAGCAGTTAACAGTAAGTGTCAGCATAAAATGGCAGTATAATAAAACATATTATTAGGTGGTTTTAATGATTTATCCTCCACCCAGGCAAAGTCTGGATCTAAACGGGATTCCTTTTAACTCACTTGCTGGTTTAAGCAAACAATTGTCTTGTGGTTCAACCTCTTCCCATTCCATACAATATAATATTGCTAAGAATCTTAGTCCCACTAAATTGGTTGTAGATATCTATTTTTTTCTGGGAGACCATCTCAAACAAAGATAGGAGGAATCAGAACAACCTATGTGTTTGCTGTATTTGTCCATAGCATGCACAAGAAATGTCCTGCCTTCAGCACCTTTATTCCATGCCAGGCAGGTCAGCCTTTTGCTGATCAAAGTCTCACAAAGTCTTAATCTAGAAGAGCAGCTCCCAACCTTTTCTATACCCCGCACCCCTAGAACGCTTCTGATATATTCTCGTACCCCTTACAAAAGTTTGAAATAATGGCAATGAATTATGCATATACACTATAATTTTGAAAGCCCAAGTTTTTGTACCCCTGGAATGTCATCTTGCACCCCCTGGTTGGGAACCCCTGATCTAGAAGAATAATTCCCCCCTAGATCACTGAAGTAATGGAAAAACTCCAACACATCTAGTTGTGGCAGCATTAGGAACACAGGTGGCAGAATCTGGTTCTCTTGACCTGTTTAAATTTGCTCTTTGTGCAGCTCTGAATTAGCACTCTCCAAAAGAGTCATAAATGTGTGTGTGTGTGTGTGTGTGTGTGTGTGTGTGTGTGTGTGTGTAGTATTATGTCAAAAGATCAGAAAATGCATATCCCATACTGGACCTTGTTTGATGAACACTATGGAAAGCCCCAGTTGAATGAGCAGATGCCTCTGTATAGAAGCTTGATGTCATGTCGGATCTGGCCTGTAAAAGAGGTCAAGGCTGCGTGGGGAAGGGCAGCCTGTAACTGGAGGGAAGGGGTGACTCACAGCAGCCTGAAGCGGCCAAAAGGAGCTGCAGAGATCCCAGTACTCCACTCTACCAGCAATTAAATGATTAGTCAAACACATGCATAGCAAAAAAAAAATAGGGAAAGAGTGAAAACAGTTCTGGAACAACTAAAGATGACTTTAAATGCCTGAGGTATGGGCTAGAGACAAAGGCCATGTTATGAGGATGTAACAAAACAAAACAAAGCAGTAGCAACTGGGCATCTTTATACCCTGGTTAAAAGTAAGCGAGAAAGAGCTCTTGAATTTTTCCCACTTTCCTTAATGTTTATATAAGCCTAGAATATGTTTGTCTGGATCCATATGTAATTCCTAGATTCTAGCTTTAGGATCCTATACCCATGTACTGATAGATTTTATTCAAGATTGTATGGTGAATAAGTAAATAAGTGATAACTGAAATTTAGTACTGACACTTCTGTAGAAGCGTACTTATTATGTTCTGGATTGTGTTTTAAATTTACCAGAAGGAAGCTTTGTCTTCTTTGTGTTAGCTTTTCACCTAGCACTAGTTGACTAATCATCAGTGAGGTCCCTAACGCTCCCAAAGTGGTTTTTCAATATATTTTAAACAAACTGATATAGAAGGGGAGATGAATATGATAATTTAATTAAATAGTCTACTTAAAGCACTCAAAATAATTTAAAAAGCAGAGAAACAACTGGAAGCACATGTTTCACACATACTAGCAATAATTAAGACATGCTAAGGTTAACAAAATAGTGTTTTGTTTATTAGCCAGGTTATCTGTCAGCTAGATTGTAAAGAAAATAGGAAATCAGGTTCAAACTACTGGAGACAGAAGTGTTCTAAATTCTGATTATAGATGTTCTAGGACAGAGACAGGGAAATTTCAATTTTGCTGATCTTAAACCAAACCCCTCCCCGCATTTCTCTCAAGGTTCTGGTAATTCATGAAGTGGCTCTTCCTAGGATTTAGCTCCCCGCCTCATTTTCCTTTGAAAGTGAAAAGGACATGTACACAAATCATCAGAGAACCAGTCCAGATTCTCCCAATGTTAAGCAGCAATTCTTCTCCCTTCAGCCTAATTACATATTCAAGAGTGTAAGCGTGATATGCATGATAAGGTTGTTCCAGGCTTGCTTAGTAAAGCCACATAGCTATTGTGGGGTGTCTCTGCCAGTGTTGACCTGGGACCAACAGTGCTGCCATCTGTATGTCCAAATCCAAGTTAATTCAGTGTAAAATAGGTTTCCCAACCACTGCCTCAGGATTTCAGTCTCAACATGCATTAGGAGCAGAGTTAAGATTTGATTTTGTGGTTTTATCATTTAATCTTCTTTTTCCCCCTCGTTTTCATTTTGGCTCTTTTGCCTTCTATTAAAATTGTCAGGAATTTGTTTGAAGCTACAAATGCTTTTAATATAGCAGCACAAAGAATACTCTAGCAGAAATAAGATGTTCAAAATTCTGTGCATGCTTCAATTGGGTTAAAACGCCATTTGAGATTAAGCATTATCTGCAGAGTTCATCATTCCTCCACAGGTGGTCTCTGCAAAGCTGTTCTCCATGGTAATGCATACAAACAAGCTCAAAGATAGTCTGAAAGGAATGAGAATGTCACTGTGAATCTGCCTTCCCTCAGAGCTATACAGTTTGGTGAATTTTACCTTAATGTAAATGTGAAGACATCTAGTAAGTGAATTGACTCTTTCCGTTAAACTCACTAACTTTACACTGCAGGCCCAGATGGATCCATCCTACTAGCCAACAGACACATTATCATTAAAGTAATCATGCATAAAAGTGTACCCTGGCAAAAATAAATTATAGTTACCTCCCCTCTCTTTGCAAGAAGGAGGCACAAAGCAACTGCATGAATCAGCACTCATATGGCTGGGTGTCAGAGCAGGGCAGAGGGCATGTCTTTACACAGCAAAATAATACTATATGTTTACTTGATTCCCCTGTTGACAATTGTCTTCCCCTTTTTTCTATTTCAGATTATTGACTCTTGGGCTAAAATTTTATTTGCTAATTAGATTCATTTCATTGGTCATACCTTAACAGGTAATACAAACAACTGAGAGATAGATCTTCTTGATATGCCCAACAACAGAACTACTAACTTGTACACCGTATTTTACAACTGATGATGGGAGAAGAGGAGGACAAACAGTTCCAGTGATTTATTATGTTCAGGACTTTCTATAATACAGTTTCTACTATAATTAATGACATTTGTGCTACTTTATGCAATAACGGCTTTTTATATCTTCATTCTTGTATAGAGGGAAATATAAGCAATCTTTCTTTTGGTGTCAAGCGATTGAGGGAAAAGAAAAGAGGAGCAATGTAATGTCCTGATTCCAGTGGAATGCCTAGATGTATTTGGCAGAGGGGAGATACCTAGACAAAGGATACTTCATCCTCATGAAAAATAAATAAGGGAGCATCTTTACACAAGACTTAAAATTCTACTATTCAGTTAGTCAATGTCAGAGTTGCCAGCAATTCTGTTTTTCTTGGCAGCCCAAGGGGGTTGCAACCATGATATCAAATGATACTAATCTTAACATTTAGAGCAGGGGTCTTCAAACGTGGCCCTTTTATGACATGTGGACTTCAACTCCCAGAATTCCTCAGCCAGGCATAAAAGGGCCACGTTTGAAGACCCCTGATTTAGAGGGAAAGATTCCAAGATGGATCCTAGGTGGGGATATTTTATCATTGGGAATAAAGAAAAGAAGATTCCACACAGAAAAGGAGGAAATGACTGCAAAGGTACACTTGTACAAAAGGAAACAGGAAATCATGCTAATTTATAAATGAGAGAAAGAGCAAAGTATAATGAACGTGATATTGCAGATCAAACTGTATTTCTTTTGTGAAAAAGCCATCAGAATATTTCTATGCAAAGGCATCAGATCCTTTTAAGCTGTGAAGTATAGAAAATCAAGATCTCACTGGTCCACCAGTCTTTGTTAGTTAAAGTAGTCAGGAAGACTTGGGAGATAAAGATGATTTTGGTGAGAGAAACACAACATTGGAATGAATCAACGTTTTTGAGGCCAACTATGAATCCCTAAAGGCTTGAAGAGGAATTGGTGGAGAAATAGTTTAGTAAAGGTCAGTTTCAAGAGAACAGGAGTGCATTATCAGAAGACTGGGGATTTATCCTGCCCCTACTGCAGAAACTTAACATTTGGCTTCCTATGTAAAAAGACTGACCCTGACATAAACCAGTGCAGTTTGATAAGAGCCAGAGCTGAGGGTGCACTTGAGCTGGTGAACAAGGACACTGTCATTTCCAGACCAAAAGATTGCTAGGATAAATGTGGAACATAAGAGCACATTAGTGCCATATTGGCAAATCAAGGCATACATAGTGGGCGAATCTGGCTCCCAGTTGTTTGTCTATGTATCAGACAAAATATAATGTTGTTAAAGACAGTTCAGCTTTGCAGATAATGATAAAATCTCAGACAGTAACCACAAATGTAAATTCACTGATATGACAGTGGATCAAGTGCTTCAGATATAAAATAGGTAGGATATCTATCTAGTCAAAGATGCATTGGTGGTGAAGATCTACATCAGGGAGGAATGCATGATACATCTTCAGTGGGATCACTAATAATCTGTAGCCAGAACAGTAGTTCTTTTATGTAAGGCGGGCCCAAGCCATTGGTGAAGCAATACAAGGGTGTTACATCTATGAGGAGCTATTCCAAAACTGGAAGAATGAAAGACTGAAGTCACAATAGCCATATGGTTCAATAATTGGATGACAATCTCACTCTTTCTAAAGATGAAATCTGTCAGAACCCACTCCAATCCACATCTTAGGAAAGAAAAACTCTTGGAGAGAAGATTGTCCAGGCAGGAACTTTTACTGAGACATAGATGACAGAGAATATAATAGACAGGATCTGAAAACTGTCTCACAGATCGATATTTTTAAAGTGTCCCCGAGCATAACCCCACCCCTTAGTCCATTTGGTCAGTCCCAGATCAGTCAAGTCTCAGGTGTCAAACCCCTCGTGTGAAAGAGAGAACCATCAGTCCATTTGCCACACTTCCTCCTCTTCACATTCCATCTGGAGATAAAAGCCAGAATTCCCCCCATCCCCTTTCTTGTTTGCTTGTAGATCAGAAAGGGAGAGGATTCCTTTCATCGGCAACAGCCAGAATCCCCCCCACCTCCTTTCTTAATTGCTCGTAGATCAGAGGGGGAGGGTTCCTTTCATTGCTCTTTTTGCGATGGCCAACAAAACAAAAAGCTACATCTAAAGGAAAGAGATGAAGCAATAAACTGCCCTGTCCATTCTCTTTCCTCCTTGGAAATGGCAGAATCCAGAAAAGGGGGGGGTGAGATTTGGGTTTGCACAGAGAGGGAGTTAGAAATGAGATATAAATGGATTCTGACAAAATCTAACATATGAGTAGATGTAGTGTATAGAGTATGATATGGCAACAAAAGGAAGATGATGGCACAAATCCTGCTTATTTTTGCTATTTGACAAGAAAACTTAATACTGAAAGGCAACAGCAAAAAGCCTGCCATCCAGACAAAGAAAGAAAATGATAACTGTCCAACAGGTGTCATGTGTTTAGAAGAAAAGAACATGCTGAGGCCAAATGGCAAAACTTAAAAGTGATAAATGGAACTCTCTACTGTAAAACAAATGAAAGATGAATGGCAAGGTGCTAGGAAAGTAGGCATCCTGCAAATTAATAGATGCAAACTACATCCTTTCTGCAGGAGTGAAAAAAATGGTAAGGACTGAAATGTTCCTGAATTAGAAGAACTACATAAAGCACTGAAAATCACAAAGATCCATTATATGTCTGAGTCTGCCACCCTTTTTGGAGAAGAAAGAGAGCAAGTATGCAGTACTCCAGAAGAATAAATTCTATTGCCCTTCTTCATTAAAGGAAGGTGACTCCCTGCTAGAATTCTGGAAATGCTTTAGAAACCACAAGAAGATTTGGCATAGGGTTGGTTAAGAGTTTTCTATGGTATCCATGAGAGAAAACCTACATAGTTAGAGAGGAACACAAAATCTGAAAGTGATCCAATAGTCTCCAGCTAAATCTATTGTCAGAGGTACCACCTGGAGTCTGGTGCTTACAGTTTTGCTGCAGATGGGTGGTGTAGGGATGTGGTGCTGCCACTCAGGACCTCTGAGTACAATATGGCATGGACACTCCACTTGCAAAGCTGATGATCTATGATCAAGGAGAAAGTGGGACCTTGAGCGGGTTCAAGAGAAGATATACAAATAGTTCTCAACTTACACCCATTGATTTAATGATGGTCTGGAATTATGATTACCTGGAAAGCCATCAGTAAACTTTGCATCATCACTCCTTGCAGTCATGTAATTGTGAACTGGGTGCTCGGTAACCTGTTTGCATGTATGACCACTTGCCCCATGATCATCTGATAACTATTTGTAATCTTGTTTTGCCAGCTTCCCTAAATAGCCAATAGGAAAGTCAACAGGGAAGGTTAGAAGCTGCTGTCACCTGCTAAGAGGTCTTCCTCTTGTCTCAGGCTGAAAGAATGCCTTTGGCAGGGTACATAAATGGAGGTGAAATCTTGAAAATTTCAGCTCCATTCCTGCACCCTGCTGAAGGAGTTCCATTCCATGCATGAAAGAGAGTTGAGTTTCTTTGGCAGGCAACTCTTTCAGCCAACACCAGAAACAAGAGAGAGCCGAAATCCAAGCAGAGAGCCAGTTTAGTAAGGTAAGGAGCATTGGTGGCTCAGGTGAGTGGGCAGGACCCTGGAAGGTCTGACACAGGGTCTGTACAAGTATTTTTTTTTTTGCTCAGGCAATGAAAATCCCATTTGGAAGTCATCTGTCAGAATTTTCAGCTCCTGAGTATAGTCTCCTAGAATCTTCTCCATCCCGAGACACTCTGCACTCATTACTGGGGAGTCCATTTGCTTAATGATCTGCTTAACAACCATAACTGGGAGTGTGTGTGTTATGGTTGTTGAGTAAAGCAGGCACATGGGCAGGCACATGGGTGTTTCACTTAATGACCACTTTGCTCAGAGACCAAGATTGTGGTCCCAATTTTGGTCATAAGTCAAGAATTATCTCTGCTAAAGTTGTTGTAACTGGGAAATCTATCACAGATATTCTTTCTGAATGCAAATCTCAGGTCTGTGGATATCACAATGGCAACTGGACATCCATACTAGTCGATATGGAGAAGACCAACACAGTGAACCACTTGAAGTTACCAGATCTGGTCCCTGGGAAACTAAAGGATCTTTTTTCTTGTTTTCCCATGTAGACAGTGATGCTAACTTCAATGGTGCAATAGGAAGTGCTAGAGAAGAATAATTTAATTCTTCTGTTTAGTGTGCTATTTGCTTATTCACTTATCTGTAAGCAGATAGATATACTGAATTAGGGAGGAGTGTAAATTACTTCAACCCTTCTTTGTATGGAATATCTTAAACTTGAAAAGGGGAAGGATCCAGTACTCCCAGAGAATATTTAACGAGCCCAGTCTGCAGTATTATCCTATGCCAAGGGATAAAATACTGTCTTGGTACTTTGAAAAGGGTATAAGATTCCATGTACTGAACAGTATAAATAGAGAGGGAGATGTTCAAAATAGTGGCACCTTTTTTGTCCTTCCAAATCTGAACTACAATTCATGCCACTTAGAGGGAGGCCATCCATGGAGACATTTCTACTGTGAAGATCCACATGGATTTGGTGGTTTCCAGACTTATAACCAAACTTCTGAGGTTATTAGTTTATTTATTTATTTTATTTTAATTCCATTTATATCCCGCCCTTCTCCGAAGACTCAGGGCGGCTTACAAGCTTATAGGGGCAGGGATAAAAATGGGGTCACAGAAATAAGTATTAATTAATTTACTTATTAACTGAGTAACCCACCTTGATCTCAAAGAACTCTGGATAGCATGTAAATATAAAAACTGAATCATAAAAAAGTTCAAATGTTAAAGTAAAAACCTTGTCACTTATTTCAGCTGGGATTTTGTTTTCCTTTTCAAATTTTATTCATTGTCATTTTTAATACACCTGTGGATTACAAACTATATCAAGAGGGCAACATCAACATTGCTACAGAAGAGACCAGAAAGAGAAGTCAGAACTCCTGACAATGTAAACAATTAACCAGTGGAACGGCTTAACTTCAAAGGTGTGGGTGCCCTAAAACTGGAGGTTTATGAGAGGAGATTGGACAGCCATTTGTCCAAAATAATATAGGTCCCTTCAACAATGTTACTTTATTATTTTAGAAGACTAACATCTAAGAATAGAAATTTCAGCTTAATTTTTTTTTAAAAAAAAACAACAACTAAATTTTGGGATCTATGAAAATAAACTTCTAGAATTGTTTTTTAAAAAATTTAAAATCCTTTAACGAGGTGGCTGGGTGGTCCAACTGAGAGAGAGCACAGCTGAGAGGTGACTCTGCTATGAGGTGGCCCAGAGTCCCAGCTGAGAGACAGTCCGGCAGCCTAGTTGAGAGATGGAGAGACGTCCAACAACCCATCCCGGCAGCTGAGCGGAGGTGCTGAGGAGCAAACAGAGGCCACTGAGCAGAGATGAAATGGAGCTAGGTGGCAGCAGACCAGCAGCTGAGAGTAGCATGGTGGACCCTGAGCAACAGCTGTGCAGAGCTAAGTGGCAGAGGAGCAGCAACATAAAGAAGTGCATAACATTTCATAAAGGGCCAAGCACTATTGTAAATTCTTAAATTTTTAAAATTTCTGAAGTTTTTTTAAAAAATCTTTTTGTAAATTTTTATTCTTTTTTTAAATTTTCAATTACTTTTTTAATTTTTTTATTTTTTTTCCATTTTAATCTTTTTTCAACTTTTAAATTTCTTTTTAATTTTAAATTACATTTTCAATTTTTAAATCTTCAATTTTAAAATTCTTGTTTCAATTTTTTTATAAAATTCTTTTTTCAATTTTTTTCAATTTTTATTTTCATCTAAACATTTGAAAAAAATCAGTTTATTTATTTTAATTCTTTAGAAATTTTTAAATTCTTAATGATCTAAGAGGAAAAAATAAAAAAAAACACAGAAAAAGAGACAGACACTTAAAACAGGGAAGAGTGATGAATTTTTCAAGACAGAACAAAGGGTCAAGAACTTTTGTGAACTATTGTAAATCAACACTTTGCAACAGGGAAAATAAATTTTTAACAAACAAAAAAAAATCATGGACATAGAGACTAATATAGTGACTTGCAAAATATGTCATATGTCATAAACCCAAACTATATATGTATAAGTGTAAATCATATGAATTACTAGAAGAAAAAGTAGAGTCTAGAAGCAACTCTAACCACTCTGAAATTCAATGAACAAATGAAGAATCCCTAACCTAAACAAGAAGACTACACCAAAATTAAACACAATAGGGAGCAAACAGCTTCTATAAAATGACCCCATATATGAACAAAAAGAATACCAAAACACCCAAACTGAACACAATAGGGAACAACTAGCTTCCAAAAAAAATGACCTTACATAGCCTCCCCTTGGAAGAAAATATGCAGACACCTATAAAAGAGCAGTCATCAATAGTTTCTAAAAAAGAGACACAACCCAGCATTCCTGTGACAGGAAGAATAGTATCTCAGACTTTCCTAGAGGAAAAAAGGCAAATATTAGTGATAGGAGATTCAGTGCTTTGGGGAACTGAAACTATAGTCTGCAGACCGAACAATCAGTCTAGGGAGGTAAATTGTCTCCCTGGTGCAAAAATCAAAGATGTAACTGAGAAACTTACTAAAATAATCATCCCAACAGATTACTACCCCTTTCTTCTCCTACACATGATACAACAATGAATCTAAAAACCAATGATGCAACAATGAATCTAAAAACAATAACAAGAGATTACAAACAGCTAGGGAAGAAAGTTTAAAAATTAGGAGCTCCAGTGATGTTTTCATGTGTACTTCCAACAAAAGGTCAACATCTAATAAGGGAGCAAAGGATTTTAGAAATGAAACACTGGCTTAAAAACTGGTGTTGTCAAGAGAACTTTAGTTTCCTAGACCATGGGCTGCATTACTTAAATGAAGGGCTACTGGCAAGGTATGGAGTGAACTTCACAAGAACTGGAAAGAATATATTCGGAAAATGACTGGCTCATCTTATTAGAAGGACTTTAAACTAAAATTGAGGTGGGAGGGGGGCAAATCTTCAACACCAGAATCCCAGAATTCTGAAGGAACTGGCAGACGTTATCTCAGAACCATTGTACCATATCTTTCAAAAATCCTGGAACACTGGGGAATTAATAGAGGATTGGAAAAGACTGATGTGGTTCCCA
Organism: Vipera berus; assembly: GCF_964194415.1. Lineage (NCBI taxonomy): Eukaryota > Metazoa > Chordata > Lepidosauria > Squamata > Viperidae > Vipera > Vipera berus. The sequence continues at coordinate 106,902,516 of NC_138203.1, forward strand.
TCTTCAAAAAAGGTTAAAAAAAACAGACCCAAGGAACTACAGATTAATCAGCCTAACATCAATACCTGGGAAGATAGTCAAAAAAAATATGTGAACATCTAGAAACAAATAAAGTTATAAGTAAAAGCCAGCATGGGTTTGTTAAAAACAGTTCATGCCAAACCCATCTTATTTCATTCTTTGACAAAGTGATTAAATTAGTAGACCAGCCAAATACTGTGGACAAAGTATACTTAGTTTTTAGCAAGGCATTCAACAGAATAAACCACAACCAATTTCTTGGTAAGCTAGAAAAATGTGGGAAAGACAGCATCATCACCAGATGGATTTGTAACTGGCTGACAAACCGTACTCAACAAGTAGTCCTTAATGGTACTACATCCACATGGAGAGAAGTAAGCAGTGGAGTACCACAGGGTTTCAACTTAGGCCCAGTACTTCAATATCTTCATAAAAGATTTAGATGAGGGAATAGAAGGGGAACTCATCAAATATCTAAAAGATTTCAATTAGGCAATAGAAGGGGAACTCATCACATTTGCAGATGACACTAAGCTGGCAGGAATAGCCAACACCCCAAAAGACAAGCTCAGGATCCAAAAAGATCTTGACAAACTGGAACAATGGGCCCTATCCAACAAAATGAGTTTTAATGTGGAAAAAAGCAAAGTTTTACATTTAGGCAGGAAAAACCAAAAATATAATACAGATTAGGTGAGACCTGGTTCAAAAACAGTAACTGTGAGAGGGACCTTGGAATAATAGTAGACAATCACTTAACCATGAGCCAGCAATGTGCAGCAGCAGACAAAAAAGCTAATACAATCCTGGGTTGCATAAACAGGCATAGAATCAAGATCATGTGAAGTATTAGTACCATTTTATAAAGCCTTAGTAAGGCCACACCTGGAATATTGCATCCAGTTTTGGTCACCACATTACAAAATAGATGTTGAGACTTTGGAAAAAGTGCAAAGAAGAGCAACTAAGATGGTTAAAGGACTGGAAACTAAAACATATGAAGGATTTGGGTTTGGCTAGTTAGAAAAAAGAAGGACTGGGGGGACATGATAGCAGTATTCCAGTATTTGAGAGGCTGCCACAAAGAGAAAGGGGTCAAATTATTCTCCAAAGCACCAGAGGGCAGGACAAAAAACAATGGTTGGAAACTGATCAAGGAGAGAAGCAACCTGGAACTAAGGAGAACCTTCCTAACAATGAGGACAATTAACCAATGGAACAGCTTGCATTCAGAAGTTATAGATCAGGGGTGTCAAACTGCCAGCCTGTGGGCCAGTTTCATCATACTAAAGCCGCGCCCACCCCATTGCCGGCAATGCAAAAAGAATCACGATACGTCGTGACACGTCATGTGACATGGCGAGTTTGACATCCGTGTTATAGATGCTTCATCACTGCAGGTTTTTAAGAAGAGACTGGACAGTCTCTCATCTGAAATGGTATAGGATCTCCTTCTTGAGCAGGGGGTTGGACTAGAAAACCTCCAAAGTCCCTTCCAACTTTGTTATTCTGTATTTTGTAATCTTCCTCAAGGCTACAGAGGCAATCTTTGTCTAAAGTGGCCAGGATCAGCCAATGAAGTTAATATCCTATGTATTAATAATCGGAAAATCTTTATATTGACTAGCGTGAGCAGACTCCGCCAAGGACCATGACCTATTTAATATCCTAACCTGCTTAGCCACTATGATACCCTTTACTGTATTGTAACTGTAGTCAGGTTTTTCCCTGTGTTTTATTAAGAAACTTCCATTTGTGAGTTCTTTCCAATCTGTGGTTTAATTTCTCTTAAAGGTAGCTTCTGAAGAATGAGTTAACTCTTGTGGTCAGTTGAATAATAGTCATTCATATTTTACAAGACTTTTACTAATTAATTTTTCTTTCCTTTTGCTTTCTTTCTTTCTCTTTGTAAAACTGGTGTGTCATTATCCAATAAATCTATCCAGTGCTTAACCTGTTTTATTACTTCTTAGAATATTGCTTGTAGAGCATTTGAATTCTCTAAATGAGAAACTAAGCAAGCAGCTGCTGGGAAATTGGAGCCTGCCCAGTATGGGAAGAGAGGAACTACTGAGCAAAAGGAATTAGACAATGGTGAACTCACCCATGGTTGTTGTAGTGTAACTTAAAAGTTATTTTCTCAGCCTTGTTAACTGATGTAGAACCAAGTGTTTTTTCTAGGCAAGTTACTACATGTCATATAGCACTATGCTCTCACTCTGACCCACACTAAACATTAGGTGAAATGTGTAATGGTGTATTGAAAGACTGCACCAGATATGAATTCTTTTTTTCCCCCAGGGTAGTCTATCGTGACAACTGTTGTGGAAAAATGCCTACTTAAATAACCAACACAATTGAAAATAGATGTGACAAAGGTTATCTTTTATTGCCCTGCACAGCTATAGTGTTTGCTGGGCTCACAGCCAAATGAAGCGAAAGACCTCCGAACTAAGCATGGTTAAGGTTATATGCTATCCAAAATGTTACACAGGAACTATAAAGAAAATAATGATCATCATACTGTGTCCTTTACAACCAGCATGTAGCATCTGAGAATACTATGGGATGACCTTGCTATAGCTATCTATTCAACTCTACTCATGGGGCTCTATTTCCCCCAATTATAGATATTAACACCCTGTACCATAAACAGTGGCATTTATTTGGCTGTATACTCCCTCCCTTTATACCACACAACAGTATGGTTTGTATTAGCTGTTTCCTCTTCCTCCAGAATCATAGAATTATAGGGCTGGAAAGGATCTTGTAGGTTTTCTAGTCTGACCCTCTGTTCAAGCAAGACACCCTATACCATTTCAGACAAATGGCTGTGCAGTCTTTTCTTGAAAACCTCTGTGATGGACTACCCACAACTTCTGGAGGCAGCTGTTCTGTCCTCACATCATGTTTGCCTCCTCAAAAATAAAACAGTATGAGTGGCAGTTACAATTAATCAATTCTTTTAAAAAACAGTTTAGAAAACCTTATCAATTTCTGTGAAATTTAGTAACTATTCCTAATGATGTACATTTTTTGCAAATTCCTTCCCATTTGAATATAAAAATAAAATACTTCTAGCTGTTCCTATTTTTCTCATGTTACACTAGAAGTGCAGAGATCCATTTTTCAAAATCCTGGTTTCAGTCCAGGAACTAAACTTAGTGAGATTAATCCCTGAATAACTACACTATTTCTAGAGGTTTTAATTCAGACCATCTAAGTTGATTGTCATTGAGTCTGGGCAACTATTGGGAGGGAAGGATAAGACGTGACCGGAAAATAGAGATTAAGAAAAGTAGGCCAGGATCCATGGAATCTTATTTCAATCTTTTAATATCCAGGATTCTTGATGCACAGCTACAGTTCTCTATAGCTCACATTCAATGCTTAACTAGTCTATAATAGAATCAGTATTGTCATTTAATCACAGAAAGCAGATAACATGGAGTGGTAGGTGAGCTTAGAAGTGCTTGATCTGAAAAAGCAGTACCTACTTGAGCATTCCATTCAGAAGCAACAAAGACCAGTGAGTCAAAGAAAAGCTGCCATGATCCACAGAGTCATTATCTCATGTATCAGGATACTAACCCTGGGACAGGCTGTGAGATATTCCTGTTCAGCAACTAGCAAAAGTGGTTTGGGGAGTAGGGAAGAATCTAGAACAATTGTATACCAGGAACTTTCAACCTAAGACCACACTGGATAGCCAGCTTGGGAATTTGAGGCCTTCATGGCAATCATAGGAACATTTTAATTAGTCACCAGCCTGACAGATAGCAAGATGTAACTTTATTACTATCTTGAAGTATAGTGTAAGTAGCACCCCATGATTATGGCCAGACCATTTCTTGATAAAATTCAATTTCAGGGTAGTTTTCTTCCTGTATAAGGAAGGTACCTAAGTTTTTTTCTTGAAGATTTATGGAATGTAATGGATTTCTGAATATTATGAGACTTTTGTGCAAGCTAGAGAAGGTGATGCTCTCAGGCTTTTGCTCTCTCTATGGAATGGCAAGATGTGATGAAGAAGAGACACAATTGTTCCCAGCTGGCATCTGCAGTGCTATGGAGACATAGATAGCCCCTAACTGACTAGAGAGTTCCAAACAATTAAACAATCTGGAAAACAGGATTGCTATGTAGAGTGGAAATGCCAGAAACATAAGTCTTGATATGAGAAAGGATAGACATAAGTCAGAACTCATAATTTGGTTCATCAACTGGTTGTGAAGCTGACAAGGAGGATTAACTACACTAAACCATCCTTCACAGTTTTCCTTGGTGGTTTATTTATTTATTTATTTGATTTATATACCGCCCTTCTCCCGAAGGACTCAGGGCGGTGTATAGGGCAATAAAAATAAGAATACAGGATACAAGATTTAAAGTTAAATGATTGTGCCCAATGTAGTAAGTTAGTTAAAACAATGTTAAAACCCCAAACCCATCAGACCAGGCCGGCTTGTTCGAATAGATAAGTTTTTAGATCACGCCAGAAGGAGCGAAGGTCGGGGGACATCCGTAGTTCAGCCGGTAAGCGGTTCCAAAGGACTGGTGCGCCCACTGAGAACACTCTCCCCCTGGGGGTCACCAGTCGACATTCTCTGACCGGTTCACAGTTTATTGATATCTACTCTAAAAAATGTCTTTTTACAGTTCCCAAACTTTGGTGGTACACTTTGAGGATATCATGATTCACCCTCTTAATGCTATAAGTAAAAAATTCACAGCTTTTTTATCATCAAGTGCCAAATTGAGCCTTGGTGGAGCAGTGGGCTAATGCCTCCTTAAGTAACACCAGCTGCCTGAAATTAGTGCAGGTTCGCATCCCACCAGGCTCAAGGTTGACTCAGCCTTCCATCCTTCCGAGGTAGGTAAAATGAGGACCCAGATTGTTGGGGGCAATTAAGCTGACTTTGTAATAATGCCGCTTGGGGGTGTGTGTGAAAGCCCTAATAAGCAGGCATATACATAGAATGAAGGCTACTGCTAAGCTTGTAAGCCGCCCTGAGTCTTCGGAGAAGGGCGGGATATAAATGGAATTTTAAAAAAATTTAGTTTTTGAGTGGTATCGTGAGGCTAACATTTCCAAAAGAAATGTGTGGGGCCAAAACAAGAACTATGTTTGATTTCAAGTAAGTGTAATTTGACCATAAATATTATTCTTTCCAATCATCCATTTAATCATTTCATTCTTTTGCCCCATTAAAAGTCATAAGGCTGCAGGCAAGTTAAAACCTCAGTTGTACACTTCAAATCTAAATCTAGGCTGTGCAATGTCAAAGGGAACATTTGCTTTTGTGTGGTACACTGAGGACAGCACTGTAAAAAGGAGAAGGGCTAGGACAAAGAAAACCAATCAACACATTTGAATTAATTCAATACCTATACATTTGCATCAAATTAATATTGTTTGTTTGTGGTTTCTAAGGCTTCACTGTTCTGTGCAATGCTGGGCTGGATGACAGCATGAAGCTGAATTATGTCAGACAAAGACATCATTACTGAGAATGAACTTAAGGATTTGTCTGTCCCACCCCACACCTCCACACCAGTAAAACTAGTGCTAATACTTCAAATACAGTGAAGCAGCTTTGTGGCTTCTTAATTTTGAAGAGAAGAGTGTCATTCCTATCTCTCCAATTAAGTGCAACTGTATCTTCAAATGCCTTTGGTTCTGCTATTGTCTTTTCATTTATTGGCTTTTACATGGACTTCTGCAACCTTTGTGTTTAGAGATGGTGGATTCCTGAGAGTAAAGGGCTAGGTGAGAAGCTATATACGGTGGTACAGGGTAATTCCCAGGGATATTCCTGTGGGGAAAAGAAGTGGCTGGTTGGGGCAGCCAAGATTTTGTTTTCCCTTCAAAACTGCCACAGAGAATAGGACCACTGTGGGATTGTCCTGAAGTGCCAAGCCACTTGCCTGACAGGGCAGCAAAGAGATGTCTTCTTCTAACTATCAACATACAACATAAAGATGTTACATGTAATTGGTAATCAGTAGCCTTTCTTGTTGACTTATCTAATTAGCCTATCTACTAATTCATTCCACTAATTAAGACATCAGGCGAGACTCTGAGGTCTAATCCTGCCTGAGGCACAAAGCCAGATGGATGACTTTTGGGCACTCCCTCTCTCTAGGAATGTAGCAAACCTCTACCCAAAAATCTTGAAGAAAAAAAGCCCTGTAGGGACTAGTCCAGGAGCAATCAATGTAGTGTACAATGCTATCTACTGAAAATTCAACTAGCAGTTTTACTGATTGTTATGCTTCTGCTGCATCATAAATTGTTAATTTAAAAGAGTGGCTGTTATTACTCAAAATAAAGTTTGATCAGGATTTGAAACAGATCCCTGAGGATAGTGATTAGTTAAATCCTTTACTTTAGTTTTAGAAGTTTGACTTATGTGAATCTGATGAAAAGATTTGCACATTTCCTTCAATCTTCCTTCATTCTAAATCTGTCTGTCTTCTTGTGGGGATTTTGCAGTTTAAAGTGTAAATACTTCTTCTTCCTTCTAATTTGAAATTATTGATTTACTTTCAGGCAGAGGAACCGGAGATAAATTTGTTGTATCTGCATTTCTATTCAAACCTACCCAATTTACATTAATTAAATCTATATACAAACTGCTCGAATGCTTACAGTTTCCCAAATTGTATGGTTCAGTTCAGGACTGAAGAGTTCCATTCAAAGATGCACCTATTATGAACTACAGGAGTGCAAGCTCTTTCTAAAAACAGATATGCAAGAAACAGTATACTGTATAAAAATAAGTGGAATGAACTGGAGGTAGAAAATGAAAAATTATGACGAATTATTTTTGGCAAATTTTCTTATCCTTATTTTCAGCAAACATAAATAAAGAGTAATGTATTTCAATGAAATCATTTGACCTTCTTCCACTTTTTTATTATATCTAAGATAGACTGAGACAAATGCATCTAGGCTTAATTTGAAGATACTCAGGTGTTTACATGACCATTAATGTTGCATCTTATTAACCTTAATGCAATTGTTCTATAGTTAGCAATTGTAGTTTGGAATCAGATCATTTTATGAAGTAGAATGCATTACTTTAAAAAGGTTTCTAAGTGTTTTATATTAATTTCACAATAATGGACTTCAGTCATATAATTTTAACAGTAATAATTTTCCCTGCCTTTACAGAAATTGGAAAAGAGTTGGCAATAGACCAAATGTTACTCCAAATATAAACAGCTATCAATAGCTATATTTTTTTTATTAACAATAAATGCTCAGTTACCATCTATAAAATGGTAAGGCTACACAAAAACCATTAGAAATTATGAGAAAATCAGTTTTTATTCCCCTCCACACTGATAATATCCTCTTAGCTTTAATTCAAAATGGTTAAGACTCTTTATAAGATTTTTCTTTCAAATAATCTACTCTATTGTACAAACACACACACACACACACACACACACACACACACACACACACACACAATTATGTGCAAGAAAAAGTGTAAGTGAATCCACAGCTCCAATCCAACAGATAATCTATGGAGAAGGTGCTAGGGACTCTCCTCCAGTTAGGGGAACTGCATAATGAAGATGACCTCACTAACCACTTTTAGAGAGCATGTCTTCCTACATCTGCCCACATCTAATCCTATGGAAGCATTTTAAGTTCAGTTTTAGCTGTTTTAGTTTAAAGTAGTGTTTCTCCTCTTCTGCCAACCCAAGTCTTACCATGGATAGAATTGATAACACAACAGAAAAAATATTAGTAATGATGCCATTGGGCGTAGGGATCCACTCAGCTCTCCTTGACCACTTTGACTATAAGCCCTAGAATCATAGACTCATAGGGCTGGAAGAGACCTTGGAGGTCTCCTAGTCCAACATCTTGCCCAAGGCAAGAGTCCTTATACCCTCTCATACAAATGGTTGTCCAAACCTTTCTTGAAAACATAGAATATTAGTAAATGCAGTCCTAGAGTACATCAACAGATGTAGAATAGTTTCAGGATCAAATGAAGGGACAGTATTACTTTATACTGCACTGATGAGACCACATTTGGAATACTGCACCCAATTCTGGTCACCACAATAGGAAAAAAAGATGTTGAAACCCTAGAAAGAGTGCAGAGAAGAGCAACAAAGATGATTAAGGGTTTGGGGCTAAAACATATGATGAATGATTGAGGAACTAAGTATGTCTGGTCTAACAAAGAGAAGGTCCAACGGTAATATGTTAACAGTCTTAATTAGCCTTTAACTTTATTTACTTTAACTTAATTAGCCATTATCCTTGGGAGACGGTGGTTCTGCATATAATCCAGTTTGATACCATGTAAGGTTTATAGCATCATGAATTGCACTGGGAAGCCTGCGAGGAGCCAGTGCACCTGGACGTGTGGCCAACATGATGTCACAGAGTGCTGTTATTTTCCCACTGAAGTGGTACCTATTTGTCTACTCACATTTGCATGCTTTCAAACTACTAGGTTCCCAGGAGCTGGGGCTAGGACAGGAGCAAACCCGTCACATGGCACTTTGGGTTATTCAATTCAATCAATTCAAATTAAAACCATAATGGTCAATTTTGTGAGGTGGAAAAAATGAGCACATTTCACATCAGCTAACCAAAGAAGTTTTTAAATCTTAGCTTTCCACTGGAATTTCCATCTTGGCTCTACGGTGACCTGCCTGAGAGAAGTGGCCAGATATATGGTCATAGGTTCCCAGCAGTGTTTCAGCAAGTACAGATACTATAATAGCAGTTTTCAAAATAGCGTAGAAGATAGTTACTTTGCCTGAGGAAAATATGGAAACTAGATTATGACAGCTGTCCAGAACCCCCAAGGTAGGTGTTTCTGATGCAATATGCCACACAAAGAGGAATTTGGAGTGGGGGAAAAATTAGCTGGCTGAGTAAAGAGATGGTTCAGCAGAATAATTTGCAAGCATTGGCTTGGTATCTCAGCACCAGAATTATAAGATTAAATTTCCAACAGGGCGCAGATGAGCAAGGATAAACCTAAACGCCCAGGGTATCTGTGTATTTGGGCCATGCTAGTAAACAGCCAGGCCTAGAAAGCTTTTTAGAATGCTTAAGAACTTCTTTTAAATATGTTTTAGTGGTACTTCTTTGTTACAAAGTAGTAGAAGATGCTAGTTTTTGTATACATGTTGCCATCATTCAATTGTCTCACTGTCTACCCTGCTTCCTGCTTCGGAAAAGGCTTATAGGAGTTCCTTCATGCTGGGATTTCAATAAACTTTATCAGCAATGGGTTTGAAATGAAATATGGCAAGCTAAGGTGCTGCAGATTTCTTTAGTTGGTACAATAAAACACAGGACACAATAAAATACAGCTGGCAAGGACAAGAGTCCTACACATTGTGCAGGAGAATTTCATCAACATGTTCTTTTTCCAAAGATGTTTTGCAAGCGATTCATTTTCTATCAAGCTATATAAGAATGGTTTAAAAAATCAAGACTTTTTTAGCATAGCAAAGCTGAACATGGTCAGAACACCCACATTTGCAATAGTTTTATCTGCAGTACAAAAAGAGATGGCAATGATTACCATATTCCACTGACTAATTGCAGAACTGAGTGAAATTGTTTCAGGGCAATGTTTGGAGAATGGAGGAGACATTTCTATAGCTTGTTCAGAACATTTGAGAAAGTATAATTTCAAGTCATATTACCATTAAAGCATTCAAGTTTAAGTTTAGGAGGCAGTGCATAAAGCATATTTATCTGTCTGTCTGTCTGTCTGTCTGCTTCCCAAACCTGAAGCTAGAAATATTATATATATATTTCTGTTATATCATAGTTTATATTTTGATGTTATAATAATGAAACATGGCATAGAAATATATTACATAAAGAATTTAAAGCCAGAAACCTGTGACCAATGACAGTTTTTCAAATACATGATAAGCACCTAGAAATTTCCCTCCTGGGAGTTTATTTTTAACAAATGTCATATGGTGCACAAATGTGTTTCTCCTCATTGCTGAGAGATTAGAAGAAAACCAACAGCCAGCCAGTAGTATCTCTCAATTTACTCCCAAGAAGTCAAGATCTGAACACAGATGCCTGCTGAGTCAAAATTAAATCCCTATATCTACAAGCTACTTTTCACTTAAACTGTCATAATGCAATCCTAAGCACACTTATCAGAGGGAAAGACCTAAGCAATTCAGTAAGTCTTCTTTCCAAAGAGATGTATGTGTTCATGCTTCATAGGTAACAAGTACATATTTGTTTGCAAACATAAATCCAGAGTTCTCTGTATACAGCATGGCCCATCTTTTATTTCCATATTCCATCTGTTTAGCAATGCAAGAATGATTAATAAAAAGGTAAAGGTTCCCCTGCACATGTGTACTAGTCGTTTCCAACTCTAGGGGCCGGTGCTCATCTCCGTTTCAAAGCCAAAGAGCCAGCGTTTGTCCGAGGACATCTCCGTGGTCATGTGGCCGGCATGACTAGACGCCAAAGGCGCACGGAACGCTGTTACCTTCCCACCGTAGTGGTCCCTATTTTTCTACTTGCATTTTTTACATGCTTTCGAACTGCTAGGTTGGCAGAAGCTGGGACGAGTAACAGGCGCTCACTCTGTTACGCGGCACTCGGGATTTGACCCGCCAAACTGCCAACCTTCTGATTGACAAGCTCAGCATCCTAACCCACTGAGCCACTGCGTATACCCCCCCAAAAAAAACATTTGTAAAACAGAAACTCTCATCTGTTACCTTTATTTTGTTCTGTATTTAGATCTAGCACAAAGCTAAGAATTCTGAAAAGCTGCCAATAATATTTTGCTGTCTCAGCACTGTTTATAATAATGTCTTGTATATGATTATATACCAGTAAATACACCATAAATACATATAACAGACAAGGATATACTATGTAAAAAGCATAGTTTTATTTCCCCCTTCCTACATGAAAAGGAAGGAAGGAATCCATCTGCAGTCATGAGCCATTATTATGCCTGAAGAGTAAACTGAGTGTCACTGAGAACAGGGAGACCTTAACTAACACGCCCAAGTAGACGAAGCAGTGGGGAGGGGAAACCTGGGAAATAATGGGGAAATAACTAAGAATCTCTAAGAAGTACATGAGATAGTGGAATAATGTAAGGAATTATGTTGGGATGGAGGAAAGGAGCTGAGCCCATGGCAGAGGGATGTGGAAGGATGAGGAGGCATGAAAAATATCAGGGTAGAGCAGTATGTGGTTTGTATTAACTATGGTTAAGGTTATATTTGAGTAAAGCGGCATGCTCAGCTCAGTTGGTGCTGATTCAGAGCAGTGAAGTATTTTGGTTTTATCCAACTTTCTTCTGAATTCTTTGAACCCTTCTTTGCTTGCAATAACATAACATGGAACAAGGTGAATTTTATAGAAGGCAGGAAGAAGTCTGAGAAAAGTAGATTAACTCAACTCTACAGATAAGTTAAACTTTGAAGGAAATGTAGCTGAAAATGGGAGAAGGACAAACACATTGTACTTAACTATGTTGTCCGGCTCACAGCACTGATGAAATGAAGAATGAAAAATTACAAGTAGCCTTACTTATACATGCTGCAGAGGAAGAAGTAGAAGGAGGGTTTAATGCCTTGTTTAATACTGTGCCTGGAGGAGAAAAGGAGAAGCCAGGGATATGTATGTTAAATGATACATTTGAAAGTTATCACATAAGAAAAAAAGTTAACATGGTGAAAGATATACATTTCACAAGAAAATTTAGATGAGAGACTAAGGAACCACGAGTAACTGACTTAGAGCAGTCCTCTGCATTGGCCGTAAACAATTGTTCACTTTGGACAAATTTATCTAAATAATTTGGACAATTATTGGTATGTGGAATCCAGTTGAAGTAGAAGAAGACTAGATGGTTGCTTTACATGTTTACAGACATAAAATTTAATGTTTAAATATAGATACAAGAGCACAAACAAATGCATTGTCCTTTAGTGTTTATTAATTTTTGTAAAATTTAATTATCGGATTAGTTATTTATTCTGGACAAACACTGCAACTGTTGGGGAAATGTGAACAGACTTTAAATCCAAGGATTTTATTCATCTAACAAATACAGCCACTCATCTTCCAAAAGGACTCTGGATGGCAAACAAAATAAAAATACAATATGTTAAAAACAGAATTTTAAACAATAAACTGAATCTAGGCCCCATTCCCATGCTAGTTCTATCAACATCCTGTCCCCAGTGCTTGGGAAAAGGTCTTCACTATTTTCCTGAAGGCCAATAGGATCAGGGCCAACCATATGTCCAGGGAAGCCTGTTCCTTAAGCTAGGTGCCATGACAAAGAAGGCACTCTTCAGAAGCCATATCAAGCAACATTGCTTCACTGGGTGAGGATTTTCCTCTATCTTTAGTTCTATTATCTGTCTGTCTGTCTGTCTGTCTGTCTGTCTGTCTGTCTGTCTGTCTGTCTGTCTATCTATCTATCTATCTATCTATCTATCTATCTATCTATCTATCTATCTATCTATCTATCTATCTCATCTATCATCTATCTATCATCTATTTGATTGATTGTCAAGAGTCAACACACACCTAAACACATTCTTAACTAAAAGATGATTATGCCTCCAACTTTTAGAGATATATTTTGAAAAAAATAGGTCAGGTCACAGTTCTATTATATTAAACCTGCATGTATCTCTAGGGGCTTATACCTCAGGAAAAATTATTACTGTGATAAAAAGAAAAAAAATGAAAAAGTATTTAAATTAATAGTACAGATGGCAATTATAAATCAACCTTCAAAGTATGTAAATCTTATAATGATTATGGAAGAAAAAAAATCAGGGAGGAATCATTTGGAATATGTTCAGTTTTCAGATGTTTGAATAGAGCAAACTTGATTTTATTGATGCTCACTCAGCAGACAACTGATGCAATAGACAAAATTTTGGTATGGAGTAAATTGACTGGATAGATACATTATTTCTAAACAGACTATATCATTGGTGTCAAACTCACCGTGACAAGTGACATGTCGCGACCTATCGTGCCTTTCTTGCATTGCTGGAGATGGGCTGAGCGCAGTCTCCACATGATGCAACCAGTCCATGGGCCAGCAGTTTAACACCCCTGGTCTATATGATGGTTGATTCTGTGCAGGAATTAGCCATTTTTTTCCAGCTTAAATACTATGTTTCACTGCTGGTAAATTTGGCAAGCTGGTGTTGTTTGATGGCATGCTGGCAGGAAAGAAAGGAGTAAGTAAGTAAGTAAGTAAGTAAGTAAGTAAATAAATAAATAAATAAATAAATAAATAAATAAATAAATAAATAAATAAATAAATAAATAAATAAATAAATAAATAAATAAATATGGTGGGCCTGGAGAAAAAAATGGGTATGTTGTCTCTTCACTTGATTGTGAAAAGCATAGTATTGTAGAGTATTGTATTGTACACTGCTATAACTTCAAAGGCTTCAAAGGTAGGCTTAAAATAAAGACTAAATCTGAATTAAATCAAAAGTTAAGAATGAGTGAAAGCCCATTGCTTGTATTTGTAAAATGTGGTATAAAGAAGAGAAATGTGTTAATTATTTAGAAAGCATGATGAGGGAAGAAAACATGAAAATGATGCATGAAACATCATTCAGTGGAGCAGTGCTAAAATGGTATGCTCAGCAACCTTCAGATAGTGTTTATATTTACTAATAGCAAACCACATGAAGACAACATTGGGGAGTATTGGGGAGCTGCAGTGATTTTGTAAATGTCATGGTATTGTTAACAAGTGAACATTCAATGAAACATTGAGTGCACCTATGGAGAAGACAGACCCCTTCATTGAGGATGCATGACTCATACTGTCCCAAATTTACAATGCTGTGGAGACTGGTGTGTTCTGGTTTTCAGTTACCCCCAAAGGTCAGACACTTGAGCATAACAGATCAATAGTAGGAAGAAAAATCAGCAAGGAGTGGATCTTGTGTTCTTTTTCTGCAAATGCCAATGGACTGCACAAACACTGCTGGGTAGTCACTTTGTCCAAGAATGCTGAAAGACATCATGCAACAACTGCCAGTCATATATTATAATTCACCAAATGCATACTTTACGTAATCAAGATTATGTCTTCAGTTTTTCTGTGCCAAAATCAGATCGAATCAAAATGAGATGCTGAAAATATCATCTGCTAAGTCTTGAAAATGCTCAATCAATCAACAAAAGCACAAAAAATGCTTGTATGTTTTTGCCTCAAAATATAACTTCAGTTATGCAGCCCATGGACCAGACGTCATTTTGGTAACTAAAATATTTTACAGGAAGAAATGTGATGACTGCTTTGGAGAATGAATCTGATAAAGAAAGAAACACAACAGGGCATGTACTTCACAATGCTTCAGGAACTATAATTTTGCTGCATTGAACAGCAGTTTGAACTATAATATTGGCACATGATTGGAAAAAAACTTTATAATATGGAAGAAGATCTGCGGTCTGAGCACACACATTTTGAAGTTATCGACTACCCCAGAAGCATACAGAGAACAGGAAAAGAGCAGGCGATTAAAGACTGTGCCCCACAATGGATGAAAATAATCCTAGTTACTAGACATTGATTGAGGGTAAGATAGCTGCAGAGGAGAGGAGAGGAGAGGAGAGGAGAGGAGAGGAGAGGAGAGGAGAGGAGAGGAGAGGAGAGGAGAGGAGAGGAGAGGAGAGGAGAGGAGAGGAAGCCATGAGGGCATGGAAGAAGAATTGCCAATCCCCTAAATACAATTGTTATTGTTGAGATCCCATCAAAATAAATGCAGTAAATAGGTAAAGATTTTGACAAAGGAGAGGCACTGGATTCATATTATTCAACAGTTGAAATTCATTTAATTTTTTTGTATTTATCTCTTTCGGATACACCATTTTGGAACAGTTCTGTGTTCAGCATCTTTCTGGATGCAATCAAAGAGGGGCCCAGACTGATTTCCATAGGGAAGCTGTTCCAAAGAACTGGTATTCCTACCACATAGCTTAGCCTCCTGGCCTCAGCTTTCTTTACCACCCCAAAATGAGACATTAGTAGCAGTTCGGGGCCAACTCTGGTGGGAGCAATCATATGTACCCAGGTGCAAAGACATAAAGGGCTTTATAGACCAAAAGCAGCACTTTACATTGCATCCAGAAGCCAGTGCAAGACCTGTAGAAAAGTTGTACTATGCTTCCAACAGCTGGTCCCAGATAACACATTGGCTGCTACTTTGTGGACTAACCACAGATGTATTTTTTTTTAAAAAAAAGCAGCCCCAGGTAACACGGCAGCAGTCTAATTGGGTGGCAGTGTGGGTATCAGTCATGTAGTGAGGTCCTCTTGCATCTGGCAAGGCTACAACAGAAACACCAACTAAAAATGGACAAAATCTTCTGTAGCAGGACCCCTGAATCTGGAATCACCACATTGCAAATCTGCTTTTTCAGAGATGCTGCCCCCCACCCAAAATAGCAATGGCATCAAAGGAGAACCTTGACAGAAATAAATGCCTCCGTCTTCTTTGGCTTCAGCTTACCTTGTTCTATCCCATCCAGATCCTAATAGCTCCAAGCACCGGTTGGGGGGGGGGGAAGAGATCAACAGCACCCCTTACTGTTCAAGTTTTCAAAGATAGAACTTTCAGAGACAACTTTTAGTATTAAAAAACAATTTTGCCAGGAAGAGAAATAAAGTTGTATGAAAAATTAAAAACATATTAAAATTATTAAGATGATTTAGCTATTCAAAATCAAATGTTTAAGAATCACACAATGTCTGTATCAAAAGATTAAAACATTTGAATTCATAAAGAAACAAAATTACGAAGTTCATTTGGGTACTGAGCTTTGTAAGAGAAGAGCTAAAGATGCTGTTTAATGATTTGGTATGCATAGATATATTGCTGCATGTTTATTCCCAGACTTAGAAATACCTGGAATGTCTGCATGAAATACTATTTGCCTGCAAGCAAGAACTGGAGGCACCACACAATAGGCAAAGTAATAGAAAAATGAATATAGAATTCAAGCAGACGGAGAGATTAGGTGCAATCCCAAAACAACTGGAGCACCTCTTCAACACCATCGACATTTACAAAATCACCAGCAGCCAATTGCAAAAAGCAGCTTTACTTGGAACAGCTTAATCCTATAACAATACCTTTAACACCATGAAGCAATCTCTGCCTATGCGAGGTCCTTGGGAAGGACTAGATATGCTGATAAAAATGCCAAACACAGTCTAAACATCTGAATGACTGCATGCCCAACAACAACAACAACAACAACAATAATAATAAGGAACTTATGGGAAAACATGTGTTGCTTATAAAAGGAAAAATTGGAGCTATTTGAGTTTCAGAAGAGAGACTATCACTTGATGGTGAAATTTAAAATTAAATTCAAAATTTGTGAAATTTCTTATTTATTTTATTTTGATTTTATTATTTATTTTATTGTATTTATTTATGGAACTGTTATAATATCTGATTAGTAAAACTGTTACAGTACCTTGTCATTTTATTTTTGTGGGTAATAGAACCCCTGAAGGATAATAAGCTTGGTTTAGAGGAATGTTGATCATTTACTAAAGACTTCATACTTCTTCCTATTTTGTTTAACCAAATAGAATGATAGATAAAACCATACAAACTCGGAAGAAAAAGTATTGTTGATATGAATATTTTGATCTTTTGGCTTATAAGTCACCAACTCAATTTTTAATAGTGCACATTTAAGAACATGTTTACCATTAACCACAGTCTTGCTAAAGTTTTAAGATGATCAAGAGAACGTATTAGAATAATTGAAACTGAGACCAGAAAGATTATGATCACTGTTTCAGAGTTTTACTTCCTTTAGAAGTGGAAGATAATGTTTACATAAATAAAATGGATTGTGGAGGCCTGATAATGTAATCAACTAGTATAAAACACCATGATTTTATTCAGTTCAAATTAATGATGGAACTACAGAAGTAAAAACACAGTATTTTTTTTCAGATAAGCTGCAAAATTCAGAACAAAAGAAAGAAATAAAGAAAAACAAGTGATACGAGTGTGATGGAATTAATACAGGTCAGGATCTCAATATTAAACCCATATAGACTTCAAAAAAATGAGCCATGGGAAGTTTCTAAATTGAAAGTAGATGATTGCAAGTCTGTTGAACTGTTTTTGTGTAAATGGCAAACACACAATTATTTGTGTGTGTAGTTCAGCTGCCATTGACTGTGACCAGTAGAACATTTTGGTTACATTCTGACTGTATTTTGAAATATTGGAATGCTTCATATTTAAGCAGGGTAAGGGGATCAATGGGAAGGCGGAGGACAATGATGGGGCCCGGAGAAAGCTACAGAAAGCAAGGTAAAGGTAAAGGTAAAGGTTCCCCCGCACATGTGTGCTAGTCGTTTCCGACTCTAGGGGCCGGTGCTCATCTCCGTTTCAAAGCCGAAGAGCCAGCGCTTGTCCGAGGACGTCTCCGTGGTCATGTGGCCAGTATGACTAGACGCCAAAGGCGCACGGAACGCTGTTACCTTCCCACCGGAGTGGTCCCTATTTTTCTACTTGCATTTTTACGTGCTTTCGAACTGCTAGGTTGGCAGAAGCTGGGATGAATAACAAGAGGAGCAATAACAGCAAGGAGGGGAGAGAAAAGCCAGTGGCAGGGAGAGTCAAGTGAACAAAGCCAAGGGTCAGGTTCCCAGTGAAGAGAAGGGCTGTGGGGAAGAAGGTGGGTCAGTAAAGCAATGCAGGGAAGAAAGGACTGGCCTCAGGCTTTCTGTAGGCATGACATGAGATCTCAGGAAGAGTGGATCTTTCTGAATGGGTTTGCGGGTTTTTTTGGTTTTGATTTTGGTTTTGCAAATTACTAGAAATTTGTTTTGTTTTACAAGCTACTAGAAATTCAAGTAATTCATTTGCAATATAATGGCAAAATAGCTATTTCCAGGATCGATCTATTTCTCTTCTTAAAAAGCAAATGGTTAGGAACACACTCAGTCTTTTGATGCAAAGTACCACAGCGTGGAAATTAGTAACAAAATAAATAAATAATAGCACTTTTGAGAATTCAGTTACCACAGTATATATTTTAATTTTAGTTGATACATTTTACAGTACTCTTATTTTTCCATGCATTTATGCCATTGTTAATAAAATGTATGTTTGTATATTTATGGAATGCTATTTATATGTTTGAGCATTGTTTAATTAATGGACAGGTTTCTAAGTTGCAACAGCTGCAAGAAAAGCAGAAAACTGAGATAGTTTGATGTTTTCTTCACAGCAAATTTGCTAATTCAAAATTTAAATCCCCTCACCATACAATGTATTTTTCTTTCTAAAGTGTCTATGAAATATTCATGGTGTTTTGTCTCAAAAGGATAGACTGGGTTGGGCTTGAATCTTATATCTGATAAAATTCATTGGGTTGTGGATCTAAAGAACAGATAAGAAATGCTATTTAACAAGGGTACCTTAGAAAGACATTGGCACTATCTCTCCAGTGTATACAGATAGGTCAAATAATTGTGCAGTCAGGCTGGTAGTCTTTGGCCCAATATATGCAATATATAAGACCACGATCAATTGCCTCCTACCATCACCACCACTAATAATAAAAACTGTTTTGATCTCACCAGCAGAGCAAGGGAATACTTAATACTTTCCTGCATGAACTGTTTCCCCATTCATAATCAGTTCCAGCTGCTTTTTCTACATAATGAAAATGTGTTTTTTCTCCATCTTTTTGTCTGCAGGGGAACAAGCAGCGTGAGAAAGGCAATTTTGATTAGAAGATGGCTTGTGGATAAAACTATTTAGCATCTCTTCTTTTTCTACTGATGTTACCTTGGGAAAATTTGCAGCAGTTTTAACACCTTTGTTTTTACAGTTTAGAGCTTTAATTTTTAAAACTTTGTATCCATCTGTTGTGGTTTATTAAAAAAAAAACCATGACCAATCATTTATACAATTTACAGCTAGATGGCAGTAAAGAGTAACAGTTTTCTGTATCTCCTTGCTGCCCTCTTGTAGTCATCTAATTTTATGCATCTATAAATATCAGTCTCTCTCTCTCCCTTCCCACCCACCCCACTTTTAATATTAAGTGGATATCAACAATTCCTATAAAGATATTTTTGCAGGATGGTGATGGTAGTAAATGCTGCTGCAAAGAGAAATGGTTGAGTTGCATTATGACTTTGCTGAAAGATTTGAGAAGAGAAGCAACCAAACTCAATATCTTGCAGTTTATGAATTGCTCACTGGAAAAAGAATTATTATGAAAGTTGGCCTTACAGACCAATACAAATGCAACAAAACTTTAAATAACTATGACTCTCTTCTCTAGTGCTATTTTCTCCATACGCTGTGTCTATCCTTCGGTTCTGCCCATTATATGGATAGCACTTTGAGAAAACTTTATGATTTATGAAACTGGATACTTGAAGGGACTAAAGTTTCTAAGTACTATAGAATGAAAAAAGCTAATTCAGGCTTACAAAATGACACTAAAATTCATAAGATTGGAAATATTAATGGAGATCTTTGAAGAATGGAGCCAGAAATGAGTAGCTACAATAGCAACAGTGTCAGTAATGATATGTGATTCTATGGATAGATTATGTTCAAAATATATCAATGAGAGAATGACAGATGTGGAAGAAAATTAGTCTGACAAGAAAGAGAAAGCACAGAAGTGGAATTATAAATGGCAGGCCAAGAGAATGAATTGGAAAAGGACAATTTATTAGATATGTAAAAGAAATTAGCTTTTAGTTTAAAATTTTAAAGGGGAAATACAAATGACAAACCAAGAGAATGACTTGGATTTTTTTCTTAATTAGATCAACAAAGGAGGCTCGTTAAACCCTTGAAGAGGTCTATACAATGGAATAAAGAAGACCTGGATAAACTAAAGATTAAGACTGTTAGAAGTAAAAGGAAGGAATATAAAGTTGATTTGTTTATCAAGGTTAAAATAAGACATTTACTTGCAAAACTCTGGCAAACCTTTACGGACTTTTTGCTGATACCAGGATTGAAAAGTTGATGTTTTATGGAGGCTCAGCTAATCTCAATGTACACATGTTGTACTTTGACAATAAAGGTTTATTTATTATTATTATTATTTGCTCATAGATAAGGGATGGGATATGGGGTGAAGAAATATCTGTAACCTTATAGAGGTTGAAGATGTAATGAGGATTGGAAATCACTTCTTTGTATATTTTTAACATATTTTTCTCTTTCTTTTTCTTTTTTCTTGCACTTTTCTTTTTTCTTACTATTTTTCTTTCTCTGAAGTTAGTTTATATTACTATGGTAATCAAAATCTTTAGTAAAAATAAAAAAATATATAAAAAATATTTATGGTTATTTTATGCATATCCCTCCTTTCTCTATGGGCTGCCTTTAATTGTTTTATTAAGTTTTTTATTTGAAGGATAAAATTGGGGGAAAGGATATATTTTCTAATATTCTCAAGTAATACTGCATTTCAATTATACACAGGTTTTGTATTATTTCCTAAGATGCTTAGATGGGTTAACTGACATAATATTTCAGATAGAACAAATTTCTACTCCATCCCTTCATCATGTCTGCTTGCTTCACTGCAAAGAAGGAGTGAGTGATAGTTTTTTTTGTTTTGTTTTTTTTTAAATCCCATTTATATCCCACCCTTCTCCGAAGATTCAGGGCAGCTTACAATTTAAAGCACAAATCAATGTGCTTAGCAATAGCCTTCATTCTATGTATATGGCTGCTTATTAGGGCTTTCGCCCCCCCCCCAAGCGGCATTATTACAAAGTCAGCTTAATTGCCCCCAACAATCTGGGTCCTCATTTTACCTACCTCGGAAGGATGGAAGGCTGAGTCAACCTTGAGCCTGGTGGGATGCGAACCTGCACTAATTGCAGGCAGCTGGTGTTACTTAAGGAGGCATTAGCCCACTGCTCCACCAAGTTGCTTCCCTTTCCACTCATTCTGAGAAAAGATGAGAAGTGAGACTCTTGCATCTCTTCTTAATCAAATCCCTGAGTCACAGAGGTTATATATAAGCAGATTACTTTTGGCTCTCGAGTTTGATCAAATCACCCTTGTTCTTCACATACACTGCTGTTCACAAGGATAACTATCCTGAACCTCCGTTTTATCAGAAAACAGCAAGGGTTCTGGAATGTCTCTTTGGCAGCTATTTGGAACTGAAAGTTCCCCATTGACCTAATTATTAGTTTATTTTGAACCACGGGTCTTTTTCAGCACTGCAGGCCATTGGCCAAGGCTGGATAATCCTTCATGAAAAGAACACTGATTCCCCTAGACATGCTACAGACAGGCAAGGGAGCTCTCTAAATCTTGTATGAGATCTCCTACAGCTTCAGTTGTCCAAAATCTGCTTCTTAAGAATTATCAGTATCCTTTTCACAGTGTTGATGCTCCTGATACTACCAGTAGCAAATTCCTGCAGATTTTCCACTGGCACACAGAAAAGCAACCCTCAAATCAGAGTTATGTCCTTCTGAGATGCATTCCTTCCTAAGACCTGGTTGTTACTTGAAATGAGTTGAGAAGGACACATGAAAGCTGTGAAGAAACATAGGAAGTGTACGTAGGAAATGCCCATAGTGAATTGCAGACAGGGATGCCTAAAATCAGGGTAGAAGCTTGGAGGCTGATGGTTAATACTGGCTGAAGATCCCATTTTCCCTAACAGGCTTTCTGCTTCTAGTTTCTTCAAACTAAAAAGATACCATAGAATAAGAATTGCATCATATGGGATCTGAAGAGCATTTTCAACATCTCAAGGTTATGAATAGTGATAATCAGTCACTGAAACATTACATAATATGGAGGATCAAGCTAAAATCAGCAGACTGTCACATAGCAACTCAACTAGGATTGCAAAGGTTTTTTGGAAATTGACAAAACACTTAAATACTCTTAGCTATTTGTTTGGAGAATATATACAGGCAACCATCTTAAATAGATAGTCTTGGATAGCTGACAAAAAAACTATACACATACAGACACAAATTTGAAAATAAAACACAAATTTGAAAATAATCCCAATGAACTCATAATACAGTTACATTTATATTGGGCTCAACTAATAATTCTCCATTTCTCTTAGGGTTTGGGGAACAGAGATCCTGAGATCCTGACCCAAGCAGAAAATCTAGCACTACAGTCTTTGCTATTCTGTCACCCACAACCAACCAACAATAAAGATAGGCGGTGGGGGGGTCTTTTAACAGCTCCAATTTCACCCTCTTGACTCTTACTGGAAGAAGTTAGTGATCCTGTAGAGGTGTAGAATTCTTTGAGACACTAGCTAGCCTTAGGGCTCCTTATTTGCACAAACGTCTTTGAGAATAATGCCCAGTTTAAGGAATGAAAATTATTTCTAAGTCAAAAGGCATTGGACTATCAGATTGAGGTCTTAAAAGAATCCATGCTGGTTGTTTTCCTGACTGCAAAAAAGAAGCAGTACATTCTGCAAAACAGCAACTTGAAAAAGGCAACCGGGAAGTTTTGCAGGAAAAGAATGAAGCATCTCCACTTTCCCTGCTGATGTAACCATTGATAAACATTGCAGTTAGCAATGTCCAAAGTTAACTGCAATGATACCTACATAACAACACATGTGTGATAGCATATCATGCAAATGCCACCACAGCATCTGCCACAAATACATAAATTGCTGCCTTTTCCTCTCTTGCTCCCCCCTATCACTGCCTCTAAGAGATGTCCATGACTGCAGCAACCTTCTCTTTCCTGACACTACTTTTTAGAGGATTTTGATCTTTTTTTTTAAATGATCTTTCCACAGATTTTTCACAACTTATCTAATTTAGATAAGCTGTGGGTCAATGCACCCATACTTACTGCACAGCATGCAGCTGATTTTTTGAGCTATAGTGCAAGGTAACTCCAACTAAAGATTACTTTCCACATATTCACTGAAGCACAAATAGGAAACCCTTTTGCCTCTGTCAAGCACCTCACAATAGCTCACAACCTGGAAAGTAAGATTGTTGCATTCTGAATAGGCATGATTACTTCAATGGGAAATGGGTCAGATTACAAAATCAGAATATGTTTCCAGGCTCAAAGAATTCTATCACATTCTCATGTGCCTCCAGACTCTTTTTGTGGGCTCAGAACAACACCCCAAATAAATAAATAATAAATATTTATAAAGAATTGCCGTGAACCACAAAATGGATGGCAAATAAAATTTGATAAACAAATAAATAAAAATAAAAATAAATAAATATACTGTAGGGTCTCTTGCTTTAGCAGGGGGTTGGACTAGAACTCCTCCATGGTCCCTCCCAACTCCAGTATTCAGCCTTCAATTCTGGAGCCTGATTTTAGGGGACTGTGGTTGATTGTCTAGGCCAGGCCTACCCCTGGCCTAGGCTAAAATGGGTGTCTTGAAACTTGCAACGGCTTAGAACGTAACTA